>NC_044038.1:219967938-220280064 GCF_901765095.1 Microcaecilia unicolor
CCCTCTGCAGACTGTTGAACTGTCTAGGTCTGAAATTTAGATTGTATGCTGATGATACCCAATTTCTGACTGGAACTGATAAGTCTGGGGAGGATGTGTTTTTAATGTTAAGACTTTAGACTTTGTTTAAATGCAGTGAATCAATGGTTACATGATAATCACTGAAAACTCAACACTGCAAAAAAATATATATATATACTTTTATAGACTAGTTATCCATTGCGAGGATGTACCTAGAGATTTTGTAATTGCGACTAAAAGTTCCTATCATTAATGTAAATCAGAACTTAGGGGTTTCTTTTGGATTCCTCCTTATCTATGAAGCTACAAGTTATTAAACTAGTTAGGCAAGTATTTCTAACATTGAAAATGGTGAAGATTATGGGATCTCCTTAGTGCAAATTTCAGATTGAATATTCAAAGTTTGGTAATGCCATGCTTTGATTACTGTAATGGTTTACTGGTAGGATTGCATAAGAAATTTATTGAAACTTTAGAAATAGCTCAAAATGCAGCTGCAAGAACTGTCCTAGGTTTTTCACGGTTCAGTCACATCACACTGGTATTAAAAGAACAGCACTGGCTTCCAACAGAACAGAGATTTAAAATTGTATAACTACTGTTCAAAGTATTAAATAATTTGGTTTCCCCTATCATTACTATAGATATATCAGACCACTTAGGTCATCTAATTCTAATCTGTTGGAAATCATATCTTTTAAAATGATCAAACTTGAATATAGATTCCTTGATGTTCAAAGTCATGGGTCTTAAACTATGGAATGAATTACCACGAGCATTAAGAGTATTACGAAATTGTGCAGAGTTCAAACGCGACTTAAAACCTTATTTAATTCAACAGGCAACTTTGGTGGTTAGATTCAGAAGTAAATGGAATGTGTAAGATCATAGAACATTATATGATTTAGGACAGTGATATTGAGACGAAGCATTCTATAGGTACGGTTTGGTAAATAGATTTTATGTATGCAGGTTTTGAATGTGTGTGATGTGATATGTATTTTTGTTTTTTTATGATCTTATTATGTATATTGATTTGTTCGCCACCAAGTACTTTTGGACTGTGTGGGTAATAAATATTTTAAATAAATCATATTGAGGATCTATAGACATGGAAGCACATCTCAGAATACAGAACTTCACTGGTTCCTTATCCACACTTTTCCAATTACACCCATCTCTTAAGCAGTTCTGGGCAGTCCACCTACAACACCAAGATTGTGGGGACAACGGAAGAGTATGTAAAGTTGGATAGTATTATGGTCAAGTGGCCTAACCCATTTTTCAAACCCGAGGCAGTCAGCCCCAATGGGGATAGCCCATTCCATCATGAGCAAAAATCTGCAAAATACACTGGCTTTTTGTTTAGTCCACTTGTCTACAAGTAAATATTGACATCTTGATGCACTACATCTAAAAAGCCACAAATCCAGAAAATTGAGTTTTAGACCCGTTGTCCGTAAGACCATCTGTGTGGGAGTCTATAGGAAGCTGCCACTCCCCCGTTCATGCTACTCCCTCAGTGTCAGAACCACCTTAAACCTCACATTCCCACCCAAGGCAGAAGTGACATGGGAGGGACAGAGCCAGGACAGCATGGCCCAGGGAAAAGCTCAGGGCACAACTAGGTTGAGAAGGCTTAGAGGAAGGCAGTGAAACCCCACTGCATATGCCTCCACCATGTATGTGCAAACCACAGCTACATCAGTAGGGCAGGCTAAGTTCAACTTGGGTCCTTGCAGAACTGTATCCTTGAACCGGCTAGAGATAGGGCTGGTATCGCTGGTCATCCAGGCCAGAGTCAAGAGAACTATGCTGCCTTCCTGAGAGACAGTAGCACATGCCATGACTCTACAGGAGCAGGCCAAAAGAGGAGATTCCTACATTCAAGGACCAGATTTTTATATTTCTTTTTCCTCTACCTAGAAATCCTTAATAAATATTATTTTTGTTCCCTTTGACCCGCCGTGTAGTTCTTTTATAGGAGCATTGGGTCCACCCTCGTTCACAGTACCACACCGTCCATTTCACTCCCTCCCTCACAGTACTGCCACCTCTTCTCTTAGTCCCAGCGAACAGGAGGAGGAACTATGTTTGAAAGAACATCAGTTCCCTCTACCATGTGCAGCCTCAATGTATGAGCCCTGGAACTACGGGGTTCTACACTTCATACAAGACTAAAATGGCCAACTCATCTATTGAGCAAGACTAGGCAGATTGCCAAGGGCAGTAGCAGTAATCACGGCAAAACAATAGATCCCGCCAGTCACAAAAATTCAAAGAACTATCAATGCATTATTTTATCTACAGAAAGAACGATTACACACAAAATACTAAGCAAAGTCTAGTATCCAGTTATGCATTTTAAATTACTAGTATGGAAGGGCTGGTGTTGGGATGATCTTGATCACTGAGTTTAATTATTAAAATCAAGGGGCAGGGTGGGGACAAGGGGCAAGAGTGGCTTCACATGACAGAAGAAACCATCAAGCTATTATGCACTAGTCCTTCTGCCAGGCAAGGGACAAAAGAAAAGTTGAGACACTTAAGCCAGGAAAATAGGGAAGAAGAAAAAAATTTAAGTACAGGAGCTTTGGAGAACAGGGGACTGGAAGGGAGAGGAAGACCTACATGGAATTGGGAGGGGGGAGAAGGGGGGACAAAGCAAGACCTACATGATATGATATAGAGGGGCTAGGGCAGAACAAAAATGTAAAGGGTTGGGTACAGAGAAAATGACTACATGGGGTGAAAATAAGATATCTAAGGCAGTAAAGGTTACAAAAAAATATTACTTGAAAATTTACTGATTGGAATGTGCCAGCTCTGGGAATGTGCTTCTTAGGGTTTCCATTTCTAACAAGTGGCTCCTCCTTTAACCAGTGAATAAAGATCAAAATGGCAACATCCAGTCTGCCCACTAGAGATAGACCAAGGAGGTTGAAAACACAGGAGATGGTGGGAGCATGCTTGGCCCATTATCTGGCCTGAAGCCAGTAGGTGGAGCTTTCCACCAGCTGCAAGAAGATACGGTATATAAATAAAAATAAATAACTAAAACAATGGTGAACACTTATTAGAAATAAGGACAGCCTATGAGTGGCTTGGCGTGGACCAAGAGCTTGCTTTGTTTTGAGTGTATCAAGATGATGGCTACTGCTTCAGCCTTGTCACATGCCATCTCCTTTCAAATCTCTTTGGGTTGTACCTACTACACAGTGCAGGGTTGCCAACCGGCTCCAGATTTTCAGAATAAGCTGACCCAGGCCTGTGTTTACCCCATAGTAGGCATGCACGTCAAAGTCTTGCTTTTCTTAGGGAATGCAATAGGAAAATTAGAACTATCAGTTATAGCATGGGTAGGCAACCTCAGTCCTTGAGGACTGCACCCTAGTCAGATTTACAGGATTTCGCTAATAAATTTACATGAGATCTATGTGCATGCTCTCCATTTTATGCAAAATAGATGTCATGCTTATTCATTGGACAAATCCTGACCCGAGTTAGACTATGCACTGGGATAAAACCAGGACTAAACCAGCCAAGCAATCTTATTTGCCAAGTGATTGTTTTCCTCATGTACACAAAAGTGAGGTATTTTATTAAAGTCAGTTTTTGTATAGGAATTTTTAACAGTTGCACTGGCACTGTTTTTACCCATAGGGCATGTTTTAATATTCTGGAGGCTGGTGTTAACAGGACTTTTTGTATTTGAATCCTGAGGGTCAGTGCTGTTGTGGTAGAACAGGTCTGACATATAGGTTTGGAATATAAGTTTTTGTTGTGTTTGGAGATTTTAAAAAAAATTAAAAAAAACCCACACAAACAACAACAAAGTGCCTGAATACAGTTTCTGATGCGGCTATGGACATGCCCTATATACACAGAGCAACACAAAAGAAGTGAAGTAAAGAAAGCAAAACTTTGATGTATAATAAATGACCCGACACGGCTGTGTTTCGGCCCGTGATCCAGTCAGGTTTGATTTTCTCCTTCTTTTGTTCTCTATCATACAAATAGAACATCACCTGTAAAACGCTGAATTGTATATATGGGGAAGGGGGTGGGGGGAACAGAAAGAATGAACATTTACCCAGGCCTGCTTTGCAAGCCAATTTTAAAAATAAATAATTTTAAAGTAGGTTTAAAAATTCTATGAGGAAGGAAACAGCTTTAGCTAGGTTTGAGGTACGTAAAAAGCCTTATACATCAGACGGCCATGACTATAGCCAACGCAAAACTGAAGCTTCAAATGTCATCTGTATTTTGTCTTGTTTTTATTCAGAAATGGAAAATGTGATGTACATTCACACGATGAAGGAAAAGCAAGTATGACCAGTTAAAACTCAAAACAAGAAAGCATTTTAAAAACCTAGCTTCCTCTTGCTTTAAGTGCCTGCATATATTTTGTTCTTCTTCACAAAGATCAACACACTACGTCCAAATGAAAACTAAAACAGTGGAAAAGATAAAAATTGGACAGAAAAGCAAGAGAATAAAATCAACAACCCAACAACAACAAAGCAGGTTCTCAATTCTTAACAGTTCAGAAACACCCTTGAATTTAAACCAAGAGTGGAGGAGTGGCCTAGTGGTTAGGGTGGTGGACTTTGGTCCTGGGGAACTGAGGAACTGAGTTCGATTCCCACTTCAGGCACAGGCAGCTCCTTGTGACTCTGGGCAAGTCACTTAACCCTCCATTGCCCCATGTAAGCCGCATTGAGCCTGCCATGAGTGGGAAAGCGCAGGGTACAAATGTAACAAAAATAAAATAGATACTATTGGAGATTCTACATGGAATGTTGCTACTATTGGAGATTCTACATGGAATGTTGCTATTCCACTAGCAACATTCCGTGTAGAAGGCTGCGTAGGCTTCTGTTTCTGTGAGTCTGACGTCCTGCACGTACGCACAGGACGTCAGACTCACAGAAGCAGAAGCCTGCGCGGCCACATTGGTGATCTGCAAGGGCCGACTTCTACATGGAATGTTGCTAGTGGAATAGCAACATTCCATGTAGAATCTCAAATAGTAGCAACAGTGGAGGAGTGGCCTAGTGGTTAGGGTGGTGGACTTTGGTCCTGAGGAACTGAGTTCAATTCCCACTTCAGGCACAGGCAGCTCCTTGTGACTCTGGGCAAGTCACTTAACCCTCCATTGTCCCATGTAAGCCGCATTGAGCCTGCCATGAGTGGGAAAGCGCGGGGTACAAATGTAACAAAAAAAAAAAAAAAAAGACTATTACTAATCCCTTTCATGGTCCCGAACACAACTTTTTTTTATCCTTTGAAGATCAATTATACAATTTTTTTTAATTCCTTTATTGATTGTCAACAAAGATTGCTTCTCATGGTGACAGCTTAGGTCTCCAACAATCTCTGCCCTCTGATCTCTCTTCAGGTGTTCACTTTACATGCCTGCTGCACTTACGGGCAGGATATATGGGTGGTAATTTACAACCCAAATAAGAACAAACTGGAATTTATGTCAATACTTTTTTTTATTTTTTTAGTGCCTTTGGCAGAGGAGATTGTCAGCTGATCTTCTCAGATGTAACATTTCTAATTAAGTATTATGACTTTCACCGCCATATCACTGCAGGCATATGCGGGGAAATTCATCAAATTACCTAAAGATTAAAAGGAAGCCTTGGTGACTGAGGAGTTGTAGGTATATAACACCTGTAACCCCTTATCTCTTGTGCTGTTGCAGAAGCAAGCTTCAATGTACAGCCCAGGCAGGAGGCTGGGGGGGGCTGTTTTCCACATCTACCACCTCTTGCTGTACTGACCCCTCTTAGAAAGACCCAAAGACCAGATTATGCAGTCTCAGGACAGCTCAGCAGGCTAGATCAGCTGAAAACCAGGGCTCGGGAGTCAGAACGTACGTGCAGGACGTCAGACTCACAGAAGCAGAAGCCTGCGCGGCCACATTGGTGATCTACAAGGACCGACTTCTACATGGAATGTTGCTAGTGGAATAGCAACATTCCATGTAGAATCTCAAATAGTAGCAACAGTGGAGGAGTGGCCTAGTGGTTAGGGTGGTGGACTTTGGTCCCGGGGAACTGAGGAACTGAGTTTGATTCCCACTTCAGGCATAGGCAGCTCCTTGTGACTCTGGGCAAGTCACTTAACCCTTATTAACAAATAAGTACCTGTATACGATACA
Source organism: Microcaecilia unicolor (assembly GCF_901765095.1). NCBI lineage: Eukaryota > Metazoa > Chordata > Amphibia > Gymnophiona > Siphonopidae > Microcaecilia > Microcaecilia unicolor. Next base: position 219,974,132 of record NC_044038.1, read on the forward strand.
TAAGCCGCATTGAGCCTGCCATGAGTGGGAAAGCGCGGGGTACAAATGTAACAAAAAAAAAATAAAGTGGGTAGGTAGAGCGCTTTGGGGACAGTAAGACCAGGACAGAAGGGATAACCAATATTTACCTTTCAGAAAATAAATGAGCCTGCCAGAGAAAGTGAGTCTCGGATCCTCCTGAGATGTTTACAATGCCAGAAGAAGCTGGAGAGAATGCAGAACCAATAGCCCTGCAAACTTGGCGGCTGCTCAAAGTGAAACTCAAGACTGGTACATGTTTGTTTCTGCCACCCTAAAAGTAAATTAATAAACCATTTGGCATTATTTAGGTGACTAACAGTAGATACACTGGGCCCGATATTCAAAAAAAAAAATTATTTGGATTTATTTGCCACCTTTTTGAAGGAATTCATTCAAGGTTGTGTACAGCAAGAGTAAGTCAAACATACAGACAATTACAACAGTACAAATATTCAAACAGTATAAAGTATGGCATAATCCAGTGGTTACCAAACCTGGCCCCGGAGGCACCCCAGCCAGTCAGGTTTTCAGAATGCCCACAGTGAATATTCATGACAGAGATTTGCATGCACTGCCTCCACTACATGCAAATTTGTTTTGGGTATCCTGAAAACCTGATTGGCTGAGGTGCCTCCAGGGACAGGTTTGGGAACCAATGCCATAGTCTACTACTTACAATGTCAACACAATACGTAATAAAACATTTTAAATAGACAACACAGGATATAAGCAAAGATGGAACATATAGATAGATAAGAGTAACAGGGGTAAGAAAATAAAGGGATTAATTTAAGACAGTTGCTTGAATATTAGCTAGGCTAGGCGTGTGTGTGAGAGAGTGTGTGTCTCAGTGTCCCTGAAGGCGTATACAGGATCATCCTGTTAGAATAGCCATATGGGTCACGCCAATGGTCCACCTCGCCCACTATCCTGTTTCCAACAGTGGCCAACCCAGGTCACAAGTACCTGGCAGAAACCCTAATAGTAGCAACACTGCACGCTACCAATCCCAGGGTAAGCAGCGGCTTTCCCTATGTCCATCTCAATAGCAGACTATGGACTTTTCCTCAAGAACTAGTCCAAACCTTTTTTAAACCCAGATACGCTAACCGCAGTTACCACGTCCTCTGGGCCATTTAAGGGCCTTGAAGATCATACAGTTTTAGCCCTGTATTGTACTGGCAGCCAATGAAGTTTTGCAAAAATGATGTGATGTGGTCATGTCACTTACAAATCTTCTACGAGTCTTGCCGCAGCATTCTGAATCAATTGGGGCTGGTGCAGACCCTTTGCAGTCAGACCAGCGTAGAGTGCATTACAGTAATCCAGCCTCGATGTTAACATGGAATGCACAACCGAAACAAGATTTGCCTTCTGAATGTAAGGAGAGAAGCAGCATAGTTGTCGCAAATGACAGAAACATATCTTGAAGGTTGCTTGGATTTTTTTTTTTGGGGGGGGGGGGTGGAGGGGGGAACAGAATAAGTGTTGAATCTAACTGTATTTCAAGGTTCCTGACTTGTGATTCGAGGGTGAGTTCGTATTTCCCAAGAGATTTTGATGTTAGTTTTAAATCAGGGGTGTAGCCAGACCCTCAATGTTTGGGGGGGGGGGGCACAGTCTGGCCTGCCTCCCTGCTACAATCCCCACCCCAACCCCACATACCTTGGCTGGTAGGGGTACTCAACCCCCACTAGCTGAAGCCTTCCTCCAGCGCTGTTCTCTGCCCATTGCCTGCCCTGCTTCCCCTCGCATGCACTTAAGTACCAATGACAAAAATATTTGGGCAGTAATAAGCCTTAGCACACAGCTCTGGCATTGAAACATCAGAAGTAGACATGCTGTCCACATGTTGTGAACATGAATACACATCCGATTAACATTCTTTGCAGATGATGATTTAGAGAATTAGAACAAATCGTCGTGAATCTGAAAGAGGACAACTAAACAGTACCAATCACCAGGACCTGACGGTATTCACAACAAAGCCATTAAACAGAGCTTCCCAAACTGTGGCTCGTCAATCCTAAACACTGGCTGTGAAACCAATGTTTGAGGTTGCGACCTAGGCAGGCACTCCATAGGATGCCACTGTCCCGCACTGCCTGGGGAGAGGAGCGGAGGGGGGTGTTATACACTTTCTGTGGCTATGTGAATTGGGACTGCAGTCACAGAAAGATTGGTGAGTGCTGCCATAGGGGAAGCCTGGAATAGGCTTCCTGAGCCATTACGTCTAGCTCCATCCCTGGCTGCCTTCAAATCCGGGCTAAAGGCCTACCTGTTTGATGCTGCTTTCGACTCCTGACTTGTCACTTTTATCTTATCCTTGTGTCCTTCTGTCTGTCCTTCCCTTATCCTTATTGATCCTGTCTGTTTGTCCTGATTTAGACTGTAAGCTCTTTTGAGCAGGGATTGTCTTTCTTCATGTTCAATTGTAAAGCGCTGCGTACCACTGATAGCTCTATAAAAGTGATTTATAGTAGTAGTAGTAGTAAGTTGACCATGAAATTGTGGGCCTCCAACTGGTAACCTGTAACCTATCCATAAAATTTGTCACTATAGCTGAGAAAACCCAAACCAATGCCAACCTAAGCAACTACAAACCAGAAAGTCTGACACTGAACTGGGTAAAATAATGGAAGCTATTATTCAGAACAAAGTTACTAGTCACATAAACCTGGCTTCAAGAAAAAGAGCCAACAAGGATTCAGTACAGTCAAGTTGTTACCTTACTGATTTCTTACAATTCTTTGGGGGTGAAAAAAAGGATGGGGTACGGCTGAATCAATCGACAAGTGTGTTTAGATTTTTACAAAGCATTTGGCAAAGTCCTTCATTAAAGGCTCCTTTCAGAAAGCTGAAGTCAAGGGAGAGAAGCCAATGTCCTATTTTAAATTGGTTTAACTAGTTGAAAGATAAACAACGAGCAGGACTGCATCGTCATTTTCTCCAATGAAGAAAGAGCCCCAGGGACCTATACCAGGATCAGCATATATTTACTTATTCATTAACCATCTGGGGGGGAAAAAAAAAATAACATGCTCGAATTTGCAGATGACAAAATTATTCAGAGCAGTTAAACACAAACAGACTGAGGACCTAGGCATCTAAAGAGGCAGATGAAATTTAACGTGGAGATGTGTAACGTGACGCAAATAGGGAAAATACTATAGGTGCACAATGGTGGGTTCCACATTTAAGAGTTACCACACAGGAAAAGGATAGAATAATTTTGGTCACACAGCAAACAGAATAGCGATATAGCAACTGACGACAGATGAAGACCAAAGTGTCCCATCCAATCAGGAAAGAAACGAAAACTAGAACTAAGGATATCATCGTGCCTCTATACAGATCTAAGATGCAACAGAACCTTGTGAGCTCTGCCTTTGCATCTGGGAAAAAAAAAAAAAAAAAAAAAAATCACAAAATCTATGTAGAATAGGTACAGGGAAAGGCAACCAAAATGATAAAAGGGATGGAATAGCTCCCTCTATGAAAAAAGGTAAGAATATTCACCTTGGAGAAGAGATGGCTGAAAGAGTTTAATAGATTTATAAAAATCATTGAGTGGGGTGAAACAGGTTAACAAGAAACAGTAATACATTTTCTAACAATACTAGGATTAGGGGCAAATTTATGAAACTAACTGGTAAATTAAAAGAAAATAAGAGAAATTTTATTTCATTCAATGCACAATTAAGCTGTGGATTTATTGTCAGAGATGTGGTTAATGGTACAGGTCAGCAATTTGCAAACCTGTCCTGGGGGAACCCCGGCCAGTCTGGTTTTCAGGGTATCCACAATGAATATGCAGGAGATAGATTTGATTACCAAGAGGGCAGAGTATGCAAATCAATCTCATGCATATCCATTGTGGATATCTTGAAAACCTGAGTGGCTGGGATTCCCCAAGGATGGACACCAAAAACAGCAGACTGCAGAGATTACACAGCAAAATGTTCCAGTTTATTCAATAGTTAAAAGTCCAACATGGCCATGTTTCGCTGTTTTGAGGGCTGCATCAGGGGCCATCAAAATACCCACAGGTGCATTGTCAAAATATCACCTACTGGTTTGAAAACTTCTCTCCTATGCAGGTTTGAGAATCAATGGTATACATGAATGGCTAGAAGTCAATGCGGCATCAGACCTAGGTACAAATGAAGACCATTCTTGTATTCCCTACTTGATTTTGCTGTAACTTGCCTTCCACTTAGCCATCCATTTATTTCTCCCAATTGCCTCTGTCCTGCTCATCTTGTCTCTGTGCTCCCCCTTCCCAGCTGCTTACTAAGGTGCTTTAATTGTACTGTGCTGACATCATACCATATCTACGTTATGGGTGTTCTTCCATGCTGCTTTTAACGATGTATTATTTGTATCATGCCGACATATTTGTTATACAAGTTCTACTAATATTTCTTCACCCAACGCGTAATTAAACTCTGGAATTCGTTGCCGGAGAACGTGGTGAAGGTGGTTAGCTTGGCAGAGTTTAAAAAGGGGTTAGACGGTTTCCTAAAGGACAAGTCCATAAACCACTACTAAATGCACTTGGGAAAAATCCACAATTCCAGGAATAACATGTATAGAATGTTTGTATGTTTGGGAAGCTCGACAGGTGCCCTTGGCCTGGATTGGCCGCTGTCGTGGACAGGATGCTGGGCTCGATGGACCCCTGGTCTTTTCCCAGTGTGGCATTACTTATGTACTGTGCTGCTTTAATACATACATTTCTGATATTCTACCATGTCATAGTTATTACTACGATTTAATTTGACTATTTCCAAGTTTACCTCTGATTGTATCCTATACTTATATTTGTTCAATTTGCTATTTTATGCTGTAGATAAACGGTAAGTTGTTTCTATCAAGCTATACCGGTTGTACACAGTCTTGGTTGAAACTCTTCCTAAAAGAGGCTAATAAATCACAATAAATAAAGATTGGAATAAGTTGTTGGCAGACGTCCATTAACAATAGAAGATATACTTTATCACGACTGCGACATGTACTTTCTTATTGCCACCTCTTACTTCGGAGAATAAGCAATGGAGAAAGGATCCTTCCCTTCAGACCTGCCAGATACTTACAAGCTACCTCAATAAGCTACTGAAAGACAGGATGTTAAGCATGATGGAACACGTTAGTACCATACTGAATCAGACCATTATTTTAAATTTCAAAACTATCTGCTATATGCTGAGCATGGTCCTCAGTATGAATACTTTTGATCGCACCACAGAAATTGCGTGTCTTTACCTGGTTTGGGCCCTTCACAAAAAAGGAAGATGAAATGACAACATAAGTCTCAAGAACATTTGGAACAACACTGGCAGAGCTGATGGTGGGAAGCAAAAAAAAAAAAATCCCCCAACAGGCTTATGGAATGCAGCTCTGGTTTTTAAGTGCCATCAAATCTGTGTTGACTCATGGCATTCATCTGGATAGTTGCCTTGAATTGCAATCGGTCTTCAGTCAGGCAGCTAGTCATCAACAGAGTAGCATCCATAGCTGCTACTGTGTTGATCGCATTTGCATTGCTGATCTTCCTATTTTGTACTAACCCTTGCTAAGCATGATATCTCTAATAACGTCTCTCTTCACATTCAAAATCTGAAAGTCAAAGTCTTGTCATTTGAGCTTCCCAGGAAAGCTTAGATTTGATCTCCTCCAATACCAATTGATTGGGCAGTCTACGGTATGCACATTCTTCTTCTCCAGGACCATAATTCAAAGGCATTGAGTTTCATCCTGTCTTGCTTTTTCACTATCCAACTTTTATTTATTTAGATCATTTATACCCCGCCTTTTGCCACGGTTGTGCAGCCTCAAAGCGGCTTACAATGAACTAGCGAAATAAATACAAATACATCAGAATAATTGGGGACATAAAACAGGGTAAGAAGGGAAGGGAATGGGGAGAGAAACTAAGATGGTCGGCAGAAATCCAGGCGGGTCAGGTCAGGAGGGATGATGGAGATCCAGGCAGGGCAAAGGGCTCGAACAGGTCCAGGCAAGGCGATCCTCGAACGGACACAGAGAGAAACAGGAGCAACATGCAGCCAGGAGTCGACGAAAGCTGGAGCCAGGCAACAACTGCAACGGGGGCAACGACGCTGGGTCCAAGATGGCAGTTCAAATGGCCCTCCACCGTAGCACCAACCGTCAGGGCGCTAGTAAGGAACGTAACTGCAGCCAATGTCCGTTTCAGCTCTGCCACATACACTGCTGAGCCAGACAAATCAGACGATGGTGGCTGTGATCCTGCAGCAGGTGCACCACTCTCCTCCACAGGAATGATCACATTAACAGCCAACCTGGTGGCCTGCGCCTCCGTGCTGTAGTCGTTCACGTCCGCCTCGATGGAGACCCGCCGGGTAGTAGCGCTCCCTCCCATGTCTGCGACTCACACACCACGCGTCCCAAACTGCCACAGCGGAGACCCACGAGGAAAGCAGAGGCCGTAGAGGGGAGCAGAGAAGACTCGGCGAGCAGAAGTGAGCGAAGGCGGATGGATGACGGCACGACGCCCTCCGGACGGGCCACGGCTAGTCGGCGGTTGGTCCGCGAAAATGGCGGTAATGGGCCAATCCGACAAGTCGGACAACTTTCCGCTGGGCTCCCCATGGCACCCCGAACCAGGACCAGCCCGGGACCAGCGATGATGAGCGATGATGAGCCAAACCAGTTACGGATCAAGAAAGGGATCTGGGTGTCGTCGTCGATGATACGCTGAAACCTTCTGCTCAGTGTGCTGCTGCGGCTAGGAAAGCGAATAGAATGTTGGGTGTTATTAAGAAGGGTATGGAGTCCAGGTGTGCGGATGTTATAATGCCGTTGTATCGCTCCATGGTGCGACCGCACCTGGAGTATTGTGTTCAGTACTGGTCTCCGTATCTCAAAAAAGATATAGTAGAATTGGAAAAGGTACAGCGAAGGGCGACGAAAATGATAGTGGGGATGGGACGACTTTCCTATGAAGAGAGGCTGAGAAGGCTAGGGCTTTTCAGCTTGGAGAAGAGACGGCTGAGGGGAGATATGATAGAAGTGTATAAAATAATGAGTGGAATGGATCGGGTGGATGTGAAGCGACTGTTCACGCTATCCAAAAATACTAGGACTAGAGGGCATGAGTTGAAGCTACAGTGTGGTAAATTTAAAACGAATCGGAGAAAATTTTTCTTCACCCAACGTGTAATTAGACTCTGGAATTCATTGCCGGAGAACGTGGTACGGGCGGTTAGCTTGACGGAGTTTAAAAAGGGGTTAGATAGATTCCTAAAGGACAAGTCCATAGACCGCTATTAAATGGACTGGAAAAATTCCTCATTTTTAGGTACAACTTGTCTGGAATGTTTTTACGTTTGGGGAGCGTGCCAGGTGCCCTTGACCTGGATTGGCCACTGTCGGTGACAGGATGCTGGGCTAGATGGACCTTTGGTCTTTCCCAGTATGGCACTACTTATGTACTTATGTACTTATGTAGGATACCCGAGGGCCACCAGAGCCAGCGACTCCCCGACCTGCTACGCGGCGGCCATCCATACGACATTAAGAATACCATGGCTTAGACAAGCTGAATCTTCTTTGAAGATCTTGTCTAGGTCCTTCATAGCTGTTCCGTCAAGAGGGGTACATTGTTGGATTTCTTAATTGCTTGTTGTTTCATTATTGATTACTGATCCAAGTAGGAAGTTGTCCATCGTTTCTATTGCTTCTTCATCAAGATTTTAATCAATTGTCAGGATTTGTGTCATCTTCACACCAAGGACTGTTCTTTGATCTTGGTAATCAGATGATAGGTCACTGGCTAAAAATGAAGACAATCTGAAACATCAGCATAGCATAGCAGCTGTAACATTAATCTGCAAACGAAAAGTATTAATCCGCAAACGAACCTTTTCCGGAGGTGCGAAGGCGGTAGAACAAGAGGACATGAAATGAGATTGAAGGGGGGCAGACTCAAGAAAAATGTCAGGAAGTATTTTTTCACGGAGAGAGTAGTGGATGCTTGGAATGCCCTCCCGCGGGAGGTGGTGGAAATGGAAACGGTAACAGAATTCAAACACGCATGGGATAAACATAAAGGAATCCTATTTAGAAGGAATGGATCCTAAGGAGCTTAGCCGAGATTGGGTGGCAGAGCCAGCCGGTGGTGGGAGGCAAGGATAGTGCTGGGCAGACTTATACGGTCTGTGCCAGAGCCAGTGGTTGGAGGCGGGGCTGGTGGTTGGGAGGCGGGGATAGTGCTGGACAGACTTACACGGTCTGTGCCCTGAAAAGAACAGGTACAAATCAAGGTAAGGTATACACAAAAAGTAGCACATATGAGTTTGTCTTGTTGGGCAGACTGGATGGACCATGCAGGTCTTTTTCTGCCGTCATTTACTATGTTACTATGTTACTTAAGTCTTTCAACCATTTTCAAACCCCAGGTTTTGTTATACACTCCTATTGCTCTGCATTATAGACTGAACAGATAAGGGGAAGTATGCAGCAGTTGTACACCTTTGCTGATTTTAAAACCATTCTGTTTCTCCTTGTTCTGTTCAAACTGTTGCTTCTTGATCCATGTAAAATGTTGTACATGAGAACTATTAGGTGTTATGGTCTACCCATTCTTAACATGGCCCCCCCAGAGTTTTTCACGATTTACGCCAAGGCTTTACTGTAGTCAATGAAACCCACGTAGATAGGTATTCTCTCATTCTTTTCAAAGATCCATCTCACATCCCCGTTGATATCTCTTATTCCAACACCCTTTCCTGAACCCTGCTTGAACTTCAGGCAGTTTTTGTTTCTGGTATATCTGTGGTCTCCACTGAATGATGCTGAATAGAATCTTGCTACAGCTGTGTGAAAATTTCCAGTCTGATCACCTTTCTTCAGTATTGGTATGAACACAGATCTTTTCCAGTCAGTTGGCCATGATGTGGTCTTCCAAACGTTCCTGGCAGAGCCTTGTAAGTATTTTAACCAATGCATCAGAATGCTGCAATATTTCAATGTCAGGTGCTCTGTTCTTTGATAAAGCTTCTTTCATCACCAATAACTCCTGATCATAGGTGTCACAGCACATCCGATAGCAGCTCAAGAACATATATTAAAATCTCCATCCCTAGTCCTCAAAAGCACACAAGTGACAAAAGAACGTTATCCCCCAGAATCTATATGGGTCACGGAGCCCAGATGCACAAGTAAACTAATCAACTGGGTGCTAATGCTAAATTATTGGCATTAGAGTTACTTGGCATTAATTTGGGTTTACTTGTGCTTCTGCCTACGTGCTAGTCTATAATGCTGCATACTTAAAATGTCTTGCATGCAACCCAAAAGGGGGTGTGGCCATGGGAAGGGCATGAGTGGGTCAGGGATGTTCCAAAACATTACGCACTGTGTTACTGAACACCAGGTTTCAGCAGGTGTAAATCTTCACACCCAAAGTTGGACGCAGGAATCCACGCTATGCTCAGTCCAGAGCATTCTTTACAGAATAGCGTGTGGTGCAACTTTTTCCCAGCGTCTACTTTTGCGTGCCATTTAGAGAATTCCCTCCTATGTCTCCAAACTTGGCCAAGTTTTCCAGATGACTTCAGTTAATATACATGAGCACATCCTATGAAACAGCACTAGAAACAGAAATTCAGGATACTTCTAGGTGATCTTCCACTACCAAAGCTGAACCAAACATTTTAAATGTTTTTGGGGTTTTTTTTTGTGAAAAACATTATGTCATCAGTTCAGGCCCAATACAAAAGCAAAACTACACAATCTCACAAAAGAGTACAGAAACAGAATTCACCGAAAAACAGACTTGGATGTAGGACAAGTTCTCAATGTTATTATTAAGGCAGGCAGAGAGGTTTTATTGCAACCCAAATTCAGTGACCTTAAGTCTTTTTTTTTTTTTTTAATCTACTTAAAGCACTATAGAAATCAGGCTGTTTTCATTCTGTGTCAAGTCTTGTCGTTCACAGCCCTTCCTTTCCTTTACAGAAGGAATCTACAGCAGCACGGTGTAAACTAAACGCACAGAAAAATTTTTAGCAGGGAAAAAAAAAAACCAAAATTAACTGAATGCAGAATAGTAAATGAAATATTACTTAATAAATCCCAATCTGCATCGTAAATAAAAGGGCAAAGGTTTTATTTTCATGGACTAAGAACGCAAGAATATAAGAATAGACATACTTGATCTAAATAATGGCAAAAAAGAATGGGGGGATATATCGATATATATCTATCATCAGCTGGCAGATAGATCAACAGACTCAACCTGAAATTAGTGGCGATATGGTGGATGGAGGACAAATCCACCAAGGAATTAACATCTACTGAAAAAGTCAAAACTCAGACCTGCTACTGCTGGATATACTTTAAAAAAAAAAAAAAAAAAAAAACTGACACTCACAAGCAGTTTACTAGACTCTTCTCTCCAGGGGCGTATCTGCGTGGGGCCACAGGGGCCTGGGCCCCCGCAGATTTCACCCTGGCCCCCCTCCCGCCGCCAACCCCGCTGATGTTTACCTTTGCTGGCGGGGGGGACCCCAACCCCCGTCAGCCGAGGTCCGCTTCTGCCTGCTTTTAAAAATAATTCTTCTGCTGGCGGGGGACCCCAACCCCCGCCAGCGTCTTCAAAGTTCTTGTTCGTCGTCGTCCTCCTCCGTCCGTGGCCATGCTGTACGCTGTTGATTCGGAGTCTGACGTCGCACTACGTTGTACGCGCGTACAACGTAGTGCGACGTCAGACTCCGAATCAACAGCGTACAGCATGGCCACGGACGGAGGAGGACGATGAACAAGAACTTTGAAGACCTCGGCGGCTGGGAGGGGTTGGGGTCCCCCGCCAGCAGAATTATTTTTAAAAGCAGGCGGAAGCGGACCTCGGCGGCTGGGGGGGGTCGGGGTCCCCCGCCAGCAGAAGAATTATTTTTAAAAGCAGGCGGAAGCGGACCTCGGCGGCTGGGGGGGGTTGGGGTCCCCCGCCAGCAGAAGAATTATTTTTAAAAGCAGGCGGAAGCGGACCTCGGCTGGCGGGGGTTGGGGTCCCCCCGCCAGCAAAAGTAAACAATGTCAGTGGGGGAGGGTTGGCAGCGGGAGAGGAGGTGGAGAGAGTCGTTGGTGGCAGGGGGGGGCTCTGGCAATGGCGGGGGGGGGCAGTCGTTGGTGGCAGGGAGGGCTTTGGCAATGGCGGGGGGAGGGGGTCGGTGGTGCCGGGGGGGGGGGGCTAAAATGTGCCCCCTCCCTCTGGGCCTGGCCCCCCCTACTACCAGAGTCCAGATACGCCCCTGCTTCTCTCAAATCTGATTTGAGCTGATCTCCTGCTAACATCCCTCCTCTGCAGAGTTTGGTTTGGGTTTTGGTTTTTTTTTGTGATGCTTAAATTTCCTCAACACCAATCCCCAAAATAAAAAAAAAATAAAAAAAAAATTTTTAAAACATCTTTTCAAAAAAATAGTGTGATTCTGTCTCTCTCTCGTTCCCCAGAAAATACAAGTTAAAATAACTAATTTTTGCTAGTGGGCTATAAGATCCGTGAAATTAATCACTTGGCATGACAGAACTTTAAGACTGTAGGTTGTCCAGTGAGGGGCTTTGGCATGAAAGTTGTTGGCTGGACAAGGGAGAGACATGCAACAAACAAAATACAGAGGGGAAAATAAAATTGTACAAAATAATGGAAGAACATTTGTATGGTAGCAACACAGAATAATAAAAAAAAAACCATAGCAAGCGTGCACAATTCTATTCATGTGTCACAAACAGATCTGGGTTTCAGGATCACCAACAAATATTCATGAAATACAATTACATACTTTATTTAAAAGCCAATCTGAGTAGCTTGGTTATTCTGAAAACTGGGTCCATATACTGCCCTCTAGGGCTGAAGCTATACACAACTACTGAAGGAGAGGTGATGGCCTACAAGTGGTTAGAACAACGGGCTAGGGAAATCCAAGTTCAAATCCCACCCTCAACCAGTGCTCCTTGTGATCTATATCCTGCTTCAAATGCTTTAGAAAGACTTACCTGCTTATAATTGAAAAAGAAAAACGCCTATATTGCGACCCAAATCGGGAGATGGACGTTTATCTCACAAAAACGAATAAAGCGGTATAATCGAAAGCCAATTTTTGGACGTTTTCAACTGCACTCCGTCGCGGATGCGGACAAAGTTGATGGGGGCGTGTCAGAGGTGTGGCGAAGGCGGAACTGGGGCGTGGTTATCGGCCGATCAGAGATAGGCGCCTTTCGCCGATAATGGAAAAAAAGTATGCGTTTGTAGCTAGAATTTAGGACACTTTTCCTGGACCCTGTTTTTTCACGAATAAGGCCCCAAAAAGTGCCCTAAATGACCAGATGACCACTGGAGGGAATCGGGGATGACCTCCCCTGACTCCCCCAGTGGTCACTAACCCCCTCCCACCACAAAAAAATGATGTTTCACAACTTTTTATTTTCACCCTCAAATGTCATACCCAGCTCCCTGGCAGCAGTATGCAGCTCACTGGAGGAGTTGTTAGGGGGTGCAGTGGACTTCAGGCAGGTGGACCCAGGCCCATCCCCCCTACCTGTTACAATTGTGCTGCTTAATGCTTATTAGTCGTCCAACCCCCCCCCCAAACCCCACTGTACCCACTTGTAGGTGCCCCCCTTCACCCCTTAGGGCTATAGTAATGGTGTAGACTTGTGGGCAGTGGGTTTTGAGGGGGATTTGGGGGGCTCAACACACAAGGGAAGGGTGCTATGCACCTGGGAGCTCTTTTACCTGTTTTTTTGGTTTTGTAAAAGTGCCCCCTAGGGTGCCCGGTTGATGTCCTGGCATGTGAGGGGGACCAGTGCACTACGAATCCTGGCCCCTCCCACGAACAAATGCCTTGGATTTATTCGTTTTTGAGCTGGGCGCTTTCATTTTCCGTTATCGCTGAAAAACAAAAACGCCCAGCTCACAAATTGTCGAATAAAACATGGACGTCTATTTTTTCCCAAAATACGGTTCGGTCCGCCCCTTCACGGACCCGTTCTCGGAGATAAACGCCCATGGAGATAGACGTTTTCGTTCAATTATGCCCCTCTTAGTGTACTTGAATTATTAATAATGTCGTCAACTACCTTGAAGAGTATCTGTAAAAGCAGGCTACAAATCTAAAATTATATCGAGGACTTCTAGAAACGATTCCCAGCATCAGATAATACCAATGTTTCCTCTTCTCAACTATTCGACCCACTACAACCTTTTTCCATTGTATCCCTCCAAGGCCACCAACAACACCCTGACCCCTTTTTCAACACGCACTCTGAATGACACCTGCTGACCAGAAGGGTCTATTGTCCCTCCTCAGCCCTGAGCGTATCACTTCCACGGCTCAGGCCCAACCGTTCCTGGTAGAGGAGGGAACTGAACCAGAATACACCCTACCACTATTTACAGTGTTGTAGCCTGGGCTACCTATTTTCACATTTTGGGCATGGAAAAATTTGAATATTTAAAAATTCATACTAAGTATATTAGTATACCTGATGACCTATGGCTATGTTTATATGTTTACAAATTTATCTAAGATTATTTTTAGTGATCTTCAATTGTTGTCATATTGAAGGTTACTTAATTTGAATATTGCCAATTAAAAGAAAATTATTATATAAAAAAAAGTTCACGCGTAGTGGAATTTCAGCAGGAGTGTACAGGCTTATTTAAAACCTCAACAGTTTCACCCTTAGCAGTTAAGTTTTTTTAGTATACATTTAAACATGACACTTGTTGATTGATCATCGCACTGGATTCAGGTGGGAACTTGCTGAGATGAGAGTGCATTCACAGTGGTAAGTACATAAGTGTCGTCATACTGGGACAGACCACAGGTCCATCAAGCCTAGGATCCTGTTTCCAACAATGGCCAATCCAGGTTACAAGTACCTGGCAAGATCCCAAAGCAGTGTATGCAGCTTATCCTAGAAATAAGCAGAGGCTTTTCCCGAACTCCATTTTAATAATGGCTTATGGACTTTTCTTTTAGGAAACTATCCAAACCTTTTTAAAGCACTGCTAAATGCTTTTACTACATTATCTGGCAACAAATTCCAGAGTTTAATTACACGTTGATTGAGGAAATATTTTCCCCGATTTGTTTTATTTACTACTTTGTAGCTTCATTGTGTGCCCCCTAGTCCTAGTATTTTTGGACAGAGTAAACAAGTGATTCAGGTCTACCTGTTCCATTTCACTCATTATTTTATAGACCTCTATCATTTCTCCCCTCAGCCGTCTTTTCTCCAAGCTGTCCTCGCAGGAAAGTCGTCCTATCCGCTTCAGCCTTTCCTCATAGGGAAGTTGTCTCATCCCCTTTATCATTTTCGTCACCCTTCTCTGTACCTTTCTAATTCCTCTGCATGTTTTTTGAGATGCAGTGACCAGAACGGCACACAGTATTAGAGGTGCGGTCGCACCATGGAGCAATACAAAGACATTATAACGCCTTCATTTTTGCTTTCCATTCCTTTCCCAATAATACCTGACATTCTATTTGCTTTCTTATCCGCCGTTGTACACTGAGCAGCGGGTTTCATCATCAACTATGACACCTGGATCCCTTTCCTGGTCGGTGACTCCTAATGTAGAAGCTTGCATCACTTACGTACTTATGGAAGAGAGTACTTACAAATACAGATTTCATGTTACCTCATAACAAGATAGTTAAGACACTTCAGTTAGGCTCTTAATTGCAACAGTAAGTTTCTTTAACTTACCAGTGATTGTTTTGAATGCACTTGATAGAAAGCGATCCTCCGATACCACAGAACTAGCCGAGTCTAAAATAAAGCATAAGAAAGGAAAGCATTTAAAGTGACAACTGGGAGGCTCCAGCGTTGATTAACATTGCAGAATTCACCGTTTTAATTTCTAACATGGAAAACTCATACTGGTTGCAGAGGGGTGGAAGGCTCTGCTAGCCCATCACAATAGTTCCCAAACCCGTCCTGAGGACTCCCCAGCCAGTCAGGTTTTGAGGATATCCACCATGAATATTCCTGAGAGATTTGCACGCACTCCACTGCATGCAAATCTCTCATATGAATATTCATGGTGGATATCCTGAAAACCTGTCTGGCTGGGGAGCCCCGAGGGACATGTATGGGAACCACTGACCTATAAAAACAAGGAGGTAAGATGGGCAAAGGTGAACAGGGGGTGTACACCCTGTACTGGCAGTCGAGCCAGGAACACACCAGATGATTATCTCTGCATCACTTAATGTATGGGCCTTCACAGCCCAACTGGGAACATGGGAGCTAACTAACTAATGAACAGAACAAAGGAAGAGGGGAACACTTCAACCCAAACAGCTTCAAGATCCACAGATTGTTAAACCTCTTGGGTGGGCTTTGAACACAAAGTTGAAACTCTGCTGAAGGCAATAGGCATCTAATCTTTGCCACTCAGTGAGCCAGCATATTTAGGTTTCCTTATAACAGTGTCTAGTCTCCTACAATTCCGTGGTTGCAACATCTGACACGTCTCTCGGAACTGCCACTAGAGACTAAGGGCCAGAATACCTACCGTGACAGGGATGAAGGAAGCAGCGATGGCGATAAAACCTCGTCCCCACTTTGCACCTACCCTCCCCTTTTAATGGACGACAGTGCAGCGTCTTGGGCTCAGACTGCTACTCTGACCTACATGGGGCAATGTAGGTTCTTTGTGTTTTAAAGGACAACACTTAAGGACTGGGTAGCAGAGGGGCCACCACAACGCTCCTGACATCTGAGAACCAGGAAAAGAGGAGTGTGGCCTGAGACTTTACACTGCAGCTGTTCTCCTTTTAACAAGCTAGGGAGGGAGATGAGTGAATGAGCGGAAGGGAAGAGTAGACGGAATGAGGGTCTAATATTAGTCAGGGGATAGAGTGAATCAAGAGTGTGAATGAGATGAACAGGGAGAGAAAACAGGAGCTAAAGAGTGGGAGGAATAGACCCAACACTCCCTCCAATTCTATCTCCACCTATCCTTCCATCCCTTAAACCCTCCTCCATTTACTTCCCCCCCAAATCTCACTCTCTCTCTCTCATCCCAGATTCTTTCCCCTCTATTCCCTAACCCCTCCTCCTCCCTACCTAGCATCAAATCACTATGATCCAACCCCCCCACCCTTCCCAAATCAGTAGCCAAATTGAACATTGAAATGTTCTGATATTTCTGGTATTTTTATAAAGCAAAATTTGCATAAAAACTGCAGGAGAATTTGTTACCTCTTTCTGCAAAACCCAGCAAGGGGCTCTGCTTTATATTATGGAAATTTAAAGATCTGGTAAGTAAAAGGCTCCAAGCCAGGCTACTGCATAACGCCACAAAAAGTTACAAAGAGCAAGAATAAAGCAAACGTGGAAATGGACGGCTCCAGTTTTCTATGATAGTTCATGAATAATTTCTGCAGAAAGATGTAGAGAAATGTGCAGCAAAGCTTCTGAACATGAGAATAATAATTTGCATAGATCTGCTTAAGAGAATAATATTTTTCTTTTACGTTATGAAAATGAAATGTTTTTTCACAACACTTTATGTAATTAGGCAATTTTTTTTTTTTTTTTGTGTAAAAAGATCTTCGTGATTGGTGCAGGGAAGGAGAGATCAGTGAGGGACAAATCCCTCCTCTCAGTACCCTTTCTCCACCAACCCCAACTCCAGGCTCTGCCCTTTCTGCCTCGCCTCACCCTATGCTTGGAATAAACTCCCTGAGCCCATACGCCAGGCCCCCTCCCTGCCCATCTTCAAATCCTTACTCAAAGCCCACCTCTTCAATGTCGCTCTCGGCACCTAACCATTGTACCTCTAGCCAGGAAATCTAGACTGCCCCCAATTTGTTTGACTGCACTTTTTGTCCATTAGATTGTAAGCTCCTTTGAGCAGGGACTGTCCTTCTTTGTTAAATTGTACAGAGCTGCGTAACCCTAGTAGGATGGGATCTCAGACATAGGCAGGTAGGAACAATCAGAGGAAAGTTGAGAGGGATCAGTGAAATGAAACCTATTTCCTTCTCGCTCTATCCCATCCCCTTCCCTCTCTTCTCATATATTCCCCCTATACCAGAGGTTCTTAACCCAGTCCCCAGGACACACTGAGCCAGTCTGGTTTTTAAGATATCCACAATGAATATGTATAAGATAAATTTGCATGCACTGCCTTCACTGTATGCAAATCTCCTTCCTGCATATTCACTGTGGGTGTCCTGAAAACCTGACTACTGGGTGTGTCCTGAGGACTGGGTTGAAAACCCTTGCCCTACACTGACCCCCTCCTTTCCACCCCACACACGGCATTAATTCCCACTCTTACACCTCCATCTCCTCTCTCCTGCACCATTCTTCCCCTTATATACATGTATATCACCTATGCCCTTTCCCCTCTCCTCTACATAAGTACATAAGTATTGCCATACTGGGACAGACCAAGGGTCCTTCAAGCCCAGCATCCTGTTTCCAACAGTGGCCAGATCCCAAAAAAGTACAAAACATTTTATGCTGCTTATCCTAGAAATAAGCAGTGGATTTTCCCCAAGTCAATTTAATAATGATGATCTATGGACTTTTCCTTTAGGAAGCAGTCCAGACCCTTTTTAAACACCGCTAACCTAACCGCCTTTACCACATTCTCTGGAAACAAATTCCAGAGTTTAATTACACGTTGAGTGAAGAAACATTTTCTCCAATTCGTTTTAAATTTACCACTTTGTAGCTTCATCGCATGCCTCCTAGTCCTAGTATTTTTGGAAAGAGTAAACAGATGTTTCACATCTACCCGTTCCACTCATTATTTTATAGACCTCTATCTGCAAATTCCCACCTTCCAATGCTAACAGAAGGAAAAGAACTGCAGTGGCTCAGGCTCTGCCAACCTCCTCTTAGGTTGACCGGGTCTAGATTCACAAACTGTACAGCACAGTTTACACCTCAGGTTTAGTTGCTCAATATTCCACCTCTGAGAAACAAATGCGATTTAAATTAAAATTGGAAAAGAAAAACTCATGAAGGGGAAAGAAGAAGGGAAAAGGACAACAGAAGAAGACCAAAAGAGGTACCAAGCAGAGTGGGAAAGGATGGAGGAAAGGAAGGAACACACAATCAAATCACACCCTGGTTGATGCAGCTCAAGGTATTACCAATTTTCCCCTCCTACTGTCAGTCAATCGACACATTCAAGAAAGAAATGTGATACAGCATTTATATTAATTTAAAAAACGGCTTTCTGCTACTGTGTCTTCTATTGATCTCAAACTTCATGTCCTTATTTTTACAGGAACACCTGATCTTACAGTAGGCAACTCAACTCTAGTTGATGGTCTTCATCGGTTAATAAGTCTGCCATTTAATTCTGTGTTTGTACTAGCTCTGCAAATGCCAAAGATCCTGTTTTGTCATCAGAGTCCTGCCAGAGGCATAGAGACAAACTGAATCAAGTAACTTAAATAGCCATAAAGTCTAAAACACAAAAATAACAAAGCCATGGTGACATGCAGTACTTGGCATGGAAGTATAACTGTACAGTCAAGTGGGAAGACAAGGCGATTGAAAGCACACATTATTTTTTGTGGTTCTCAGGATGTGTTTTGGTGTGGCTGCCACCTTCACCCCCTCCCCCCCAATTAAAAAAACAATACATACATGCTGGCATGTACTAATGCAGTTTTCACATTAAGTTACATTAGCCTTGATATGACCCTTAGAAACAAAGAAAAATGAAGGCAGATAAAGACCATATGGCATATCCAGTCTGGCCATCCATGCCATCTACTGCCCCTTCTTCTCCCTTACAGATCCTATGTACTTATCCCAAGCTTTCTTGAATTAAGATACAGTTCTCATCTCCACCACCTTCAACGGGAGGCTGTTCCATCATGCATCCACCACCCTTTCTATAAGGAAGTATTTTCTCAGGTTACTCCTAAGTCTGTCTCCTTTTACCTTCATCCTATGCCCCCTCATTTCAGAGCTCTCTTTCAATTGAAAGAGGCTCACCTCTTTGTATTCAGGCCACAAAGCATACATACCAAGATCTTCAAGTCTGTCCCATATGGTTTAGGACAAAGATCACTAGCTAAACTGATTCCATCCTGTTTATATCTTTTTAAAGGTGCATCTCCAGAACTATACACAGTACTCTACATGAGGTCTCACCAGAGACTTATACAGACGCATTCTCTTCTCCTTTTTCCTTCAAATCACATAACTGAGAAAAACATGCAAAGCATGGCTCAAAGAAATCTTTCCAACCCCGCGATGCACTTTTTAGTGCCACTGTGCGAGGCTTTGGCTCAATCCAGTTGGGTTCTGCCAGAAGGGTGCTGATCCCCATCCTATACAGTAATAACCAAGAATCCTCAGAAGCAAGTTCCAACACAAGTACCCAAACTTGAACTTGTCAGCTGCATATGACAAAGGTTTATCAGGGCCAAGACCAACAATGCAAGCATACACCCATTGTAACAAAGTAAATGACAGCAGATAAAGACCTGAACAGTCCATCCAGTCTTCCCAACAGCCACACTCATCAAGTCATGATTAAACTAGCAATGAATATGATATAAAATACCTGATCACGGTCTTTCTTTGACATTTCTAGGTCAAAGACCATAAGACCTTACTTTCCAACTATTGGAACTGACGGTGAAGCCCACTCCAACCTATCCGAATCCACCTTGTCATTTGTGGAACAGACTGTAAAAGTCTGCCCGGGCCCTGTCCTCATTCCAACTACTGAAGTTGCTGTCAAAGCCCTTTCCAACCCATCCTAAACTGGACTTCCATATATGGGACACAGACCCTTGAAGTCTGCCCAGCAGCAACCTAAGTTTTTCACAGCTGGACACAGCACCACTCGACATCCACACATATGAAATCAATTATTGTATACCAGCTAATATCCCCTTTCCAGGGTTCAGAGTGGTTTACATTCTAGGTGAGAGAAAAGCCGATAATGTTAGTGTAACCAAAACATTAAAGATAATGGATGATACTAGGAGGTAGAAGTCAATGGGCTGTTATGAAGGCATTTAAGTTTTGGGTTCTTTTGGGTTTTTTTTTTTTAATACTATCCATTTTCAAAATTAGAGACCCTAGGTTCTTTCTTAGGGTCTCCTTTCCATTTCTTCTCTCTCACTGTTGCCTTCCATTCCTCCTCTACAAGACTTTGCAACTTGTTTTCTTTTCTCCACTTTTCTCTCATCTCCCTCTCTACTCACTCATATCCATGTTACCTCTCAATTTCCTCGTTTCATCTTTCACTCACCTTCTAGCTTTCAATTTCTCAACCTTTCTCCAAAGCTCTCATTGTTCCGTTTCTCTGTCCTATACCCCCTCTATATTTAATCTACTCCCTATTCTAGTCCTTCATGTCCATTCTCTGTAATTAACCCCTCAGCTCTCACCTACCTTCAATCTGCCTCCTCACCAGCCCTAACTCCTTTCCCTAATCTCGTCCATTCTTATGTCTCTTACCCCCGGTCCAACCTCTCAATACCCCTCTTTCACCATCTTCTTTGCCTCATTTCTACCCTCTCTTTAGCAATCTTTCATCTTTTTCCTACCATTTCTCTTACGTGCCTTTTAATCTTCTTTTAGCTAGATTTTATTTCCCTTTTCCCTCCATATACTTCTCCACATGCCTACGATTCCTGTCTTTCAACCACCTTCTAGTTCCTTATTTCCACTCTCTGTACTAAGCCTCATCTACCTCCAGCTCTCACCCCCTCATCAACCCCGTTCCTTCCACGTCACTCATCTCTGCATCTCCAATGTCTTACCCCCTTAAATAGGCTCTCATTCCCCTTTTTATTTTCCAATTTCTATCTTCTCTGACTTCCTTCAAACACTTGCCCCTTACTTTGTATTTCATCCTCTTCATAGCCCTCTGCCTCCTTATTCTCCCTCCCCCAACATCCATTGCCCCACCTCTCTCCCACCTCTAGCATTCATTCTCCCATCTTTTCCACCTACCCATTCCCCAGCATCTGCTCACCTACCTCAATCCTCCAATATCAATTTACCCTGCCTTTTCTATTTGCCCCAGCATCTATCCCCCTACCCTACCCTCCATCTCCACCTTCCGGCTGCTTGTGCCCTTGTTTCACCCCGCCATACAATCTCTCCTCCTCCGACAACCATCTGCCAACACCTTCCTTCTCCTAGAATCCCCTTCTCTTAATTCCATCCCCAACCCCAGCATCAGACCTTGGCAGTACTGGATTTAGGCATAAGCTAAACAAGCTACAGCATATTTTATCCCCAGAAGAATAAAATATGTTTCTTAGCATTTAGCATGCGCTTAATAAAAGGAGCCTTTTATATTCATTATATTCAAAGAAAAGCAAGAACAATCAACAGATCTGATTACAAAATCAAAACTGCTAATCAAGAAAAACATCAATAAGAGACCATATACCATAAAACTTATGCAAGAGTCTACCTTTCTCAGCAATCACGCTCTCATACTTAAAAATCTGACAAACATAACTCCACCCTATATGCACAGATAATGCAGCAACATGTTTCCAATTATTAAAAATGAATTTCAGAACTTTAACTTTTGATATGTTTTTACTTAGCTTTTTATCCCACTTTTTTAATTCTCGCTCTACCATTCTCTAGCATTATCCTTTGCTACTACTAAACATTTCTAGAGCGCTACTAGGGTTACGCAGTGCTGTACAAATTAACAAAGAAGGTCGGTCCCTGCTCAAAGGAGCTTACAATCTAAAGGACGAAATGTCAAGTTGGGGCAGTCTAGATTTCCTGAGTAGAGGTGTAGTGGTTAGGTGCCAAAGGCGACATTGAAGAGGTGGGCTTTGAGCAAGGATTTGAAGATGGGCAGGGAGGGGGCCTGGCGAATGGGCTCAGGGAGTTTGTTCCAAGCATGGGGTGAGGCGAGGCAGAAAGGGCGGAGCCTAGAGTTGGCGGTGGTGGAGAAGGGTGCTGAAAGGAGGGATTTGTCTTGAGAGCGGAGGTTACGGGTAGGAACGTAAGGGGAGATGAGGGTAGAGAGGTAAGGAGGGGCTGCAGATCGAGTGCATTTGTAGGTTAGTAGGAGAAGCTTGAACTGTATGCGGAACCTGATCAGAAGCCAGTGAAGTGACTTGAGGAGAGGGGTGATATGAGTATATCGGTCAAGGCGGAAGATAAGACGTGCAGCAGAGTTCTGAACGGACTGAAGGGAATACAAAGCAATTCAACGACAAGAGGACATTCTGCCATTTGTCATAAAATATAATATGCATAGTACTAGGTTGAGTCGGATAATAAGGAAACATTTTGAAATATTAAAAACACAGCCGGCCCTAGCAAAAGCGAGCATTTTATTTTCCTATCAAAGAGGCAGCAATTTAACGACAAGAGGACATTCTGCCATTTGTCATAAAATATAATATGCATAGTACTAGGTTGAGTCGGATAATAAGGAAACATTTTGAAATATTAAAAACACAGCCGGCCCTAGCAAAAGCGAGCATTTTATTTTCCTATCAAAGAGGCAGCAATTTAGGAGAGATATGCTTAACTCCAACGATGTTTGGAGCCAGAGAAAGGACGATGACAACAAAGGTTTCCATAAAAAATGCGGTCGATGTTCTGTATGTCACATAATGATGGAGGGAGATGGCTTTATACATCCAAGGCCAGGAAAGATATATAATTTTCGATCTATGACCTCCTGTGACACCGTAGGAGTGGTATATTTGATCATATGCCCCTGTAACCTTATTATATATATATATATATATATATATATATACAGTGGGGGAAATAAGTATTTGATCCCTTGCTGATTTTGTAAGTTTGCCCACTGACAAAGACATGAGCAGCCCATAATTGAAGGGTAGGTTATTGGTAACAGTGAGAGATAGCACATCACAAATTAAATCCGGAAAATCACATTGTGGAAAGTATATGAATTTATTTGCATTCTGCAGAGGGAAATAAGTATTTGATCCCCCACCAACCAGTAAGAGATCTGGCCCCTACAGACCAGGTAGATGCTCCAAATCAACTCGTTACCTGCATGACAGACAGCTGTCGGCAATGGTCACCTGTATGAAAGACACCTGTCCACAGACTCAGTGAATCAGTCAGACTCTAACCTCTACAAAATGGCCAAGAGCAAGGAGCTGTCTAAGGATGTCAGGGACAAGATCATACACCTGCACAAGGCTGGAATGGGCTACAAAACCATCAGTAAGACGCTGGGCGAGAAGGAGACAACTGTTGGTGCCATAGTAAGAAAATGGAAGAAGTACAAAATGACTGTCAATCGACAAAGATCTGGGGCTCCACGCAAAATCTCACCTCGTGGGGTATCCTTGATCATGAGGAAGGTTAGAAATCAGCCTACAACTACAAGGGGGGAACTTGTCAATGATCTCAAGGCAGCTGGGACCACTGTCACCACGAAAACCATTGGTAACACATTACGACATAACGGATTGCAATCCTGCAGTGCCCGCAAGGTCCCCCTGCTCCGGAAGGCACATGTGACGGCCCGTCTGAAGTTTGCCAGTGAACACCTGGATGATGCCGAGAGTGATTGGGAGAAGGTGCTGTGGTCAGATGAGACAAAAATTGAGCTCTTTGGCATGAACTCAACTCGCCGTGTTTGGAGGAAGAGAAATGCTGCCTATGACCCAAAGAACACCGTCCCCACTGTCAAGCATGGAGGTGGAAATGTTATGTTTTGGGGGTGTTTCTCTGCTAAGGGCACAGGACTACTTCACCGCATCAATGGGAGAATGGATGGGGCCATGTACCGTACAATTCTGAGTGACAACCTCCTTCCCTCCGCCAGGGCCTTAAAAATGGGTCGTGGCTGGGTCTTCCAGCACGACAATGACCCAAAACATACAGCCAAGGCAACAAAGGAGTGGCTCAGGAAGAAGCACATTAGGGTCATAGAGTGGCCTAGCCAGTCACCAGACCTTAATCCCATTGAAAACTTATGGAGGGAGCTGAAGCTGCGAGATGCCAAGTGACAGCCCAGAACTCTTAATGATTTAGAGATGATCTGCAAAGAGGAGTGGACCAAAATTCCTCCTGACATGTGTGCAAACCTCATCATCAACTACAGAAGACGTCTGACCGCTGTGCTTGCCAACAAGGGTTTTGCCACCAAGTATTAGGTCTTGTTTGCCAGAGGGATTAAATACTTATTTCCCTCTGCAGAATGCAAATAAATTCATATACTTTCCACAATGTGATTTTCCGGATTTAATTTGTGATGTGCTATCTCTCACTGTTACCAATAACCTACCCTTCAATTATGGGCTGCTCATGTCTTTGTCAGTGGGCAAACTTACAAAATCAGCAAGGGATCAAATACTTATTTCCCCCACTGTATATATATGTCAAACTACAAGATCATTAAGGACACGACTGATGGAACAATGCTCTTGCCTAAAGCTTTTAAAACAAGAAGCCCCGATGGTAACCCATTGCGAAACAGCAGGTCATGTGTTTGACGATTTAAAATGTACGGTCCTGGAGTATTTACAACCCACCCAGAGAAGAGGGGATCAGAAACGTCGATTACGACAAATCGAGCTGAAATGGATTTTTCATTTGAAGACAACTGAGCCAGATGGAATGAATATTAGGGTTGAATGGGCAGCGTTTGTTTGACTTATGATGAGGGGTGTGACTACGTGACGCACGATTAGTTAATTCAAAAGATGACGTTGGGATGAATGATGGCCACAAGTGGGAGAGGAGCCGGATTCGCTCCTTAAAAATGGAGGCGTTCGGTAATTAGCATTGTTCCTCGTTTTTGGAGTGCAGCAGAAGTGACACAGGAATGTATAGTGTCTTTGAGCGGCAACAGACGAGAAGGATAGAGATCTTTACAAAAATAAGGGACCCCTGAAGCAGCGACAGCGAAACGGGGATTCCTTGTTGGGTGAAGACGGACGTGACAGGGCCAGTCTGATGAGTATTTAAGTTTAAGTAACTGGCAGTAATCACACATCGTTTGATTGTAAAGAAATGTACCGACATTAATCCTGTGGGTTATGGATAAACGAACTGTTCAGCAGTATCTTTTGCACACATTGACTAGTGTGGAGTTTTTTCTGGCGATATGACGGTGCGCCGGGCCCACACCTTATAGTCGGTTAAGTTCCGGCTGGGCTGGGTGGCGAAACTGAAGCCTTTTTCTCCACTTAAAAGAATAAAAAGAAAAAAATAAGAACTGATACTGCTTGGTTTACAGCTCTTCTTGTATCCACTGGAATACACAGCGTGTGTGACGCTGTGTTCTTGAGTTTCAATTTGATAATAATATAAGAGCTTGGGTGTAATAGCTGTCATTACTCTTTTCCTACCAGGGTCTTTAAGCCGCCATCACTGTTCCCAGATCTGGCTGCAACCATAGCTCTCCTCCAGCGCATACATTAAGCTGAACCCTATAACACACACGATAAGACAATTCTCAAAATATGATGGGAAGACAGAGATTGGGCAGGACCATGAAAAGTCCAGCATTTTTGCAACACGGTTTGCCATCTGTAGAGGGCACCACATCTGAAATATGCTGGTTTACAAGTAATCACATCCAGACGGGGTAAAAAGGACAGAACCAAAGAATTTATCAAGCTTGCTGCAGATTTGTATTATAGAACAGCTTGCATTTCTCAGAGCTCCGTAACTCCAGAGGCACCCAGCCCAAGCACCTGTTCAGATTTCCTCAGTGACAGTGCAGGTCGTTACATATAACTGTGCCAGGATTGACAAAACCCTCCATTGCCCCATGTAAACCGCATTGAGCCTGCCATGAGTGGGAAAGTGCGGGGTACAAATGTAACAAAAATAAAAATAGATACTATTGGAGATTCTACATGGAATGTTGCTACTATTGGAGATTCTACATGGAATGTTGCTATTCCACTAGCAACATTCCATGTAGAAGACTGCGCAGGCTTCTGTTTCTGTGAGTCTGACGTCCTGTCAGACTCACAGAAGCAGAAGCCTGCGCGGCCACATTGGTGATCTGCAAGGGCCGACTTCTACATGGAATGTTGCTAGTGGAATAGCAACATTCCATGTAGAATCTCAAATAGTAGCAACAGTGGAGGAGTGGCCTAGTGGTTAGGGTGGTGGACTTTGGTCCTGGGGAACTGAGGAACTGAGTTCGATTCCCACTTCAGGCACAGGCAGCTCCTTGTGACTCTGGGCAAGTCACTTAACCCTCCATTGCCCCATGTAAGCCGCATTGAGCCTGCCATGAGTGGGAAAGCGCGGGGTACAAATGTAACCAAAAAATATATATATATTAGCCTGGTTATAGAGGATCTGAATATAGACTCTTCAAAAACTTTTTTTTTTTTTTGGTGTGTTTCATTAGATTTTTTTTTCCCCTGGCTTTGCATCTCCTGGGATGGGAGTCTAGGAAGATTAAGCATATAATCAGGAAAAAAGTTTTAACTTTTCAGAACTCCAAGAGCTCTGCTTTTTCCTGGATGAAGCAATCCCCTTGTACTCCTCTGGTTTTGCGGTTCAGTCAGAATCTGGACTTTATTCACAGATGCCTCCCTTTATTAGTGCTTGCATCTGGGTTTTTAGCTCACACTCTTCTCAGTATTTTGAGGCAAGTCACATTCAGGTCGAGTACATATTTTCTTGTCCCTGTAGGACTCACAGTCTAAACTCGTACCCTGAAGCAATAAAGAGTTATGTGACTTGTTCAACGCCACAAGAAGCAGTGGTGGGATCTGAATCTGGTTCCCCCTGGTTCTCAACCTACTATTCCAACCATTAGCCTCCATGCGATACCAACCTACCACAATAGTGTAATATAGAAAATGACAGCAAATGGACCATATGGCCTATCCATTCTGTTCAGGCACACAATTCCTCGCTCTCCATTTCAGATATCCTTTGTGCTCTTTTTGAACTCACTCTCCTGGTCTCCACAACCTCCACTGGGAGACTAATTTCATCATCCACACCCTTTCTGTAAAAGACAGAAAAATATTTCCTTATATTATTCCTGAGCCTACCTCCTTAACCTCTCATTCTATTATCCCCCACTCCAGAGCACCCCTATTCCATTGATAGGCCCGCTATCTGTACATTTATAGTTTGAAGATATTTAAATATTTACCATCCCTTCTCTTGCCTTTCCTCCAGTGTACACATTATTAGACAACTCTGCCTCTTTATGATGAAAGGCCTCGGCCCGTTTTAGTAGGTCACCTGTGGACCAACTCCATCCAGTTTATATGCTTTTTATTTATTTATTTAGATTTTGCTCACACCTTTTTCAGTAGTAGCTCAAGGTGTGTTACATTCAGGTACCCTGGAAATTTCTCTGTCCAGGGAGGGCTCACAATCTAAGTTTGTACCTGAGGCAACGGAGGGTTAAGTGACTTGCCCAAGATCACAAGGAGCAGCAGCGGGATTTGAACCGGCCACCTCTGGATTGCAAGACCGGTGCTCTAAACACTAGGCCACTCCTCCAAGCAAGATGCACAGCTTCACTTTTTCTTAGGCACCCCGTTTGCGGCCTTTTTGGCTTTGGGTTTGGCAGCGATGGGCTTTGATGGGCTTTTCTTCCCCTTCGGTTTCACTGCTTTAGCTTTACCCGGGCTCTTAGCTACTTTCTTGGGTTTAACCGCTTTCGGCTTTTTGGGGGTCTTGGCTATTTTCTTGGTAGCGGCTGCCAACGGTTTCTTGGCTCTCTTCTTGGTAGCGGCTGCCGATGGTTTCTTGGCTCTCTTCGGACTCTTTTTCACTCCCGCCGATGCCGCCTTTTTCGGCTTCTTCACAGCCGGTTTTGAAGGTACTGTCTCTAGAACAGGCCTCACAAGAGACTTCACAATCAGGCAATATCACTCCCTACTTCCTGCAGGCCAGCGGGAAGGGTGCTCATTTGTTGTGAAATCTTGAGGTCATCAGATAGGATCATCCTGCTCTTTTGGGTAAATAAACTCATTCCTTTGAACAAACTCCTTCATTGTGTCCAGGGAGGGGCATCACAGTTGTCTGTTCCAAGTGTCCACTGATTTTCCCTCTATTTCTCTGTCTGTCCCCTCTTAAGTCCACTCACTGCAATAACTATGCTTGGCAAAAAGATCACTCACCAGAGACCACCAAATACATCGCCTCAGGGTTTCTGAACACTGCATCCACTGTTACAGGAACTAACTTTTAAAATGGATTTTTTTTTGGGGGGGGGTTGCTAATCTTAACACCAATTAGCCCATCCTGGGCTCAGTGAGGGGGAGTGCTCAAGCCCCCACTGCACCCACATAGTTGACATCCAACCTGGAGGATAGAAGAACAGAATCCATTTAGCCCAGCAAGCGCTGGATCAAGAGCTATGGATTGGAAATTAAAATTATTTTTCCCCCTGCCCTTAAAGAGCTACAATGAATGCCAACAAATATTTATCAGCTATAAGCTGCAAGAATATTTGTTTGAGGAAGCAGACTAAATATGCATACTTTGGTTATCCTGAGGTACAAGAGCTTTGAAAATCTATACTGAATCTCAATGCAAGGGAAAAAGATGGGAAGAACCAGAGAAGAAAAACTCAGTGGGGTATTATTAAGCAATTAAGCATATCTACCATAATCCTATGACAGATACCAGTGAACAGTGAAATAATATCTTTATCACAATGACTCATTCATGAGGGAATGAAAACAGCTCAGTAACTGAATGGTCTGGGTAAGGAGGAACTCTCTCATTCCACAGACCCTGCCGGCTACCGTGTGTCAGCTCTCTAAATACCCATGTGCATCCATACCACAGTAATTATATGTGCTTAAGAAGAGATGTATGGACATTCACACAGTAAGTAAAGTCACTAGAGATCAAGTGTTTATTATAGTCTTGCAGCACCATATTTAACCGGTAAAGATAAAAAGCTCCAACAACATGAAACCATACGGATCCCGTACAATTCAAGAAAAAAAAAAATACACACTTACGAGTAGCAGGTAACAGTGTTTGTAACTGAATCTAATGAACCTATCACTGGGGGCAGAAATTAACAGGGCAAATGTAATGATGAAAATGAGGCTTTATCAAGATGTAATCTTATTAATGCTGCAAAATAACCAGTTTGTATTTAAATTCTTTGGGGTGTGAAATTTATATATTTTTGTGCTGTTTAACAAGAAACCCAAGTGCACCATGCCTGGATATGACTGATCAGTGACCTTGAGGCAGCAACTGGAAGGCAGTTACCATAGCAACGTCACCACAACCAGCGGCTCACCCTTGGCAAAAAGCACCAACCTGGTGCGTGGTGTCGCTCGATACTACAGAGCCCCCATCTCATCCGAGCTCAGCTGAAGCACGCTGCAGTTTCTATATCAGTAACGCCTCACGTTTATTTCTTAGCTTGCTTGTCAACGGCAATTACTTTCTCCTACAGTGCTCAGAGACTGAATCTCCAAACATCCCCCTCCCAAAAAAAAATACCTTTCCTTGCAAGAAAAACTGCATATGGGCCGAGAACTCATTCGCATGAGCCGTATTTCACGCTTGCTTGGAATCTGGTCACAGAAAGCATTTGGATTTTTAGATGTTAGTCGCCTTTTCCAAATTCAAGTTGAAGACAGTTACATCCCCGGCAAAATGGACCTTTATTCTAAATGGTATCCCAGACAATTGGAAGTGAAGGGATCTGCTCAAGAAGCATCAGTGGGAGAAATGGGATTTGAACTCTGGTTTCCCTCATTCACAAGCTATTGCTCTAACCACTAAAATACTCCTGCATAACAAATACACTGCATTTGAGCAGATTAACAGCAAACATATCTATAATTCTGTATACCTTGTGATTTTTTTTTAAACAGTAAAAAAAAAAACCTGCACCATTCTCTTTAAAAAAAAAAAAAATCAATGAAAGGTTGCAGGCACAGCATTTCACTTGAGGCAGACTGGACAATAATATACACCAGTTTACAGAGCTCTGTACAAACAAAGGTGAAAAATCAATCACCCGAGTCTAAAGACTGTACTTAAAGTGAACAGGTTAAGTGATTTGTCCAGGGTTAGTCAGGGAATCTGCGACATTTAGCCCAGCATTTTGTGTTCCATGGGTCTCTTCAAAACATTATTCAGACTATCAACTTCTAGGCTTGCTGCTGCCTCTAATATCCCAATCCTGATTTCCAGAGATAAAAATCAAACATATAAAAGGCAAGTGACCACCTCACCTGCAAATGCGCAGTAGAGTCGGAACGCTGAGAGTGTAGAAGTCCAAGCCCCGCCTCCACCAGCAGTACAGCCCAGTAGGGAGGAGGGCTTGGACATGGGCGTGGAAATCGGAGGAGGAGGGAGCAGGGAGGGAAGGAGGGGGCGGAACTGAGGGAAACAGACGCAGCAATGGAGAACCGACGACACGACGACGGCGGAAAGAGGGGGGGTCAAAGGTGGTGGCGGCGGGGACGGCAGGACACAGGTCACAATCGCAGTGGACGGGAGCCCAAGGATGGAGGGTAGGGGAGAGAACACTTGATGGACACGGGTGGATGGAGCGGATGGGAGGAGGGAGAGGAGGGTTGCTGGACATGGGGGGAGGACAAGGCAGAGAGCAGAGTTGGTGGACGGGGGGGAGGCCATAGGAAAACAAAAAACTTGCCTGTTGTTACGGGCTTAACGGCTAGTATATTTAGAAAAAGTTCAGGCACCCATCAAAATTTAATTTATTTATTTTTAAGGAGCAAGGAATCTCTCATTTTGCTCTGTTATTCATGTTGCTATTTGCTTATTTTTAACTTTTTCTTCTGTTGGTCTTTCCTGGATTTTAGGAGCCCAGGTGATTTGGATTCTTGACTTTTTCCAGCCATTAAACAACTAACAAAAATAAATAAAATCTAAGCTATTTATTGGAATAAGAAGGTTAGAAGACAGAACTTACTCAGAAGTATCTGGGCATTAATAAAACACTGCACTTTTAGTTTTTCAGAATGCTTTGCTTCCACAGTTTTATAATACAAATTACTTAAGCTAAACAAATATTACTCCTCCTAAAGTGAAGAGGATTAATAGTTCCTCAACATCAATTACTAAAAATGCCAAGCTATCAAATCCTTAACTGGAACAATAAGCCTTACAAATTTAAAGTCATACAATTCGTCTGCACTTATTTCTTTGAATATACTTTTATTTTTGTTACATTTGTACCCTGCGCTTTCCCACTCATGGCAGGCTCAACGCGGCTTGCACGGGGCAATGGAGGGTTAAGTGACTTGCCCAGAGTCACAAGGAAACTGCCTGTGCCTGCAGTGGGAATCAAACCCAGTTCCCCAGGACCAAAGTCCACCAACTCTAACCACTAGGCCACTCAATGTGGCCGCGCAGGCTTCTGCTTCTGTGAGTCTGACGTCCTGCACGTACATGCAGGACGTCAGACTCACAGAAACAGAAGCCTGCGCAGCCTTTTACATGGAATATTGCTAGTGGAATAGCAACATTCCATGTAGAATCTCCAATAGTAGCAACATTCCATGTAGAATCTCCAATAGTATCTATTTTATTTTTGTTACATTTGTACCCTGCGCTTTCCCACTCATGGCAGGCTCAATGCGGCTTACATGGGGCAATGGAGGGTTAAGTGACTTGCCCAGAGTCACAAGGAGCTGCCTGTGCCTGCAGTGGGAATCAAACTCAGTTCCTCAGGACCAAAGTCCACCACCCTAACCACTAGGCCACTCCTCCACTCCACTTTTTGCTTATGCAACTAATCTAATATCCCAAAATAAACACCCTTTAAAATATTTAAAAGGGACTCACAAAAAATGTGTTGGAATCCAGTCATGAGACAAATATATATATTTGTACTTTAGCACACAATGACAGCATCTTGGAAATCCATAATAAAGTAAGCAAAACTGCCACTGAACTTTTCAAAACATAAGTACATAAGTAATGCCACACTGGGAAAAGTCCAAGAGTCCATTGAGCCCAGCAACCTGTCCACGACAGCGGCCAATCCAGGCCAAGGGCACCTGGCAAGCTTCCCAAATGTACAAACATTCTATACATGTTATTCCTGGAATTGTGGATTTTTCCCAAGTCCATTTAGTAGTGGTTTATGGACTTGTCCTTTAGGAAACCGTCTAACCCCTTTTTAAACTCTGCCAAGCTAATCGCCTCCACCACGTTCTCCGGCAATGAATTCTAGAGTTTAATTACGTGTTGGGTGAAGAAAATGTTTCTCCGATTTGTTTTAAATTTACTACACTGTAGTTTCATCACATGCCCCCTAGTCCTAGTATTTTTAGAAAGCGTGAACAGATGCTTCACATCCACCTGTTCCACTCCACTCATTATTTTATATGCCTCTATCATGTCTCCCCTCAGCCGTCTCTTCTCCAAGCTGAAAAGCCCTGGCCTCCTTAGTCTTTCTTCATAGGGAAGTCGTCCCATCCCCGCTATCATTTTATTTACACCTTCAACAGTATAATGCAGTGGTTCCCCATACCTGGTCCTGGAGGCACCCCAGCCAGTCAGGTTTTCAGGATAACCACAATGAATATTCATGAGAGATATCTGCATGCTGTACCTCCACTGCATGCAAATCTCTCATGCATATTAATTTTGGTTATCCTGAAAACCTGACTGGCTGGGGTGCCTCCAGGACCAGGTTTGGGAACCACTGGTATAATGCTTAGCAAATACTCAGGTGCCCTCAGCGAGCCACCAACTTCACTTCCAGTTACATCCAAGTACAACCTTACCTAACTCTTCTTCAGAGAGCTGGAGGCCAAGCCTGTATAAGTTGATGAAGAAAAGTCAACCTAGGAAGGCTTTTCCTACCGTGCCAAGTTTAAATACCCATGTAAAAGTCCTAAACATTGACCTTCCCAGTGGAGAAGGGTAGCTAGTGGGGTCCCGCAGGGGTCTGTGCTGGGACCGCTGCTTTTTAACATATTTATAAATGACCTAGAGATGGGAGTAACTAGTGAGGTAATTAAATTTGCAGATGACACAAAGTTATTCAGGGTCGTCAAGTCGCAGGAGGAGTGTGAAAGATTACAGGAGGGCCTCGCGAGGCTGGGGGATTGGGCATCCAAGTGGCAGATGAAGTTCAGTGTTGACAAGTGCAAAGTGATGCATGTGGGTAAGAGGAACCCGAACTACAGCTATGTCATGCAAGGTTCTGGGTTAGGAGTCACGGACCTAGAAAGGGATCTGGGCGTCATCGTTGATAACACGTTAAAAACTTCTGCTCAGTGTGCTGCGGCGGCTAAGAAAGCGCAAAGAATGTTGAGTATTATTAGGAAAGGGATGGAAAACAAACACGAGGATGTTATAATGCCATTGTATCGCTCCATGGTGCGACCGCACCTCGAGTATTGTGTCCAATTCTGGTCGCCGCATCTCAAAAAAGATATAAAGGAATTAGAGAAGGTGCAGAGAAGGGCGACGAAAATGATAAAAGGGATGGAACGACTTCCCTATGAGCAAAGGCTAAGAAGGTTAGGGCTCTTCCGCTTGGAGAAAAGGCGGCTGAGGGGTGATATGATAGAAGTCTACAAGATAATGAGCGGAGTAGAGCGGACAGATGTGAAGCATTTGTTTACACTTTCAACAACAATAGAATCAGGGGACACAAGATGAAGCTAGAATATGGTAGATTTAAAACAAACAGGAGAAAGTTTTTCTTTACTCAGCATGTAGTTGGACTCTGGAACTCGTTGCCGGAAAATGTAGCGACAGCAGCTGACCTTATGGAATTTAAAAGGGGTTTGGACAGATTCCAGAGGGAAAAGTCCATTGAACATTATTCATTTTTTTTTTGAGGGGGGGGGGGGTTGCTGGGTTCTTGAAGCCTGGATTGGCCGCTGCCAGAGATAGGATGCTGGGCTTGATGGTCTTTTCCCAGTATGGCGGTGCTTATGTACCTTGAAACATTTTACAGATACCATCAGGCAGTGGCATGTCAACAGTAGCCACAAAACTCGTAACACTGCTTTAATAGTCTTTTGGTCTGGGTCAGAGGCGCTAGAGTAATGTAATAAACTGAAATCAAACAAACCAAACCACTATTACTCATCTGAAAACAGCGCCCAAAAAAGAAGCTGGTGGAGAAAGTGTCACTGGCAGTTCCAGAAAGTATACAAGAGGAAGCTGGAAAACGCAAAGACCCTTTGAAAAAGCTGGAATCCTAGAAGATCTGCAGGGTCTAGACCTTATCACAATGCCTCAATGACACAGTCCTAATGCTAAAAAAGGTATCTAAAGCCACTGGCAAATTGTACATAAACCAGATTCCCGTTCCCATTATATAAATAAATGTCAAGCCCTCTAATGGAGTGGAGGAGTGGCCTAGTGGTTAGAGTGGTGGACTTTGGTCCTGGGGAACTGAGGAACTGAGTTCGATTCCCGGCACAGGCAGCTCCTTGTGACTCTGGCCAAGTCACTTAACCTTCCATTGCCTGCCGCATTGAGCCTGCCATGAGTGGGAAAGCGCAGGGTACAAATGTAACAAAAATAAAATAGATACTATTGGAGATTCTACATGGAATGTTGCTATTCCACTAGCAACATTCCATGTAGAATCTCCAATAGTAGCATGTACGTGCAGGACGTCAGACTCACAGAAGCAGAAGCCTGCGCAGCCACATTGGTGATCTGCAAGGGCCGACTTCTACATGGAATGTTGCTAGTGGAATAGCAAGACGTCAGACTCACAGAAGCAGAAGCCTGCGCAGCCACATTGGTGATCTGCAAGGGCCGACTTCTACATGGAATGTTGCTAGTGGAATAGCAACATTCCATGTAGAATCTCAAATAGTAGCAACAGTGGAGTAGTGGCCTAGTGGTTAGGGTGGTGGACTTTGGTCCTGGGGAACTGAGGAACTGAGTTCGATTCCCACTTCAGGCACAGGCAGCTCCTTGTGACTCTGGGCAAGTCACTTAACCCTCCATTGCCCCATGTAAGCCGCATTGAGCCTGCCATGAGTGGGAAAGCGCAGGGTACAAATGTAGCAAAAATAAAATAGATACTATTGGAGATTCTACATGGAATGTTGCTATTCCACTAGCAACATTCCATGTAGAAGGCTGCGCAGGCTTCTGTTTCTGTGAGTCTGACGTCCTGCACGTACGTGCAGGACGTCAGACTCACAGAAGCAGAAGCAGAAGCCTGCGCGGCCACTTTGGTGATCTGCAAGGGCCGACTTCTACATGGAATGTTGGAATAGCAACATTCCATGTAGAATCTCAAATAGTAGCAACAGTGGAGGAGTGGCCTAGCGGTTAGGGTGGTGGACTTTGGTCCTGAGGAACTGAGTTCGATTCCCGGCACAGGCAGCTCCTTGTGACTCTGGGCAAGTCACTTAACCCTCCATTGCCTGCCGCATTGAGCCTGCCATGAGTGGGAAAAAGTGCGGGGTACAAATGTAACAAAAATAAAAAAAACACACACCTTCAGCATTTCAAAACCGGAATTTCAGTCATGTGAATCTACAGTACCAGCTCCTGTTTGCAGTCTCCACTAATACCGTGCTCAAACAGGTTTAGTTTTTTTTTTTATTTAACTTCAGTTATCAAAACAAACGTGTTTACCTCCCTCCTAAGACTGATCTACCCTACCCAAACACAAAAGAACATTCTGAGAGACTTGGTGAATGCAGACCGATACTCTTTCTTCCTGATGTAAAGTTTTAGCCTCCTCGTCATGCAAATCATTCAACTTAAAATCATTCAACTTAAATTCCAAGATAATTTACTTTAAAGACAAGGCTACACATAGGCATATTTTCAAAGCACTTTGGGAGGCTAAGTTCCATAGGTTTCTATGGAACTTTGGGAGGCTAAGTGCTTTGAAAATAAGCCTCACAGTAACCTAGTGTCAGATAAAGACCCAAAATGATTCATTCAGTCTGCCCTGCCAGTCTGTACAGGTTAAACCATCCCTTCTTGACAGCACAACACAAATTATTTCAGATCTGTCTTGGGCTTAACAAGGACTTCGTGCAGAATCCCAGTGGCCCTGCTTCCATCCTCTTGGGGGCGATAATGCCTCCAAATAGGTAGTTTAACGTATAACCTGATACGAAGAGAGAGGCGCCCGCTGCAGAAAGTACACGACACAAAAAAAAAAAAAAAGTCTAAGATACAAATTTGAATTTTTTAAATTTCAAACTTCAAATTCTACCTAGTTTTACATGTAAATAATTAGCAAATCTCACTCCTAGGCCAGGGTACATGCAGTATGACCTCAGACTCTCAGTTACTACATTCTCTGGCAACAAATCCCAGAGTTTAAATTACACATTGAATGAAGAAATATTTTCTCCAATTCGTTTTAAATTTACTACTTTGTAATTTCATTGCATGTCCCCTAGTCCTAGTATTTTTGGAAAGAGTAAACAAGCGATTCACATCTACCCGTTCCATTCCACTCATTATTTTATAGACCTCTATCATATCTCCCTTCAGCCGTCTCTTCTCCAAGCTGAAGAGCCCCAGCCGCTTTAGCCTTTCCTCATAGGGAAGTCGTCCCATCACCTTTTATCATTTTTGTTGCCCTTCTCCGTACCTTTTCTAATTCCACTATATCTTTTTTGAGATGTGGTGATCAGAACTGAACACAATATTTGAGGTGCGGTCGCACCATGGATTGATACAAAGGCATTATAATGTCCTCATTTTTGTTTTCCATTCCTAAATTAAATTGTGTGTATTTTGGAACCCATCTAGGTTTAGACGGGTTATAAGTAGCCTTTCATTTAAAAACTTATCTAGACCTGTGGTATCCAATAAAAATGGGAGATATTTTTGCATGTTTTTGCCACATTTTCTTGGTCTGTGACTGCATTATTTGAAGATCTTCTCTCTCTCTCCACACTATAAACAATCTCTTGGCACCGACATTTCTTTCATGGACGCCATTCTTGTGGTTTTCTCCTTTACCGCTATGTCCTGTTTTCTTGCACTGAGCTTATTATCAGTTGGACTAGAAGTGTCCCAGGTGATCAAAACCTGTCGTCCATGATTCTCTTACGGGCACAATTACAGTGCTTTCTGGTACAGCAAAGTTCTAGTGTTTACAAAGCTTTCTAAGGATGAGATGTGCCACTTTATTGTGTCTTTCTGTATAAAACTTCTCCCATCAGAACTTCGCAGCAAGCTATGAGATAAGTAATGGTTTCCAGTTCTTCCTTCCAGCATCAGCTCCCTTCAGGTTACCGCCCCTGTACTCCTCTGTAGGGTCCTCAAGTCTGATCTTTTGGTGCAGACCCTTCAATATTTTGGTTGCCGTTCCCTAGGCTGTTTCTAGCTTTCACCATCTTTTCTGAAATGTGGTCTCCAGAACTGACCACTGTATTCTAAGTGATGCCTCACCACCAGTGACCTGCAAAGATCACAGGTTTTCTCTGTCCTTCTCTAGGCAACCTTAGCACCCCTGCAACGCTTGCTACCGTTATGTCACACTGTTTTGCCACCTCAAGATCAACTGACACTATCACCTCAAAGTCTCTCTTCCTTATTGGTACACATTCTCTTCAATCCATCTTCACATGCAGCTCCTTTGAATTTCTGCATCCCAAATGTATGATGCTTCATTTGGAAGGGGAGGGGCCAGCTAGTACTGAACCATACCTGGCAAGCATTCAACCATGCAAACTTCCTTAAATCACTTCTCCTCATGCTGTCTAGTCCCCCAGGTATGTCCAAGTCTGTTGCGGAGCTTAGTGCAGAAATGCAGACTTTTCAATCCAACCCTTCTGCAACATGAAAATCATTACATTGGCTACCAAGTGAATGCCAAATCAAATTCAAAGTATTAATTCCAAAGGCATTTTGTAAGTCCCTGTCACAACATTGGCATCTATGTTAAGGTTATATCAACCTCAATTTCTAAGATCAATAATTCAATATTAGATGGATACTCCTAACTTGAAATACGCTTAATTGTGAGATATCCCAGGAAAAGTATTCTCTGTTAACCACACAATCGTTATGGAATGCATCAGCACTTGTGTTGAGATCTCTCTCAAACACACTGGAAATTAGAAATCAATTAAAAACTTACCTGTTCCAGCTGGCTTATAATAGTAACATTGAATAATAATTTGTGGATAAGAATGCTGGTGTTATTTTTTTTTCTATGCTGAGAACTAATCATTATTAAATGGAGATGTGCTGTTGGTTTACTTTGTGGCATGAATCGATATACTGCTGAAATGTATGTCATTTTATGTTTTTTGTACATGTACATTTCTAACCCATCTTGAACACTGGAAGGTGTGGGATATAAATTTTTAATACCACCACCATAGATCCTATATAATAATTTGCAGCTCTGCACATCCGTCTGGATGCCTGGGTTCGTAACACAGTTCCCATTGGTCCGCCCTGGAGATGACATCACAGGGTGGACCAATGGGAAGTGAGAGGGAAGAGAACCCAGCAGCAGCCACCGGAAGCTCCAGTCCGACTTCGAGGCCCCCCCCCCCCTCCGATTTCTTCCACCCAAAAACGTTTTACCTCCTGCTCCGCCGGCCACAGTGAACCCCTGCACGCACGGACGCCGCTTCACACTGCCTTTGCTTCTGTTTCAGCTGTTCCTGTGATCCCGCCCTTCCGCAAACAGGAAATGAGGACAGAACCACAGGAACAGCTGAAACAGAAGCAAAAGCAAAGGCTGTCTGAAGCGGCGTCCGTGCATGGAAGAGGTAAAAACTTTTAAACAACAGCCGGCTCTTACAAAAAAGGGGGGGGGGGGGGTTTCAGGTCCTGAAACGACAGATAGGGGGAGGGGGGTCCTGAAACTCCACTGGAAGGGAAGGGCGAGTCCTGGAACTCGAAGAGCAGGGGGAAGGGGATCAGGGGGATGGGAAGAAGGGAGGGGGAGGAGGAGGAGGAGGAGGAAGAGGAGAGGGGTCCTGGAACTCGGACAGAGGGAGGGAGAGGAGAGGAAGGGGGTGAAGGGAAGGGGGAGGAGGGGAGACGGAGGTTTAGGGGGTGAGGGTGGAGGGGCGCCTGGAGCTCTGAGGAAGGAGAGAGGGAGGGAGCCCTGGAACCTTGCTAGCACCCATTTCCAACAGAAAGGAAACGGGCCTCTTTTACTAGTACATGACTAAGTCGATCTCATGTATAAGAGGGCAGTTTTGGGACCAAAAAAAAGTGGCCAAAATTGGTGCAACCCATATGTAAGTCAAGGCCACACACATTCTTCTCCCTGTCTCACTCACCCCCACCGCCACAACATACCCTCTTCCTCTCTGCTGCTCCCACACGCACAAATCCAGCATGCCTTCTCCTCTCAGCCCCTCCCTTATACACAGACTCAGCACACCCTCTCTACTGCCTCTCCTATCACACATAGACCCAGAATGCCCCCTCTGCTGCACACCATCAAACATGTATTTTTTGTTGTTGTTGATTATGTATCTTTAAGTCACTCTTCCGTACAGCACTGGCAATGCAGAAGTACACCTGGGCCATCTGAGGTTTGCTCCGGAATGCTTCCCCTGACTTGCCCTACCCCCCTCTGTCAACTTCCTGTTTCCGCATGGGTGGAACAGGTCAGAAGGAGCACTCCGGAACAGACCTCAGACAGACTGGGTGTGCCACTTCGGTGCCAGTGCAGTATGGAATAATGATTTGAAGCGGGGTTTAGGGAGGGAGGAATTGAGTTGTCGAACTGCTGAGAGATTCTCAAGCTGCTAACAGGGATGCAAGGGGGGGGGAGGATCAAATTTCTTAGTGTTACGGAGAGCTATGCATAAGACGACCCTGGATTTTCAGATTTTTTTTTCAGCACAAATTTCTCAACTCCACTTACCACCTTTCCTTCCACAGAGAAAAGTCCACTTACTCAACCCGTACCTAAAAATCAGCCCATCACCCTGGGATCCCATCCCCAAGCCAATCAGTTAATCCATAAACCTCTTATGTGGAAGGAATATATCAAAAGCTTTACTGAAAATTAGTAAATCGCATCCAGTTCAAGCTGTCTAATTCTTTTACCAAAGGAAAAAAAAAAGATCAAATCCTATTCATTTAGCACGGTTAGTCTCTGGTAAAACCGTATCGACTAAGATCTTGCAAGCCACTAGATCGTAGATATACACTGTCCCGTCCTTCCATTGAGTCTCCATTACATTTTCTCAACACTGAAGGAAGACTTAAAGCAGAGCTTCCCAAACTGTGGGTTTGGCCCCCAAATGGTGTCACAAAACCCACCTTTGGGGGTCACAACCAGGGTGGGCTCTCCACAGGTGAATCATTCTTCTTCACCTATGGGGGACCACACAATTTTATTTAGTTGCCATCATGAGGTCACAACCACAAAAAGATTGACAAGCACTGGCTTAAGGGCCAATAGTTCCTAAATCCTACCACCGTTCTTGTAAAGAGAGATCATAGCCACCCTCATCAATCCCACAGAGCCACTCAAGCCTCCACGGATCTACTAAACATTCCCTTCAGCAAATTCTGCAGACCATCTCTGATCTTTCCGATATCTCTGGATGTATCCCATTAGGCACATTCAGTTCTACCCAAACACCCTCTTCCTTAAATGGGCTGATCATTGGACAACAGGGCAGTACCCGAGGGCCACAATAGCAGGAAGCCCACTCTTCCGTGGCTTCTATCTAATTTAGATCACTTTCATAGGTGGTTAAGGGCCCATGACATTTATTGCCCAGAGGCCCAGATCACTATCAGTCCACTCCTGAATGCTATGGTACCTAACCCGCTCCACTTAACACACGCTGTTAGAGCAGGGATGGAACAGTTATAGCAAAGTTAAGCACCAGTTTTCTTATCAGCCAGAAAAAAAATGTATTTTTTTCCACTTTTTGATTTTAGCTCTCCCCTTCTCCTCCTCTCTACTTCTTTTCTTCTACCCCTATACCCCAGTGGTTCTCAACCCAGTTCTCAGGAAACACCCAATCAGTTGGGTTTTCAGGGTATGCATAATGAATATGAATGAGATATTTTGAATGCAGTGGCACATAGAGTGTGCCCGCAAACATATGGGCGGGGATCGACCTGCCAGGATATATACAGGGGAAACAGCCTCTTGAATCCAGCAGACAATGGTAGCGTCTTGGAAGCCTCTTCTCCCTTCCGAGGTCCCGGAAAAAGAATAGATGGTCCGACCTGTGGAAATCACTGGTAACCACCAAGCACTGTAGAAGAACTTGCTGGACATCAGCAAAGCTGAAGCGCCGAAAATCAGATGGATATTCCTCCACCCAAAAAGATGGTAGAAACAGCGGTCGATTAAGATGGAAGGATGATAACACTTTCGGCAGAAACAAAGACACAGTATGGACTGTCACCCCTGCCTCTGAGACGTGAAGAAATGGATCTCTACAAGAGATAGACTGCAGCTCTGAAACCTTGCGAATCGAAGACATGGCCACTAGAAACACCGACAAGAGAGAGATCTTGCACTGTGGCCTTGCGGATAGGCTCAAAAGGAGCCGCTTGAAAGCCCACAAGACCAAATTAAGACTCCACCACCATGTATACGAAACACTAGTGCCTGTTCCATCTGAGCATTCGGTGCACAATAACAAGCAAGCAAACCCGGTGTTAACCACACGTTTACGCTGGCAGCAGCTCTGACCACTGGCACCCGAGTTTGCCCTCTCTGTACTCACTGAGAAACAGTGATTCAATAACTAAATCTAAGGAATATGCACCATGCCAAAGGGCTAGATAGACAATTTTCACTGTCCTGCAACAATCAGTGGTTCCCAAACCTGGCCCTGGACGCACCCAAGACGGTCAGATTTCCAGGATATCCGTAATGAATATTCACGACACATTTGCATGCAGTGGAGGCAGGATCTTAACCCATTAAAGTAACATTTTGGTATCGTATTTGATACTAGAAACTTAGTCTATGTCTCTTCCCTTATATTTAACATACACACTTAAAAGCTTTAAAAAAAAAAAAAAAAAAAGGCAACTGAAAGAATTCATTGAAACATACCTGCTGTTCAGTGTCTATATAAAATCTCACACCATACAGCTACCAGGAAGATTCTCAATTCCCATTCAGAATTTATCCACCCATCTTCTCTTTCAGGACTTGGAGTCAAATCAGTAGAACTGCCCAAGCTGACTCACCTGTACTTAAACACTGGTTGACCCAAGCTACTCAAATACCTCTTAATTACAAAGCCTTATTTTATCTTGAAAATTTGCATTGAATAGGTATAACCGCCCCCCCCCCCCCCCCAACACACACATACTTCAGCCAACTTTATCCTGTTTGATCATCATGGTCAACCCCTGGATTAGTCTCAGGCTCCCACAGCACTCCAGCCTGACTTATCTTCAGACAGTTCTTGCTGTTCCATATCAAAAGGTGATGGAGGAGGCCAGAGGAAGAGAGAAAAAAAAAAAAAGACCCTTTTACATGTGATCAATACAATTGATCACAATCCAGAAATGCCGAAAGATCTGCCCGTACTTTTCTTCATCTACATTTCCCCACTTGCAAAGGATGCGTCCAGCTTTTCCAACACGAGCACGCAGTTGTGGAATACACTACCAAAATACTTAAAAACAATTAACGAAATAACTAACTTTCGCAAATCGTTGAAAACCTCTCTCTTCACTAAGGCTTACCACGAGAATCCATAACTAACCACAACATACTACCACGACTCCCTGATTATGACTGCCTCCATTCTATAACTGTTTGATTATATTGACATGCTAACCTTGTTATTCTTGACATCTTTGTAACACCAATTGTATTTCTGTACCATGAAATGGCGATGCCATCACAGGTATTTGTAAGCCACATTGAGCCTGCAAATAGGTGGGAAAATGTGGGATACAAGTGCAATAAATAAATAAATAAATTCGACCAAACCTGGCTAGAGGACAGCAACACTAGCATGTCAGACTGACAATTGCTGAACACCTATAAAGATACCTGGTTTGCAGAACTTCACAAGCTAATTAACTTTGGAGTCAGAGCAACGGGCTGGGGAAATGGGACAGCCTGGGTTCAAATCCTGCTTCTCCTGTGTGTGACCCTAAGAAGGTCACCCAACTTTAGGTACAAAACTCAGACCATCAAAGGTCTCTTTCATACAGGGAAATATGTTATTCCTAAAATTAACTCATCTAGACCTCATATTTGGGGGAAAAGATGAGTAATATCTAAAGATCTAAAAAAAATCCCCAGCATTCTTCACTGAAATATATGCAGAATTTATCAATGTACTGCATGCTTGTTCTCAATGCTGTGAAAAGGTGTGGTGGGAGTGGAAATTGGAGAGATTAGTGGATAAAGGACAGTTATTAAAAGCTTATTTTACAGGCTGAAAAGGGTCTATAAAATTGCTCAACAGGAATATTCCTTGCCCTCCACAGATTTTGCATATTACCAACTTCGCAACTATGTGCGCTCTCTGCAGTGGACTGACTTAACGGAAGACGTGGACACTTCAGTAGAGGCATTAACCTTAGGGTCACAAATGTGGTTGCCTTAACATTTCATCATTTCTTCAGAATACAGCCGAGGTGGTGGACTACGTTCGTTTGGCTACAGTACTCTGCTGATCTACACATAGTATTGACGGTTGATCGTCTTATACGGTCTGTGCCAGAGCCAGTGGTGGGAGGCGGGGCTGGTGGATGGGAGGCGGGGATAGTGCTGGGCAGACTTATACAGTCTTTGCCCTGAAAAGGACAGGTACAAATCAGGGTAAGGTATACACAAAAAATAGCACATATGAGTTTATCTTGTTGGGCAGACTGGATGGACCGTGCAGGTCTTTTTCTGCAGTCATCTACTATGTTACTATGTTTGAAGAACTTCTTGAGGAATATACAGACTTGAGACGTGCAAGTTGAACATATGGAAAACTATGTACAAAATTTGCTCTTTCACTCTACATATCACCGCACAGGGCTCACCGTGCGCGGCTTGTTCAGCAGGGAGTGTGTCCCAGGTGTAGGGCATCTGTAGCCACTTCAGGATATATGTTTTGACTCTGCCCACAGGTGGGATGATTTTGGATTACTCTACTGAATTTTATTCATACCATCCAGTCATGCCAAATCCCACAGACCACATTTGTTATTTAGAGGCGAGCCATTGAATTTAAATATTCCTCCTAGCTGTAAAAGGTTTCTACATTACACAGTGTTTGCTTTACAATCTATTCTAAGCGCTTGGATGGACCCCGTGGGGCCTTCCTTGCAACAGTGGAGGGTCCTCATGATCACTCAAATGAGATTGAAGCACATGAAGTTTGCGCATACTTCGGGGATCCAATTTTAGACCGTCTGGGAACCATTCTGGACAACACTTACACCGAGAGCCTGGAGCTGCATTTTGAATATTTAAGTATTCTGTAGCTCTTCCTTGTTAGTTGCTGTTGCAATAGTGGGGTGGGGTTACCAGGTGAGG
This sequence comes from Microcaecilia unicolor, assembly GCF_901765095.1. NCBI lineage: Eukaryota > Metazoa > Chordata > Amphibia > Gymnophiona > Siphonopidae > Microcaecilia > Microcaecilia unicolor. The sequence continues at coordinate 220,018,548 of NC_044038.1, forward strand.
GTGGGTGGGAGGAATACAGGAGGATTTTGGTGGGTTCCTTGTCTTTATGTAAAACTAGTAAAAAAAGCCCCGTTTCTGATGCAAATGAAACGGGGGCTAGCAAGGTTTTCTTCTGTGTGCATGTGGGAGTGCGTGTCCCCCTGCCCTCTGCCCTCTCTCCCTTCCCCTGTGCTGTCTGTCCCCTCTGCTCTCTGACCCCTCCCCCCTCGGAGTCGAGTCCTTCAGTGTTAAGTTTCCTGCTGTGCTGTGTGTTACAGAGATAGTGAGGGCTTCTGCCCTCTCTCCCCTCCCCCCTCTGAGTCCTTCACTGTTACAGAGAGAGCGATTTGATTTCGTGCTTTGCTGTGTTTTCCTTCACTGTTTGTGTTACAGAGAGAGCGAGGGCGGGGCAGACACTCGGGGGGAAACCGGCTATCTTTCCCCCTTCACACTTCCGGCTGGAGGCTTCATTTAGAACGTTGGTAGTGCCTTTTATATAGAGAGATGGTTGGCTGCTGTTGGCTATTGTTGAAGAGTTTAATGGTACGTTCAATGAAGCCAATAAAAATAAGAACGTAAGAGTAGCCATAGTGGGTTACAACCAATGGTCCATCTAGCCCAGTATCCTGTTTTCCAAACAGTGGCCAAGCCAGGTCACAAGTACCTGGCAGAAACACAAATCGTGGCAACACTCCATACTACAAATACAACACTCCGTACTAAATAAAACTCCTAGGGAATATCTTGGGCGGAGCAGCATGTACACACATCACACTCCCTAAGTAGCCTAAAGTGTGTGCACTCTTGTGCTCGGCTGGCGCTGAACCTCGCAGTCTATTTTCTAAGGCACATAAGCACCCATGTTGCCTTTACAATGCATGCTTTAAGCTCACACCTCTTGAACTTCACACATGGACGTCCTATTAGAAACCAAGCCGTTAATTAACAGGATTAAGAGGCGTTCCCAATCATACTTATGTATGTTTTATTGTTATCCACTTTGGGTTAAAGTGGGGTATAAAGGCAAAAATAATTTAAAAATAAATACTTGAAAGCAGGACGTAGACAAACAATTCATGTTCTACATGACGCTCGAGATGTTAAGCCTCTGATCCACAGCACCGTTAGGCAGGCTGGACTCCATAATCCTCAGCCACAACCATATTTTCTGCACATTAGTAATACCCGGAGCCAGTTTAACATTTTTACAGTACAGTCTCCATTGTCCCAACTTCACTAATCCAACCAACCGGCATATCTGAGAGACACCCCCCCCCCCCCGGTGACATCATCACATTTATTTCTATTAAAAATCGTTTGTTTTTGAACAATTTTTGAAAAGCGGGAACCCTATTGCCTTTGTTTATACATTAAGGGTTTTATGCAGTGTTTTGCATATTATCTTTTTACTTAGCCCATTTACATTGGATAATCGAGACTGTATTGTACTATTAAAACGCACAAACTAAGCAAAATTCTGTACTATGGCCTAAACCACATTCTTTAGCAATCTGCACATATATTGACGAATATCAACCGATTCCTTTCCAAAACAGATCTACCCCACCCCCCACCAACCACATATAGTAGCTTTCTTGATAAATCATCTTTGCCACTACTTCTAGCTGTTTAGTCCACTTTTAAAAGGTAATAAATAGATATAAATAAAACAGAGAAAAGAAAATAAGAAGATTCCTTAGCTCTACTACAACAAGATAACATTGAACTTTTTGTTTACTTCAATTACATTGTTACTGTTGAATGTAATATATCACCCCTGTTCTTTAATGCCTGAAATGAACTCTATATTTACTTACCGTATTTTTCGGACTATAAGACGCACCGGACCATAAGACGCACCTAGGTTTTAGAGGAGGGAAATAGGAAAAAAAATTTTTTTCCTTTTTCCCTCCTCTAAAACCTAGGTGCTCCGGTGCGTCTTGTCCGAGTTCGGGATCGCCCTCCCCTACTCACGTCACGCGATGTTCTCTGGTGGTCTAGTGACGTCGGGGCAGAAAAGAGCCCCCTCTTTCCTGCCCAGCGCGCTGCTCTCTGTCCTCCTGTATGTATGCTGCCTGACGGTCTCAGCAAGATTCAAAATGGCCGCCGAGACTTCAATTCTCGGCGGCCATTTTGAATCTCACCGAGACCGTCAGGGAGCATACAGGAAGCCGGAGAGCAGCACGCTGGGCAGGAAAGAGGGGGCTCTTTCCTGACCCGACGTCACTAGACCACCAGGGAACATCGCGTGACGTAAGTAGGGGAGGGCGATCCCGAACTCGGGGGGAGGGCGATCCCGAAATCGGACCTCGCTACCTTCGGACTATAAGACGCACCCCCCATTTTCCTCCCAAATTTTGGGGGAAAAAAGTGCATCTTATAGTCCGAAAAATACAGTACTTATAATTTTATTTTATCATTTTCTGTATTTAAAATGTAATAATACTTTGTATCTTTTCATTCCGGAAATGGCGATCGCCATTACGGCATAATGTAAGCCACATTGTGCCTGCAAAGAGGTGGGAAAATGTGGAATACAAATGCAGCAAATAAATAAACAAACTTATTTTATACATATCACACCACTGCTTATATATATATATATATTTTTTTTTTTTTTGGGGGGGGGGGGGGGGGGGGTTGGTTTTAGATGCACATCCCTAGGTATGTGCATTTGTCAAAAACAACATGGGGATGTCAAAAATAGTTCACCAAAAAGCGTATGGTCATTTGTTGCCCAAAAAGACAGGAAAAGACCACAACCTCAAGTTTGTTTCCTGTATCATTAACACTGTGACCTCATCACAAAGTGCTACAATGCACCCGGAAATAAAATGAAAAAAAACAAAAACAAACAAACCCCACAAAACTAAATAAAGAAGCAAACAAGCACCTAACCCAGAACAAACATTCTTGCCCTGCACACTCTTAACAGTTACAGGTTCATAGAGTGGGGTGTAGCCAACCTGGGGTTTGGATCTCCCCTGCCACCTAAGCAAGAAGGTGCCAGAGGTTGCCAGGTTAGCAGGGGCAAGGAGCCACACAGACTCTAAAATCGCTCACATTTCTACTTCAATTGACTTCGCAGACTCGTCTGTTGCTAGGAGATGCAGGTTGTACTCCCTTTTTTTTTTTGTTTACTGTAAGAAACATTTCTTGTTTTACCTTTGGCTGAAAAGCAGCTTTATTTCTGTTCACGGTTTTGCCGGGTGCCAAAATTCCCAGTGGCTTGGCTTTAACTAAATTCTTATGAATTACGATCTTATGGCAGAGAATGGCTGTTCTACACCCATCCTACTCTCACATAATTGACTAGTCATGTTTTGGGGGCTTATTTTTTTTTAGTTCATTTAACTTAAAATCAAGCCAATAGCCATTACTTGTAATGTACAAGAGTGAAACTGCATTTTATCACGTGACAATCTCTACAAGTTGGGCAATATTCAACAGCCCAATCATATCGGGCTTCCTTTCTTTCCCTTCAACTAAGTACCCACCATCTCCACTTAGAAAGTTTTCCTTTTCTAAAAGAAAGCAAGCATGTAGTATTTACTACTACTACTTATCATTTCTATAGCGCTACAAGGCATACGCAGCGCTGTACACCATACACAAAAAGACAGTCCCTGCTCAAAGAACTTACAATCTAGATCAGACCGGAGATAGAACAATTAATATTTAGCAGAAAGATAAAGAGGGTAGACAGGGGTTCAACTCGTGAAAACGTCTGCTGCTTAATTTAGTCATATAAAACAGATTTATGGCCTTTTAAGTGGTACTACCTCAAGCAAGGCAAATCATGACCTGACTTATTTGAATAATCCAATTAAAGGGAAGGGGAGAAGGGGTTTGGGACTTGATATATCACCTTTCTGTGGATTTTGCAACTACATTCAAAGTGGTTTACATAGTATATACAGGTACTTATTTGGCAATGGAGGGTTAAGTGACTTGCCCAGAGTCACAAGGAGCTGAGGGGAATTGATCCCAGCTCCCCAGGATCAAAATTCGCTGTACTAACCACTAGGCTACTCCTCCACATTTTGAAATCTTTAAGCGGAAGACACTAAAAAACACGAAAATATTTACTCAATGTTAGCACTGTAATTATATTCAATATCGATCAAGAACGTGCAGCATTCAATATCTCAAGACCTCAGTGGTAACTCGTTTCACGTAAGATCACAATACTATGGCTTCACCACTTCATCGGTCTTGCACGATTTTATTTTACACAGAACACTTAATGTTTAAGATAAAATAGCTTTATTTAGCTTGCACAGAGACCCACAACCAACATGAATGTTTTGACAATAGGCTGCATCAGGGTTAAACCTCTATCTCTGAATATGTCTCCATGAGAATTAAAAATTTTCCAAAAAAAAAAAGTTTTCTATGTAAAATGAAAATTGTGCAAGATCAATGAGGAAGTGGGTAAAAGCCATAGGACTTGTAGAGCCTTTGTGAAACGAGTTACCACTAAGATCTTCAGATGTTGATACCGATTTATTTGAAAACCAAGGTCTTGAGATGTTGATACTGATTTATTTGAAAACCAAGGTCTTGAGATGTTGATACTAATTTATTTGAAAACCAATGTTAAGCCTTTGCTTGGCAGACACCTTAAAGAAAAGTTCTTACAAACTGCTAAGTATTTAAAGGAAAACCTTTAAACTTGTGCACAAAGATAAACAAAATGGAGACTGAAGAGGTCTGTTTTCAATAGCCTTTAACTCCCATGATGCAGTTCAGGTCATATCAACTCAAAGTGCAAAGGCATGACGTCATGCAGGAAATAACAATCCAGTTCCAATGGAGACAGACAAAGCCGCGATGCTAGAAAAGTGATGCGATAGTAGGAAAGTTCTTTTCTATACTTCTCTCAGTGCTAGCAAAGAAAGGCCCGCAACTGTATCAAAAAGTCTGGCATCAACTCTGCCAGCAAAAGGTTAGTTTTATAACCCTACAGATGCATCAAATACTCCAGGGGACACTGGCAGACCCTGGAGACCTATGGGACGGCCCCCACTGTCATTCTGGGTTGTTCTGTTTTGGTTTGTGATTTTTTATTTTTTTATTTGCTACTTTCAGCTTCTCTACCCAAGTTTGCATAGGAAGAGAGAAGTGGATGGGGGAGGAGGGGGAGAGCCACATACATGCTTGAAGGACAAAGCATTTCTCAATAGAAGAGAATGCACTTGGAAACAACCACCTCCTTGAGGACACGCGCAATGAAAGGTTTGAAGGAGGTGGCTGGAAGGCATGGATGTCATCGACACACTTTAATCAGCAATGTTGCACCCTCCTTTAGATTATTTAGATCCAAAGTGCCCCAATTTAAAAAAAAAAAAAAAAAAGAGGGAAGACCACTGTTCTATGCAGATACTGGCATTTTTTGAGAAGTACAGGCAAACTTCAGTTTTGAAAGTTATGCAAGAGAATTACACACTTCCATTTAAACCTGCCCTCAGCATACATAAACGTTCTGGTTAATTTATGTGCACATTTTCAGAATTATGCGTATAAACAGAACCCCTCCCCCATCACCTCCAATCAGCCTACCGTGTTTCCCCGAAAATAAGACACTGTCTTACATTAATTTTTGCCCCCAAAAATGCACTAGGTCTTATTTTCAGGGGCTGTCTTATTTTTCGGGGAAACATCGGGGTTGGCCCGCCTACCCTCCATCGCTCCTGGAACTAACCTTAAATGCCTCCTTTCACCTTTGCAGCAAGCAGCAGCAGGGCAGTCCACTCCTTCCTTCCATGTCCCGCCCTCGCCTGACGTAACGTCCGCGAGGGCGGGGCACGGAAGGAAGGAGAGGTCTGCCCTGCTGCTGCTTGCTGTGAAGGTGAAAGGAGGTGTTTAAGGTTAGTTCCGGGAGCGACGGAGGGTGGGTGGAGGGGGGGCCCGGCGACCTCGGGTGGGGGGGGGGCGGCCTGGGGGGCGGCCTTGTCCGGCTCTCGGCGGCCTGCTTTCAAACAAAAATTTGCTAGGTCTTACTTTCGGGGAAGGCCTTATATCTACCAATTCAGGAAAACCTCTACTAGGTCTTATTTTGGGGGGGATGTCTTACTTTCGGGGAAACAGGGTAGCTAGATACATGCAACTTTACATAAAAACAAAACATGCTGTTTTATAAATGCCTGCTTCCACATATAAAAAGCACTGCTCTTCATGTAGAAATTGATATTTAGGATTATCTTCTAGTGATCAAGTTTTCATTGATGACATGAAACCAAAACCTCAGACAAAAATTATATACATTCTGGCAACAGATATACAAAAATGAATGGACAGTACAAACAGACTCCATATATTACCTCGTGGAATGGGATAAAAGATGCAAATGGATACTAGATGAAATAGCACCCTTACGAACAAGAACTTCACGTAAGCATAACTCGATACCATGGTTCAATGATGAACTGAAAAAGGCTAAAAACACAAACCAGGAAACTCGAACGAGCATGGAGAAAAACAGAAGACGAACACACACTCAACACATGGAAACAATCACAAAGAAAATACAAATACGCAACAAGACAGACCAAAAGATCATACTATAAAACAAATAGGGACAGATTACAAAGACACGAAGAAATTATACCAACTCGGTCACTACATCGAATACAGACATCCCATCTACAAACAAACTTGCTAAGTATTTCAATGAAAAAATTGCAAACCTACGCAACACGCTACCTCAGGACAACACTGACATCGAAATCTTCCTTAATGAGTTGGACTCAACCACTGGAGAATACCTGGCTGACCGAACCTGGTTAAAATTTGCCCTCCTTACCGTCGATGCAGTTGCACAGGTGATCAGCAGGTTCTCCAATGCTCACTGTAAACTAGATACCTGTCCCAACCACCTAATGAAATCCGCCCCTGACCGCTTCATAGCAGACCTCACATCCCACCTAAAACTACATGCTTCAACAAGGTCTCTTCCCTAAGGAAAATGGCAATATCCTACTCACTCCAATACCAAAAGACACCAAGAAAAAAAAACAAACAAAATCACTAACTGCCGTCCAGTAGCATCCATTCCATTGTCAGTCAAACTGATGGAAAACATGGTAGCCAAACAACTTACAGATTATATAAACACTGGATTGATTTGTGGGACGCTATGGAAAGAATAGTTAAAGCTCTGAAACTCATTGCTCGAGGATATGGTAATGGTGGTTAGCATACCTGGGTTTAAAAAAAAAAAAGATTTGGAGAAGATCCTGGAGCAAAAGTCCATAGTCTGTTATTGACATGGACAAGGGGGTTCAGTCACTGTTTGCCCTGGGATTGGTAGCATGGAATGTTGCTACTAATTAGGTTTTTGACAGATAACTGTCACCTGGATTGGCCAGTTGGAAGCAGGATACTGGGGTAGATGGACCTTTGGTCTGACCCAGTATGGCTATTCTTATGTTCGAGCTTATGGTCTAAGGGGTCTTTCTACTGAGGAGCGCTAATAATTAGCGTGCACTAAATAAGAAGCACATTATAGTCCTACTAGTAAAAAAAAAACCCGTTTCTCATTGAAATGAAAGGGGCGCTAGCAAGGTAATCACCTTCTGCCATTAATGTTTTTAAGGGAAGTTCCAGGGTCCCCCCCTCTCCCTCCCAGTTCCAGGGTCCTCTCCCTTCTTCCCAGTTCCAGGGTCATCATCTCTCCCTCCCTTCCAGTTCCAGGCCCCCCCTCCCTCCAAATTTTAAAAGTCATCGGGTTACGGCAGCCGGCAGCAGCGGTAAAAAGAGTGCAGGCTTGGCACTTACTTCAGTTTTCCCTTCTCTGTCTCTCAGCTCTGGTCCCGCCCTCATTTCCTGTTTCCGCAAGGGCGGGACCAGAGCTGAGACAGAGAAGGGAAAACTGAAGTAAGTGCCGAGCCTGCACGCTTTTTACCGCGCGAGGTAAGTCAGGATGACTTTAATATTCCCTTATCTTTTGACTGTCCTGTTTGTCTGTCTTAATTAGATTGTAAGCTCTGTCGAGCAGGGACTGTCTCTTCGTGTTCAAGTGTACAGTGCTGCGTACGTCTAATAGCGCTTTAGAAATGATAAGTAGTAGTAGTAGTTTAAGAAAGTTCTTCAATCTGTGTAGTTGTTTTGCCTAAGTGCACCTTGCATCCTATTTTCTTAACTATGCAATAATTTTTGTAAACATGCACAAAACTATCCATCAATGCCATTTGCACAACCATGCCTGGAAAACGAGGGTATTTGCACCCCCACTCACTGTTAAAGCCCTGACCAGTTGTCACATTAATCGCCAATGGAGCAGGCTGAAATTCTGCCCAGAGAGCAGCAATTGCTGACTGAAACAGCAGCAGCATGAGCTCGCCAGCACGTCATTAAAGGAAATAGTGGAAAATTTCCCAGGCTGACATCCAGAATGTCTGCGGTTCCCTTCCTACAAAGCACCCATAAAAGAACACCAATCTAAGTCTCCAAAGCCTGGAAAATTCCACTGGGCTGAAGAGAATCACCTAAAATACAGATGTACCTTATGCAAAACCTACAGAGGAATCAAATCCACTCACAGACAAGCAGACTATTTAAATAAAAACATTAAATAAGTTCTACACACACATAAGATGATAGGAGACAGGCATGAAGAAACCAACCCCCACCATACTCCCACTTGGGTTAAATTATGGTGGCTTTCCTCTGTCGGGAAACTTGTTAAGTCCAATTGTGACCCACTTTCTCAGTCAAATTCGTTACTGTGCAAAGTGCACATCACAAACAAGATTCTACTGTAACAAATCCTTTTTATAAAAAAAAGAAAATGATGTCTCTAAGGCCTCTGACTAGAGGGGGGGGGGGGGGGGAAATAGGTCAGGGGTCCAATGAACTTGGTCTGCTCCCTTTCCAAGGGTTAAATTCACTGATTACGGACACTTTAAAAAGAACTAAATGAAAGACACTGGCAAATTAGCACATTTGTTTTTAAGGCTTTTTCTTTTTTTTAGTTTTTTTTTTTTTTTTTTTTACAGGTTTTGTGCAATAATGCCTCCAAGAACCTAAAAAGAAAAGCTCTTAAAAACAGTTTGGCAATTAGCGCGTCTTAAAAATATAAACTGGTATAGCGCACTCTACCGGTTTCTTTTTACATAAACTCACAATCTGTGTGTAAGAATATAGCAATTCATTTGGTGCAATTTATTAGAACACCCCTGGATCTCTGTCTGTTAGGAATTTAACATTATTGAGCATGTGCTGATTACTGTTTATTGAATTGTGTGTAATTTGTGTACGTAGTTGTATGTATTTTTATTCTGCGGCAAACTGCTTAGTTAGAACTTTTAGGATTGATTTTCGTTTGAAATCTAATGCTCAAACAAAATATTCCCAACCCCCCCCCCCAATTAACAGAACAGGTATAAGATAATATTGCATTGCAAAAGGCCTGTGCTCTTATGGCCTACTGTATTTTCGATAGATATCCACATCCTCCCTCGTCTCAATCTCCATACCTCCAACTACCCCCCCTCCCCCCGAGATAAATCCCAGATTCATATGTGGATGGACCAAAGTCCTTGCTTTTGGTGAAAGATCTTGAAGATATTCCTTCCAAATGGATCGGAGTTTTTTCTTCCTTCTCTCTTTGAGTCAGGCATCACGAGCTTCGAATAGTAGAGTGGAGGAGTGGCCTAGTGGTTGGAGCACCAGGCTTGCAATCCAGAGGTGGCCGGTTCAAATCCCAGTCCGACTCCTCAGGTGTCCAGAGACCCTGGGCATGCCTTCCCCGGCAATGTGCACCCCAGTCCTTCAGGCTGGCATCTGTTACCACCAGGCACCAATTGGGGAGCTCTAGCGGCATTCCTCGCCGCAGCATGCTGTCTGAGAGCCACCACTCCATACTGAGCCGGGCCGCAGGGAGCCACGCGAGTCTGCACTGATAATCCTGAGAAATTGGAGACCATCATTGAAGCAGGGAGCACTGCAGAGGTCTCAGGTGCGCTCTCGCCCAGGGTACCACTTCCAAGGTGGCCGTCATCGACCCTAACAGCTGGACAATGTCCCAAGTGCGGGGGTGAGGCATCCTCAGGAGCAGACAAACCTGGTTCTGAAGCTTGCACCGCCTTTGCTCAGGTAGGAATACATACCCCGAGGCTGTGTCGAACCGGACCCCCAAATATTCTAGAGATTAAGAGGGGGTCAGGTGACTTTTGGCTATATTGACGACCCAGCCCAGAGACTGAAGTACTGAGACCACTCTGGCTGTTACCTGATGACTCTCCTCTGTCGAGTCCGCTCTGATGAGCCAGTCATCGAGGAACGGGTGAACCCGAATACCCTCTCGCCTGAGAAAAGCAGCTACCACCACCATTACCTTGGAAAAGGTTCGGGGAGCTGTGGCGAGGCCAAAAGGCAAGGCCCGAAACTGGAAATGTTTTCCCATCACCGCAAACCGAAGAAACCTTTGGTGCGGGGGCCAAATAGGACTGTGCAAGTAAGCTTCTTTCAGGTCCAGAGACGTGAGAAACTCTCCTGGCTATACCGCCGCAATGACAGAGCGCAGGGTTTCCATGTGAAAATGCCGCACTCAAAGACTTGTTGACTTCTTTTGAGTCGAGGATGGGCCGAAAAGACCCACCTTTTCGCGGCACCACAAAGTAAATGGAGTAACGGCCGGAGCCATGTTCGGCGTGAGGCACCGGGGACACCGCCCCTAGGTGAATCAAGTCTTGCAAGGACTCCTCTACCGCCGCCCGTTTGACGGCAGAACCGCATCGGGACTCCACAAACACGTCTCTCACCGGGGCATTGAATTCTATTCTGTAGCCATCTCTGATCAGGTCCAAAACCCACTGATCTGAGGAAATCTTGACCCACTCCTAGAGAAAGAGGGAAAGCCGTCCTCCTATTGCAGGAATCGAGGACAAGGCCGGCGCACCATCATTGAGAGGGTCGCCCTTGAACTCCAGGCCTTGAGCCGGTCGCTGCGGAACGCTTGTCCGAACAAAAGGAGTTCCTCTGCTGAAAGCAGGCACGAGAAGTGAACCCAGCAGAACGCCCCGGGCGGTACCTTCTAGCTTCACGGAAGTGAGGTCTGTAAGAGGAGGGAACCGCCTGACCCTTGGAAGAAGGCCGCAGCCTATCCTCGGGTAAGCGCTGGGGTTTAGCATCCCCCAGGCCTTTAACAATTTTCTCCAACTCCTCACCAAATAGAAGGCCTTGGAAGGGTAACTTCACCAACCTTTGCTTAAGAGGCCATGTCAGCCGCCCAATGCCGTAGCCATAGAAGGCGGCGAGCCGCCACAGCCATCTGTTTAGCCGAAGCTCTGACCAGATCATAAAGGGCGTCAGCCAAGAAAGACAAGGCCAACTCCACCTGCGGTGCCACCTCAATAAGGGCTCCGCTCCATCCCCAGGCTGTTCCACTGCCTGTTGCAACCAAGCGAGGCAGGCTCGGGCAGCGTAGCAGCTGCATGCAGACGCCCGTAAGGATAGGCCTGAAATTTCAAAGGACCGTTTCAGAGCTGATTCCAGGCGTTTGTCCTGCATGTCCTTCAGGGCGACTCCTCCTTCCACTGGGAGGGTAGTCCTCTTTGTCACAGCCGTGACTAGGGCATCCACGTTAGGCACTACTAGACGCGCCAAATGCTCCTCACTTAAGAGGGTATAATTGCCCCATGCCCTGGCAACTTTCAAAGGCTTCTCGGGGTCAGCCCATTGAGCCGAAATAAGCTCTTGGATGGAGTCATGCAAAGGAAAGGCTCGAGCAGGCTTCTTAGTACTTGCCATCCTCGGATTACCAGAGGAGACCGCCACTCCCAGGATCTTCAATAGAGAGGACCTGCAAGGCATCAGAAATAAGCGCTGGCAGCTCGTCGCGGTGGAAAATCCTCACAGTGGAAGGATCATCTGGATCCGATGGCAATCCTGCACCTTCATCTGGCTCTTCAGACCACGAGGGCCTGCCAGACCCCTCACATCCCGACCACGGGGGGGGGGGGGGGGGGGGTGCACCACTCTCTGAAGGGGAATTAACCCTTCTGCGCTTGTCTTGCAGCCAGCTGTCAGGGGGAAACGAGCCTGACGGCAATCCGAGGCCAGCCTCCACTGGAGGGGGAACAGTTAGCAGGGCAGAATGAGACCCCTGCGGGAGAGCTCTTTTTAACATGAATGCTTTATGCAGCAACAACACAAAGTCAGGGGAGAAGGGCTCACCGTGGCCTCCCGGTTCCAGTCCGGGGATAGAAGCTCCCCTGTTAGCCTCCACATGAGGCTCCCCTCCAGTTTCAAACCCCTCCACTTCTGCGGGGTTCGCGCCATGCGGCGCGTCCAAAATGGTACCCGCTGCCAGCTCCACTGAGCGGGAAGAAACCTCGCTCCCCATGCTCATGCCGGCCCTGATGTCTGAAGAGCACGATTTACAGGGCCCTGCTGTGGGTCTGCACTTGCCACAACGGGAACAGCGCTTAACAACCTCCGCAGCCATTGCCGAAAACGGCGGAAAATTCAAAATGGCGAATTCGCGCCAAAAACGTCCCGATCGCGGGCCCTCCCTGGAGGAGCTACAAAACACTCTTACCTCACCAGACTGAGTCCCAGAGCTCCGGTCACGCTGCACAATCAGAAGAAAACCTCTTTTCTGGAATCGCAGCGCCAAAGCACGACGCGACTTTTTTTTTTTTTACGCTGTGAGGAAAGTTAGAGGCAACAGCAATAGTGGCAAATTTCCAACTCCGGAGGATCAGTAGAGTGGGAAAGGCAGGGAAAGGACAAACCAATGTGCCTGCATCCACAAAGGAAAGTGTGGGAAAAGACAGGGACAGGGCAAACCTGTGTGCCTACATCCACATCGGGGGGGGGGGGGGGGGGGGGGGGGGGCAGGTAAGGCAGGGAAAGGGCGAACCTATGTGCCTTTAAAGTGGAACTGCAATAGCCCCCAACACCCCTGCTACCACTGGCCAAAGCACAGGAGCCTCCCCAGGCAGATTTTTTGAAGGAGCTGAATAAGCTGCATCCACCCTGCTGGGGAGATAGAGAATACTGAAGAGGCAGATGGAGCTAGCTGGCCATGAGGCACTATAGATTTTCAGTGCTATCTCCCCCTGCTGGTTGATGGACACAACCCATTCGTAATGGATTCATCTGCTTGATGACAAGGAAGGTGGTTTAGTCTGCATTCCTGCAAGATTCCACAAGAAGTTGTCAGGAGAGTATAGCCAAAATAAAAATCAAAGCGATATATATTTATAATAAAATACATTAAGAAATAAAGGACATAAAAGGAAATACAAACTGATAGAAAAGCAAAAAAAAAAAAAAGATTCATTATTTGCTGTGTTCACCAACGCGAGACGACCAACAGCTATCCAGCATAAAGGCATTAGAGAAAAGCTAATTTGCACGACTCAACTTAAACTGGACCCTTTTGAGGTTCTCAAAGACCGCAGTAGGGAGCTTTTGCATTAGATAATGGACACGCCCCTTCTCAGTTTTCCGGCTAACCCCACTGACTATGTATGAGAAGTCTGCAGACACAGGAAAGAATGCAGATCTCACATACGCATAGAAGGGGTTCTTTTACTAAAACCGCATTGTTTGTGTCAGGAGAGCATGTCACGGGCATATAATGGGCATCAAAGGCATTTGGCAGTTAACACTTGCCAAGCGCTGACAACACAGAACTAAGGGGGTCCACATCACCTCAAATACGTGGCACTAATGCTTCCATGTTAACTGGGAGCAGGTACCGCCCCCGTTAATGTGAATGTTAATTAATGACCAGCAACTGAAAACACTGGGAACATCCTCAATAGGCGACATGTTAAATTTGCAGCTACCACGCAAATTTCACCACGGTTTAGTAACCTGAAAAACCTGGCTGGATGGAAAACCTTGAGAAGTGGAGTGCCCACCCCAACCCTAATGCAATGTTATTCCACAAGATAAAGACAGGCATAGTTCAGCTGCGAGAGTCCATTTTTATATCTGAAGGGCACCCAATACCCCCTCTACAAAAGGCCTACTTTGTTCCATCATACCTCTTGACGCACAGATCAGGGACCCAAACAAACTCCTTGCCACATTAATAGCCTTTATAACAGAGATCTGAGAATCTTAAGGATTACCAAGGATCTTGTGATGCTGATACATATAACTTTATCAACAGATACAAGACCGATATGGACCCGGATGATTGCATTGACACGGTATCACATTAATGCAATCATCCGGGTCTCGACTCCCTGCATGAACAGGAGCAGCACAGGAGAAGACAGAAAGGTGCGGGAGTGCAGTGGGGTGGGTATGTGTGTGTGGCGGTCCAGTCCTGCCCCAGCTGCGTCTCTCAGCGGCCCTGCAAAGTGGTGTGCATTGGCTACAGTAGGTAATTTTCTGGGCTGACAGTCCCGAATTTGTATCCGAGGCAATGGAGTGTTAAGTGACTTGCCCGAAATCACAAGGAACTGCAGTAGGATTTGAACCAGGCTCCCCTGTTTTCAGCCTAGTACTCTAACCATGAGGAAACTCCTCCATTCGTTTAAGGTTGAGTCCAATCGCAGAAAGCTTTGAAACCTGGACACCTCCCTTTGTACTCAGAGTCAGCATTTTTTTTTGCGTCATCCTGCAATATTAAGTGGGGTGGGGAGAGGGGGGAAGCATCATAATGAGGCTGAGCCATCACTCCTGATGGTATTAAGATATGGGAGGAGGAGAGGTAGGGGTAATGAAAGAATGAGGCTTAGAGGCATGTATGGCAATCCAGAGGGAATAAAGTTCGATAGATGGGAAGAAACTGGGGGAAGAGTAGCTTTGAGGAATAAACCTATTGGAACAAGGGCAAGGTGTTCTAATCAGTTCTGAGCAGAGTTTGAGGAGCTGTTAATTTTGGGCAGGGGAGGAATTTTGCTGATGGAGTCAGGGTGTTTGGAGAGCTTCAACCCACCCAGCCGGGGAGTGGGAGGATGGCAAATGAGAGATCTTGCGTTACCGCAGATCATGTCATTAAGGGATTATAATTTCCATTTAAATACCGTTAGTTCATTCCTAACTACAAAGTGGTAAATGATCAGTTGTATGTTACTGTTCAAAAAATCAAACATATAAACGGCAAGTGACCGACTCACCTGCAAATGCGCAGTAGAGACTTCCCTCTCTGTCCCGCCCTCGCGTCAAGACGTGATGACGTCAGAGGGCGGAACAAAGGGAAACGGAGTCAGAGTCACTGTCGGACGCTGCCGCCTGGAAATGAACATCGCGCGCACCAACCTCCACCCTCCTCCCCCCTCCTCCGTATCGGGCCCCCTGCACTGACCTGAGAGCGCCTCTCACCTCCGCTGCCTGCTGCTGCTGCTGCTGCCTGCAGTGCTTTCACACGGAGGTGAGAGGCGCTGTCAGGTCAGTGCGGGGGGGCCCGGCATGGAGGGGGGAGGGAGCGGCGGCGAGGAGGGTAGCTGGAAATCTTGCCCGTTTTAACGGGCTTAACGGCTAGTATATATATATATATGTTTGAATTGGCATAGTTGATGGGATCTTGTTAATCATAAAGCTGCGACCAGATTTGACAATTATTGGTCTGGTCGGCTTGTTTTGGTGGATATTCGAGTGCCTTGATTATGCCTACAAAGAATACAGCAATACTGCAAACATTACTCACAGCAGTATCGTGAACACGAGCATTCTCTTCCGAATAAACTCATGTCTTTTCTATTAGTTGTTTCCTGCCTTAGCCGCACCCTTAGTCTGCTTTCTCTCCTCTGTAACTGCTGTGGTTAGATATTCTTGTTGCTCTCTGGTTGGGAATGAAAACACGGCTTGAAGAGAGCTACCAGGTACTTCTTAGCCAGGATCAGGTGACCCTCAGGGGGAGGAATGCTGGCTTCGGCCTAACCCCTGGTAAGCCTTTTCTTGGTTGAGAGGTGCCCAGCTCTCCCACCGGTTGCCTTCTCAGGTGCCGTGGAGGACTTGCAGCTCATCTGCATATCCTCGGAGCCTTCGCCAGAGTGACTCCCAGGTCCGTTCCGATCCACTCGGGGCCTCTGCTCAAGGTGCCGCGCGAAAGCTTTCCTTCTAATAAGTTCTGGGAGAAGAGGATATTTCTCTGGTAAGTGAACAAATTTTGCTTGTGCTTTCGGAACTTGAAGATTGGGGTTTAAAGGAGGAACTGTAAGTTAGTGATAGGCTGATATCCTTAATACTTTAGCAAGTTTTAAATTACGGAAAAACTCAAAAAACACTAAGATGGAGTCAGCAGTCCAGCAGCGAGAGGGGTGCTATCCAGTCTTTTGCATTGAGTGTCACATGTATGATTATCTCCCAATTGGTGAGGTGTCAT
This sequence comes from Microcaecilia unicolor, assembly GCF_901765095.1. Lineage (NCBI taxonomy): Eukaryota > Metazoa > Chordata > Amphibia > Gymnophiona > Siphonopidae > Microcaecilia > Microcaecilia unicolor. The sequence continues at coordinate 220,034,821 of NC_044038.1, forward strand.
ATGTGTGTGCCCGATGCAAAGAGCTCCTAGCTCTCAGAGAACGTGTCCGTTCCCTTGAGGCTAGAGTAGCAGACTTGATGGAGCTGAGGGAGACAGAGAGGTACATAGAGGAGACCTACAGGGATGTTGTAGAGAAGTCCCACCTCCAGTCAGGTAGCCCCTGTGCTACCTTGGAGGAGGGAGGTCTCCTAGAAGGAGAGCATCACCCTGGTGAAGTAGGAAGTACTCCTGTAGCCAGGACCTGCCCACCAGGGGATGTATTATCCTTTCGCACCGAGGATATATCTCCAAATGTTGCCCGGGAGGGAAAGGTTAGGACAGCTGTTGTACTTGGTGATTCGATCATTAGGCATATAGATAGCTGGGTGGCTGGTGGACGTGAGGATCGCCTGGTGACTTGCCTGCCTGGTGCGAAGGTGGCGGACCTCACGTGTCACCTAGATAGGATTCTAGATAGTGCTGGGGAGGAGTCCGCTGTCTTGGTACATGTGGGTACCAATGACATAGGAAAATGTGGGAGAGAGGTTCTGGAAGCAAAATTTAGGCTCTTAGGTAGAAAGCTGAAATCCAGATCCTCCAGGGTAGCATTTTCTGAAATGCTACCTGTGCCACGCGCAGGGCCCAAGAGACAGGCAGAGCTCCAGAGTCTCAATGCGTGGATGAGACGATGGTGCAGGGAGGAGGGCTTTAGATTTGTTAGGAACTGGGCAACATTCTGGGGAAGGGGGAGCCTATTCCGAAAGGATGGGCTCCATCTTAACCAGAGTGGGACCAGGCTGCTGGCATCGGCGTTTAAGAAGGAGATAGAGCAGCTTTTAAACTAGAAATGGGGGGAAGGCCGACAGTCGCTCAAAAGAGCATGGTTCGGGATAAGGTATCTTTCAAAGATATCACCATAACAGGGAAGATAGAGTATCCTGATAGTGAGGTTGCAAAAGAGATTGTAGTAGATCGGGTATCTTTAAATAACAATAAAAATCAGACAAAAGATTGCCAATTAATACTGTCAAGTACTAAGCATGATGTACTTAGGAACAACAAACATAGTTTGAAATGTCTATATGCGAATGCCAGGAGCCTAAGAAATAAGATGGGGGAGTTAGAATATATTGCACTAAATGAAAAATTAGATATAATAGGCATCTCTGAGACCTGGTGGAAGGAGGATAACCAGTGGGACACTGTCATACCGGGGTACAAATTATATCGTAGTGATAGGGTGAATCGGATTGGTGGAGGGGTAGCATTGTATATTAACGAGAGCCTTGAATCAAATAGATTGAAAATTCTGCAGGAAGCAAAACACTCCTTGGAATCACTGTGGATTGAAATTCCATGTGCAAAGGGGAAAAGGATAGTGATAGGAGTGTACTACCGTCCGCCTGGCCAGGACGAACAGACGGATGCGGAAATGTTAAAGGAAATCAGGGACGCAAACAAACTGGGCAACACAATAATAATGGGGGATTTCAATTACCCGCATATAGACTGGGGCAATGTAACATCTGTACACGCAAGGGACATAAGATTTCTTGATGAAATCAAGGACAGCTTCATGGAACAGCTAGTTCAGGAGCCGACAAGAGAAGGAAAAATACTAGACTTAGTCCTTAGTGGTGCTCATGATCTAGTGCAGGGGGTAACGATACGAGGGCCGCTTGATAACAGTGATCATAATATGATCGGTTTTGATATTGGCATTGAAGGAAGTGAAACTAGGAAATCAAGTACGCTAGCGTTTAACTATAGAAAAGGTGATTACGACAAAATGAGAAAAATGGTGAAAAAAAGACTGAAAGGAGCAGCTCGCAGAGTAAAAAACTTGCATCAGGCGTGGATGCTGTTTAAAAACACCATCCTGGAGGTTCAGGACAAATATATTCCACGTATTAGAAAAAAGGGAAAAAAGACTAAACGTCAGCCGGCGTGGCTAAACAGTAAGATAAAGGAAATCATTAGAGCCAAAAAACAATCCTTCAGAAAGTGGAGAAGAGAACCAACTGAAAGTAACAGGATAGATCATAAGGAATGCCAAGCCAAATGCAAAGCGGAGATAAGGAGGGCAAAAAAGGACTTTGAGAAGAAATTAGCGTTGGAAGCAAAAATACATAGTAAAAATTTTTTTAGATACATTAAAAGCAGGAAACCGGCCAAAGAGTCGGTTGGGCCGCTGGACGAAAATGGTGTTAAAGGGGCGATCAAGGAGGACAAAGCCGTAGCGGAGAAATTAAATGAATTCTTTGCTTCGGTCTTCACCGAGGAGGATTTGGGGGGGACACCGGTGCCGGAAAGAATATTTGAAGCGGGGGAGTCGGAGAAACTAAACAAATTCTCTGTAACCTTGGAGGATGTAATGGGTCAGTTCAGCAAGCTGAAGAGTAGTAAATCACCGGGACCTGATGGTATTCATCCCAGAGTATTAATAGAACTAAAAAATGAACTTGCGGAGCTACTGTTAGAAATATGCAATCTGTCCCTAAAATCGAGTGTAATACCGGAAGACTGGAGGGTAGCCAATGTTTACTCCGATTTTTAAGAAAGGTTCCAGAGGAGATCCGGGAAATTATAGACCGGTGAGTCTGACGTCGGTGCCGGGCAAGATGGTGGAGGCTATTATTAAGAATAAAATTGCAGAGCATATACAAAAACATGGACTGATGAGACAAAGTCAGCACGGATTTAGTGAAGGGAAGTCTTGCCTCACCAATCTAATGCATTTTTTTGAGGGGGTAAGCAAACATGTGGACAATGGGGAGCCGGTTGATATTGTATATCTGGATTTTCAGAAGGCGTTTGACAAAGTGCCGCACGAAAGACTCCTGAAGAAATTGCAGAGTCATGGAATCGGAGGTAGGGTATTATTATGGATTAAGAACTGGTTGAAAGATAGGAAGCAGAGAGTAGGATTGCGTGGCCAGTATTCTCAGTGGAGGAGGGTAGTTAGTGGGGTCCCGCAGGGGTCTGTGCTGGGTCCGTTGCTTTTTAATGTATTTATAAATGACCTAGAGATGGGAATAACTAGTGAGGTAATTAAATTCGCCGATGACACAAAATTATTCAGGGTCGTCAAGTCGCAGGAGGAATGTGAACGATTACAGGAGGACCTTGCGAGACTGGGAGAATGGGCGTGCAAGTGGCAGATGAAGTTCAATGTTGACAAGTGCAAAGTGATGCATGTGGGTAAGAGGAACCCGAATTATAGCTACGTCTTGCAAGGTTCCGCGTTAGGAGTTACGGATCAAGAAAGGGATCTGGGTGTCGTCGTCGATGATACGCTGAAACCTTCTGCTCAGTGTGCTGCTGCGGCTAGGAAAGCGAATAGAATGTTGGGTGTTATTAAGAAGGGTATGGAGTCCAGGTGTGCGGATGTTATAATGCCGTTGTATCGCTCCATGGTGCGACCGCACCTGGAGTATTGTGTTCAGTACTGGTCTCCGTATCTCAAAAAGATATAGTAGAATTGGAAAAGGTACAGCGAAGGGCGACGAAAATGATAGTGGGGATGGGACGACTTTCCTATGAAGAGAGGCTGAGAAGGCTAGGGCTTTTCAGCTTGGAGAAGAGACGGCTGAGGGGAGATATGATAGAAGTGTATAAAATAATGAGTGGAATGGATCGGGTGGATGTGAAGCGACTGTTCACGCTATCCAAAAATACTAGGACTAGAGGGCATGAGTTGAAGCTACAGTGTGGTAAATTTAAAACGAATCGGAGAAAATTTTTCTTCACCCAACGTGTAATTAGACTCTGGAATTCATTGCCGGAGAACGTGGTACGGGCGGTTAGCTTGACGGAGTTTAAAAAGGGGTTAGATAGATTCCTAAAGGACAAGTCCATAGACCGCTATTAAATGGACTGGAAAAATTCCTCATTTTTAGGTATAACTTGTCTGGAATGTTTTTACGTTTGGGGAGCGTGCCAGGTGCCCTTGACCTGGATTGGCCACTGTCGGTGACAGGATGCTGGGCTAGATGGACCTTTGGTCTTTCCCAGTATGGCACTACTTATGTACTTATGTACTTATGTTCCTGTTTTGTTTTTTTTTAATGTTTCTATTCTTGTCTAGTTCTGACACCATAACGCCAGCTCTGACGTTAAGAAAAGGAACTAAATCCCAACAGCCCTCCAGGGAGCAGTGAGCATAGGAGGTACCAAGTTCATAACTCAATCGTGTGGAGAAATGCAAAGATAACTTGTTAAAAAATATATATATATTTTTTTTTATGTTGTACCTAGTTCATATATGCCATAAGACATACATCTATACGGTTTTCTCTTCCATAGGCAGCACCAAAAAAATTAGAATTGTCACCTCAGCCGAGGTGCTCTGCATGATATAAATGTGTCTCTGTTGTAGTGTTATCTAGTGTAACTAGATTTTACTATGAGTTTCAAAGCAATCTAATGTACATACCCTATACGATAAGATTCCATGTTCCGTTACAACAGTCCTGTAGTCCTGCAAATGCATTCTGTTATAGATATGTGCAGTTAATTTCAGCTGTTGTTAGGACCAAGAAAGTGTGTGATATGAGTGGAGGAGTGGCCTAGTGGTTAGAGCACCGGTCTTGACATCCAGAGGTGGCCAGTTCAAATCCCTCTGCTGCTCCTTGTGATCTTGGGCAAGTCACTTAACCCTCCATTGCCTCAGGTACAAACTTAGATTGTGAGCCCTCCTGGGACAGAGAAATATCCAGTGTACCTGAATGTAATTCACCTTGAGCTACTACTGAAAAAGGTATGAGCAAAATCTAAATAAATTATTTGAGATTCTGTTGCCATTATCTGAGATTTTACATGGAATGTTGCTACTATTTGAGATTCTATATGGAATGTTGATATTATCTGAGAGTCTACATGGAATGTTGGTGTACATGGAATGTTGCTACTATTTGAAATTATGTTGCTACTATTTGAGATTCTACATGGAATGTTGCTATAGTGGAGGAGTGGCCTAGTGGTTAGAGCACTGGTCTTGCAATCCAGAAGTGGCCAGTTCAAATCCCACTGCTGCTCCTTGTGATCTTGGCCAAGTCACTTAACCCTCCATTGCCTCAAGAACAAACTTAGATTGTGAGCCCTCCTGGGACAGAGAAATATCCAGAGTACCTGAATGTAATTCACCTTGAGCTACTACTGAAAAAAAGGTGTGAGCAAAATCTAAATAAATAAATGAGGCTGGGCAGAGGGGAAGAGGAGAGTGAAAGAAAACAGTAGGGATGAGGCCAGAATAATGTGCATGTCGTGGATATCGGCTCAAAGATGTCTGAAAAAACCTGGGCATCTCAAATGCATTGCAAGAAGATTGACACTACCACTTCATAGCACTTTTTGAATGGCAAATATTAGGCAATTTTGGAAATTATATAAGAATAGCCATACTGGGTCAGACCAATGGTCCATCCAACCCAGTACTCTGTTTCAAACAGTGGCCAATCCGGGTCACATGTACCTGGTAGAAACCCAAATAGTAACAACATTCCATGCTAACAATCCCAAGGCAAGCAGTGGCTTCCCCATGTCTATCTCAACAGCAGAATATGGACTTGCCCAAACCTTTTTTAAACCCAGATACTAAAAGCTAATACCACATCCTCTGGCAACAAGTTCCAGCCTAACTATTCATTCAGTGAAAAAATATTTCCTTCGTTTTAAAATAGTATAACTTCTTTGAGTGTCCCCGAGTCTTTGTACTTTTTGAAAGAGTAAAAAATTGATTTACATTTACCCTTTCTACACCACTCAGTATTTTGTAGACCTCTATTATATCTCCCCTCACCCATCTCTTTTCCAAGCTGAAGAGTCCTAACCTCTAAACCTTCCCTCATGACAGGAGTTCCACCCCAGAATCATTTTGGTCACCCTTCTCTGAACCTTTTCTAATTCTGCTGTATCTTTTTTAAGATACAACCAGAACTGCACACAATTCTCAAGGTATGGTCGCACCATGGAGCAATACAGAGGCATTATAATAATCTTTGTCTTATTTTCTAATCGCTTATCTAATAATTCCTAGCATCCCGTTTGCTTTCTTGGATGCTGCCACATATTAGGCAGAAGACTTCAGTTAACTGTCCACAATGACACCTACATCCTTTTTCTTGGGTGCTGACTCCTAGGGTGGAACATAGCATCAAATAACTATGATCTGGATTCTTCTTCCTAATGTGCATCACTTTGCACTTGCCCACATTAAGTCTCATCTGCCATTTAGATGCTAAGTCTTCCAACTGCCTAAGGTCTTTCTGCAATTTTTCACAATCCACATGTTTTAACAACTTTGAACAGTTTTGTGTCATCTGCAAATTTAACCACCTCACTTGTTTGCATTTCCAGATCATTAATAAATATGTCAAATAGGAGTCTCTCACAAAGGAATTTGTCAAACGCTTTCTGAAAAACTAGATACACTCCATCGACCGGCTCACTTTCATCCATAGGTTTATTCACATATTCAAAGAAATGAAGGAAATTGGTAAGGTGCTTCTCTTGGTTGAACCCAAGGCGACTCTGTCCCATTAAGCCATGTTTGTCTGTGTGTTCAGTGATTTTATTCTTTGTAACCGTTTCCACTTTTTTGCCCGGCACCAACATCAGGCTTACCAGTCTAATTTCCTGGACCACCACTGGATCCCTTTTTAAAAATAGGCATTGCGTTGGCCATCCTCCGATCTTAAGGACAATTTTAAGAGGTTACAGATCACTAACAGCAGATCTGAAATTTCATATTTGAATTCTTTCAGTACCCTGGGGTGTATACATCTAGTCCAGTGATTTACTGCTCTTTAATTTGTCCATCTTCCAGGTTTTCCAAGATTTCTTTCAATTCCTCTGCATTGTCATCCTTGAAAACCATCTCTGGTACAGGTAGATCTGTCACATCTTCTTCACTAAAGACAGAGGCAAAGAATTCAATCAGCCTCTCTCTGTTTTTGCCCTGTCCTGAGCAGTGGCGTAGCTACGTGGGGCCTGAGGGGGCCCGGGCCCCCATAGATTTGGCCCTGGCCCCCTGCCCCACAATCCCCTTCAACCCCCCCCCCCCCCCGCCACCGCCGCAAATGATACCTTTTTCGAAGAGAGACTTCCTTCCACGCTCGAGTAGCGCCTTTCTTCAACGAAGTTCCGGCGATCAGCTGTTTCGACGCCGGCGTCGAAACAGCTGATCGCCGGAACTTCGTTGAAGAAAGGCGCTACTCGAGCGCGGAAGGAAGTCTCTCTTCGAAAAAGGTATCATTTGCGGCGACGGGGCGGGCGGCGACGGCGGGGGAGAGTTGGTGGTGGGAGGGGGGTTGAAGGGGATCGTGGGCAGGCCGGCAGGGGGGGGTCTGATGTGGTGGCGGCGGCGGCTCGGGGGGGGTGGCTAAACAGTGCCCCCCCACCTCGGGCTCTGGTCCCCCCTCGTGGCGAGGTCTGGCTACGCCCCTGGTCCTGAGTTCCCCTTTTACTCCTTGATGATCTAATGGTCCCATAGAAGCAGGTTTCTGCTTCTAATATACCTGAAAAAGATTTTGCTACAAGGTTTTGCCTCAGAGCAAGTTTCTCTTCGTATTCTCTTTTGGCCTACTTCATCAATACTTTGCATCTAACTTGCCAATGCTTATGTTGCTTCTTGTTTTCATTATTTGATCTTTTCCCCATATTCTGAAAGATGTTCTTTTGGCTCTAATAGCCTACCGCTAACCATGCTGGCTATTGTTTGCTCTTCTTTCCACTTTTATTAATTCCAAAGTTATTATTTTTGAACAAAGTTCATGCCTGATCTGATGTCCTAACCTTTGCAGCTGAGCCTTCCATAAGTACGTAAGTGTTGCCATACTGGGACAGACGGAAGGTCCATCAAGCCCAGAATCCTGTTTTCAACAGTGGCCAATCAGGGTCACAATTACCTGGCAAGATCCCAAAACAGTAAATCAGATTTTATGTTGCTTATCCTAGAAATAAGCAGTGGATTTTCCCCAAGTGCATTATAATAATGGCTTACAGACTTTTCTTTTAGGAAACTATCCAAACCTTTTTTAAACCTTGCTAAGCGAACTGCTTTTACCACATTCTATGAAACGAATTCCAGAGTTTAATTACATATTGAGTGAAGAAATATTTGCTCTGATTTGTTTTACATTTACTACTTTGTATGGATCATTGAGATAGGAAGGGGAGCTGAGTGGGAAGGGGAGGAGGGCTTAGGAGGGGAGGAGGGAATAGAGTTATTAACTAATGGCACCTGGGAGCTGTACAAGTGCCCTATGTGGGCCATCGCCTATAAGGGGGGGCCCAGGGTAGAGCACGGGACTCCTCAAGCAATGGTCCATGGGGTTCTGTGACTCCATGCCTAGGGAGAACTTAGAAGATGAAGTCAAGGAGGAAAGGTATGGTACTATTAGATTGTAAGCTCTTTGAGCAGGGACTGTCTTTCTTCTATGTTTGTACAGCGCTGCGTATGCCTTGTAGCGCTATAGAAATGCTAAATAGTAGTAGTAGTAGTAGTACTGCTCTTACACTATATGTACAGATGTTTATAGAAATGTTCTTGACATAAAAGGAAGTTGTTCAGGGGAATTGAAGTTTCCAAGTTATGAGTAAGGTAGGGAGGGGAGAAAATCAAAAATTTAAGATGACGGTTAGGAATGTTATAAAATTGTTAAGATCCTACACTGAGAACTGTACATTAAATGTGGACTTTATGTGGAAAAGGATCTATGTTTTATAATTTGTCATCAATAAAAATCGTAAAACATTAAATTTACTACTTTGTAGCTTCAGTGTTTGCCTCCTAGTCCTAGTATTTTTGGAAAGAGTAAACAAGCGACTCGCATCTACCTGTTCCACTCCATTCATTTTACAGACCTGTATCATAGCTCCCCTCAGTCATATTTTCTCCAAAAAGCCCTAGCCACTTTAGCCCTTTCCTCATAGGGAAGCAGTGGCGTTCCTAGGGGGGCTGACACCCGGGGCGGATCGCCGATGTGCCCCCCCCCCCCGGAACAGCGCGACACCCCCCCCCCACCAGCGAACCCCCCCCCCCCCCCCGGGTGCACGCCGCTGGGGGGTGGGTGCCACGCGCCTGCCGGCTCTTCGTTTTCATGCTCCCTCTGCCCCGGAACAGGAACCTGTTCCGGGGCAAAGGGAGCATGAAAACGAAGAGCCGACAGGCACGCGGCACCCCCCCCAGCGGCGTGCACCCAGGGTGGACCGCCCCCCCCCCCCCTTGGTACGCCACTGTAGGGAAGTTGTCCCATTATTTTCATCACCCTTCTCTGTATCTTTTTTGAGATGCGGTGACCAGAAATGCACACAGTATTTGAGGTGTGGTCACACCATGGAACGATACAAAGGCATTATAGCGTCCTCATTTTTCTGTCCCATCCCTTTCCTAATATCAAATAACATTCTATTTGCTTTCTTAGCTGCCGCACAATGAGCAGAGGGTTTCAACGTAGTAACCATGACACCTAGATCCCTTTCCTGGTCTGTTGACTCCTAATGTGGAACCTTGCATCACATAACTACAGTTCGGGATCCTCTTTCCTACATGCATCACGTTGCACTTGCTCATAAGAAGCGTCATCAGCCACCTTTTTTAAAACCATTTTCCTCATTTCATCAAAGTTACCCTTTCGAAAATTAAATGCTGCTTTCCTTAATGACTGCTGCTAATCGTTTTCTGGTAGTTTGTTCAGATTAAAAGAACAGATTTGTTTCTCCTTATTTTCCCACAAGCAGGGCTATGGAGTCGGTACACCAAACCTCCGACTCAGATGCCTCTATTTTTCTACTGTCCAACTCTGACTTCTACTGATATTAGGCTTTAAATTATTTGTTCTGGATGTGAAGTACTGGAAAACAACTTTAGATCCAGGACAAAAATGTATATATAATTATAACATTTATACGTTTCCCAACCATTATTTTTATTTTTTTTAATTTTGAAGTTGATATTGGAGTGGATACTTTTTTACCGGCCAGATGCAGGGCATCGTCGAGCCCAGTGCTTTCCAACAGTTGAAGAACTTGGACACTTTGGCATTCCTTTTGTTGCCATCAAGTTTAGAAGCGGAAAACCCCATCATCCACTATGAGCTGAACACCTTGGCTGGATAGTTCTCATTCTTCCGGGTCCAAGGGGAGTCTGCTGAGAAAGTCCGTTCCTGAGCTCTAAGTGATTTATCAACCACCAAGACTTTTTGTTCTCTCCAAGTGCCCTGTGCCAGATGGAATTTGTAATGAGTTTCCCAAACCGACTTGCTGGTATCCATTGTCAACACCTCTCATTGTATGGTCAGAATGGGAGCTCCAGCAATCAAATTCCTGGGCAACCACCATCACTGCATACTCCTTCTGGCTTGACCTGACTGAGAAAATTCATTTGTTGAAACAGCTTTGGCCTCCTGCGCTCTGCGAGAAAGATCCTCTCCCGTGCTGTGTCGAACTGAATGCCCAGACACTCCAGCATCTGTGATGGAGTTAGTCTGTTCTTCTCGAAATTGATCACCCAACCTAACTACAGAAAATGGACAATTTTGTCCACCACCAACACACAAATGAGCCAGTGAAGATACAAGTCAACTCCAATTCCCTGGTGCCGAAGGAAGGCCACCACTACCACCATGGTAAACATTCTTGGAGCCATGGTGAGACAGAAGGGCAAGCCCTGAACTGGAAGTGATGGCCCACCCCTGCAAAAGATAGAAATCTCTGATGCAGCAGCCACATATGAGCTCTCATCCAAACCCAAGTTACTCCAAGGGCTAAGGTGCCAGCAAACTGCTCTTAGGAAAAATTCACAGCTAGGGTCATTTACACCTGACCTTCCAGCACCATTGAGCCTGGATCAGCCACCTATCCAAAGAGAAGAATACCAAAATACTTTCCCTGCTGAGAAATGCTGCTTTTATCACCACCTTGACCTTGGAGAAACAGCCAAGCCAAAATAAAAAGCCTGAACTCAAAATGTTGGCCTAGGACCATCCAGTGTATCTTAGACTGGTCTGGTGGATAATGATCACAATGGAGTCTTGTATTAAAACTATACCTAGAACAAGGGAATATGACAGGAAGTTAATAGAAAACTTAACATTTGTCCACTAAATTTTTAAGTTGAGTTCTACCTTAAGTTCTGAACCGCTAATAATATAAACATCTCTTGGTATTACAGATGTATGTACCATCTTCTCAGTAGCACTGACAGGATTAATTATTTTCAGAATTCAAGATAGGCAGGGCAGAAGCAGAGGACTCTTGGTGGTAAGAAAGTAGGGTCTGCTGTAATGTATTAGGTAGAGAAAAAGGGAAGTCAGGTATTGCTGGTAACCCGTCTGCAATTAAAAGCTACACGGTTGTGTTCCTACACGCTGGTGGTGGATGAGTGAAACGCTGTCTTTGAACAAGCAAGGGTTGTGTCCATATCGTGTACCGACAGGTGACTAATTCACGAGGGCCTTAAAGACGAGCTGGTGGAGCATAAACTCCATGAAAGCCTACCAGGGAATGGACAGAATTTACATATTCTGCTGTGCACTTACCATCCCTCTTCTGACAAAAAAATAACACAATTAGAAACCCGTGAATCAAACATTTTCATGCTTTAAGCCATTCTCTTAAACAGCTGTCCAACAACTCAAGAGGAGGAATAAGGTACAAGGTGCTCCCAACAAGTTTTTCTATTTATCCCTTTTAGAAAAGAGAAAAGCCAGCCCATGGGGTAGCCATTTTTCACCGCTCAGGCTGGGGATGCTCTTGACAGGGCTCGATTTACGCATGAACTAGACAAGCTTATATGTAAATCCATTACAAGGGGCCTCAAGCTTTATTTATTTGGATTTTGCTCACACCTTTTTCAGTAGTAGCTCAAGGCGAGTTATATTCAGGTACTCTGGATATTCCTCTGTCCCAGGAGGGCTCACAATCTAAGTTTGTACCTGAGGCAATGGAGGATTAAGTGACTTGCCCAAGATCACAAGGAGCAGCGGCGGGATTTGAACTGGCCACCTCTGGATTGCAAGACCAGTGCTCTAACCACTAGGCCACTCCTCCACTCATTACCATGGAAAAGTATTACATCCAAAATGTATTTCCTACTACTACATCCAGACACCAAATTCTGAACAGGTCTAGAGGCAGAATGGATGGGCATAACATATCCTCTTCCCACCCCCATTCAGAATGTACATACCTTTGTCTGCTAGGGATCTCCAAGCCCTGCCACTGAAGACGTCCTCCAAAGGCAGCAACAGTGTTTCTGAGCTGGCATCTAACATGGGCACAAAAAGAGCTAGGTGCTGCACACTGGAACAGTGTTGCTACCTTTAGAGGTCTGGTGAAGGTCTGTGTACCCTTGGCTACACCACTGCTTCCTACATAATTGAGGGGACCTCTTAGGTGTTCCAGCTTAGGGACCACAATACACAAATCTAGCCCTGTCTATGGAGGAAATACAGCCTTCAGGGAATGAAAGAACACATGTTATTAGGCAATCCCATAAGTACATAAGTATTGCCATACTGGGAAAGACCAAAGGTCCATCAAGCCCAGCAGCATCCTGTTTCCAACAGTGGCCAATCCAGGTCACAAATACCTGGCAAGATCCCAAAAAAGTACAAAACATTCTATACTGCTTATCCCAGAAATAGTGGATTTTCCCCAAGTCCATTTAATAATGGTCTATGGACTTTTCCTTTAGGAAACCGTCCAAACCTTTTTTTAAACTCCGCTAAGCTAACCGCCTTTACCACATTCTCTGGCAACAAATTCCAGAGTTTAATTACACATTGAGTGAAGAAAGTTTCTCACAGATTCATTTTAAATTTACTACTTTGTAGCTTCATCGCATGCACCCTAGTCCTAGTATTTTTGGAAAGCATGAACAGACGCTTCACATCTACCCGTTCAACTCCTCTGGAGATCCCAGCAAAAGAGATCACTACAATTGCTGGGCTGAAGGTGGTTACAAAAATAAGAACAGGAAGAATAACTAGGTAACTGCAAATGAAAGCCCACGGCACCATTACCCAATACACTGGTTCTGATTGAGCTTAAAGCCTAAAAAGGGAGGAAACTAATGATCCAAAAATACAATAAAAAAAAAATGAAAGGGTCAACCAGGATGACCAAATAAAAAGAGAATTACAGAATGGATGGGTAGAGGTGTTAACCATGACAAGGCTTATGAGCGCTGAAAGAACATCTATCCTCAGTCAAAGGTGGGGGAAAGATTCTGTCTGGTTAAAAACAATATGAAAGTGAGAAATCATCAACATATCCCATGTCATTTTAAATTAGCACACATCCCTCGTCTGCACAATTTTCTCAGGAAGGACAGCACAATTTCAGAAGTTAGCATCTTTAAAACACGTCAGCCTTTGAAAGCAATCATTTAGTATCTCTATAACAACTACAGACAGAGATTTTGTTCTGTGAAACACTGAAATTAGATTTTGTATTAAAACTGGGTTTAACAGAAGTATAGAGAAATGTGCATATCTAAGCATACACAGAACTTCTAAATGCATACAAAAGGTTAACAGAAGCCAACCAGAAGAGCAACGGTGTGTAAGGGACTCGCAAAACAGGTCATTAGAGATCACTTGTAATAAAAATCAATATTTGTTTGAGAATTCCGGGTCCTTGACATTCCATGTAACAAATGAGCACACTACCTACTGTGCAGTAAATAACACACCTCACCTGCCATCATATACTCTTTAATGTGGAGTGGAGGAGTGGCCTAGTGGTTAGAGTGGTGGACTTTGGTCCTGGGGAACTGGGTTCGATTCCCACTGCAGGCACAGGCAGCTCCTTGTGACTCTGGGCAAGTCACTTAACCCTCCATTGCCCCAGGTACAAAAAAGTACCTATATACACTATGTAAACTCCACAGAAAGGCAGCATATCAAGTCCCAGTTCCCTTTCCCTATTTCAGATTCTACATGAAATGTTGCTACTATTGGAGATTCTAGATGGAATGTTGCTACTGTTTGAGATTCTACATGGAATGTTAATGTTGCTATTCACAGAAACAGAACCCTGCTCGGCTGCAAGGGCAGGCTTCTACATGGAATGTTGCTAGTGGAGGAGTCGCCTAGTGGTTAGTGCAGTGGACTTTGATCCCGGGGAATAGGGTTCAATTCACACTGCAGGCACAGGCAGCTCCTTGTGACTCTGGGCAAGTCACTTAACCAGGGCTTTTTTTGAGGGAGTACCGAATACCGGCACCTTTTCCATTGTCTGCTAAAATTGACCCATGGTCCCTAAGTTGTAAAGAAAGATTTCAAGCACTACACACCAATTCCCCCTTGTCATAGATTCTGTGACTGGTTGCAGGGGGCCTGGCTATTGAGGGGCGAGTCTCTCAGTGATCACCCCACCCCTGAAGGGAGGCCTGGCATTTGAGTACTGGAACCTTTTTCACTAGAAAAAAAACACACTGCACTTAACCCTCCATTGCCCCAGGTACAAATAAGTACCTGTATATAATATGTAAGCTGCATTGAACCTGCTATGAGTGGGCAAGCATGGGGTACAAATGTAAGAAAAATTAAAATAAAAATAATAAGATGAGAGGCAGGTGAGTGCAGTCCCCCATGAAAGAGGTAGGTCCTCGGTTTTCCTTCCAGCAGCCTGCGGGCTTCTGTGCCTTTAAGGGGGCCGTCTCGGGCTGCCTCAACACCCGACCCAATAGCTCAATTCACGCTGGTTTTTGTAAGTTGCAGAATTGTACACCGCCCAAAAACAAAGTGCATCAGATTACAAACTGTGAGAATGGGAAACCATTTTATTTATTTATTTATTTAAATCTCAGCAGAGTGGATTTTGTGATACTTCAAGTTACTTTGTTATTTATGGAGTGTCCCATACTATCATCAGTTTCAATTTCATTTTCATAGTCACAGTAATTGCTAAAATGTATTTTTTCCCCCTAAAAAATATATATTTTCGGGCTTCCTTGTGACTTTTTCTTTAAACAATACCATAAAGGCCAGCTGCGGACCCCAGCTATGGATTCTACTACAAATACAAGCACTGCATTAGAATTAATGAGAATTAAAGACCATTTAGCCAACCTCCAAGTAATGCCAGAAGAACTAAAACAGCCGAGTCAAGTTCCCTCTTTCACTTAAAAAAAATAAATATAATATATTTCGATAGCAGCTTTGCTAATACTCCCTAGAAACTCACTACTTCTGCTTTACACAACACAAATTTCCAGTTCTAAAGAGTCTCCTTCCCAATACTTTCACGGAAAAAAAAAATAAGAAAAAGAAAATACACTCCACCACCAATTCTGCCCTTTTCTGCTTTGAAATCCCTAAAGCTGCAATCGAAGTCACAGGAACCGATCCCGCAGATCTCCTCTGAACAATACGATAGGAAAATATCCGGCATCTGGTCATCAGTGGGCCCATAGCAACCCCAGATCACTTGCTCATTTAAAAATGCAGGACCTAACACAACCTCTAGCGTCCCGATAGCATTTCACATGCTACCACTACCAGGGCTCAGCTTACACAAACAATGAACACAAGCAGGGTGTCTCCCCTGCAGCCTCATTTTAAGATACCGATGGGTTTCCGTTCATGTGCAGCAGCAAAGATCCCAGCGGGGGGTCAGACAGTTGTGTTAGTAGCTAACAAGCCTGAAAAGAAAAGTGCCGCGTGTTCACAGCAACCCAGTTTCTGATTGTTAAAAAGAGGGGGGAAAAAAAAAAACTAGGAACGCACCTCTGATGCTTGCAGGCACAGTGCACAAGCGAAGGTCTACAGCTCCAAGCCCAGATCTAGCCATTAAACAACTTCCAGGCAAAGCAACGCGAGTGAAACAGCAAGACAGAGGAGGGTGATTTAATTTTCTTAGGCGTGCACCATGCTCCCATGCCAAATTGAATTCCCTGAAGAGGAGGGAGGAGGAGGGCGGGCGCACAAGAACTGCTTTTTGCAAGCAGCACTGCAGCCTCAGCTGCAAACGAACAATCAGAGGAACTGCTCCGTGCACAGCGCGCACTAAAACACCTTCTGATTTAGGCGCCTTTGCCAGGATGAAATAGACCCCCCCTAAGCCACCAGACAAAGTCTACCTATCAGAAGAACTTCACTGTGCGGGTTACTCACATCTGCTGCCCGCCGTCCTGCGCTGGAAGCTCTCTACGGAGCCAAAATGGGAGTTTCTGCAACCGAGATCTGCAGCTGCTCAGAGCACAGCCCCTGCCTGCTGCTCCACGCCATGTTGCCCTGAAACCACCACGACACGGCAGTGTGTAACGCTGTCAATCTCCCCGGGGGGGCCTGTGCTGATTGGACGCCACAGCTCCCTGGCCCCGCCTCCCAGCAGCCATCTGGGCTGGTATGCAGCTGAAACCCAATACCCCAGCAGGGGGAACTGCGTTATTCAATCGCGGGGAGGAGGAGGAAGCTGGGCTACGGTTCGATCCGACAACTCTGGGGCAGAAACGAACCGAGGGGGGAAAGGAAGGAGTTTGCTTGCCACTCTGCTTCACCGCCTTATCTGTGAAAGTCTGCTAACGAGCAGGCTAGTGAGTACCAGACGGTTGTGTTAGCCAACATGTCTGAAGCGTGTGCACGTCCTCCCCAATTAGAGAGCATTAAAAAGGAAGAGGGGGGGGTGGGGGAGAGACAGACAGAACAAATGTAAAGCCTACCTCGGAAACCGCCTTGCAGACGGTGCACCAGCGAGTGGTAAGATTCGATTAATCCGTTTCCACGCAAGGAACTAGAAAATTATTTTAAAGCGCACGCCGTGCTAAACTTAATTCCGTGTAAAGAGAAAAGGGGAGGCGGAAGAGCTGCTTTCTCTCCAAGCCGCTGAGCCTCAGCTGGAAATGAACAACGGCGGGGAGGGACTGCTCCCTGCACAGAGGAATGCGCCCCCCCCCCCCCACCTGAATTAGCGCCTCTGCCCTTCCCCCAACCAGTATTTCACCAGAGCAAAGGTTGCTGGAAATTAAACGGCTAAGGTGGAAAGAGGGGTGGAGTGGGGGCATTGTTGCATCCGAGCAAGCCAGGGCTATAGCGTTGTCTATTAAAGCTCATCTGGCATGATATGCATAGAGGTATTTATCACTGCCAGGGTCCTCCCTCAACTATATATTTTTAAACAAATAAATATATATGGTGAGAACCAACATTGCAAACTTCAGTGCATGAAAACGAAGAGCAACCTAAGTTCTTACCACTAACTCAAAAAGGAAAAAGTAAATTATCACCATTGCTTGTTTCATTTCCAACACACACAAAAAAAAATGCATGACCAGCCAGCTGACACCTTCCCCACAACAAAATAAAACTTAAAGGCTTCACTCCAAGAGAAAAGGCTGCTGGCCTGTCTAGGCACGACACACATCAATCATAAGTACATAAGCATCGCCATGCTGGGACAGACCAAGGGTCCATTGAACCCAGCACCCTGTCACCGACAGCGGCCAAAAGAACAAGCAATTTGTCCCGCCCATCCTAGAAATACTGTATTATTCCCTCATCCATTCAATAACATTCTATGGCTTTTTCCTCCAGGAAGCCGTCCAACCCTTTTTTTGAAGTCCGCTAACTTAACCGCCTTAACCAACTTCTCTGGCAGCGAATTCCAGAGTTTAACCACGCATTGACTGAAGAAACATTTCATCCGATTCGTTTTAAATTTACCACACTGCTGCTGCATCGCATGCCCCCTTGTCCTAGTATTCTTGGAAAGCGTAAACAGACGCTCCACATCGACCCGTTCCATTCCATTCATTATCTTATAGACCTCTATCATATCTCCCCTCAGCCACCTTTTCTCCAAGCTGAAGAGCCCCAGCCTCTTCAGCCTTTCCTGATAGGGAAGCCATCCCATCCCCTGTATCATCTTTGTCGCCTTTCTCTGCACCTTTTCCAATGCCACTATTTCTTTTTTGAGGTGTGGTGACCAGAATTGAACACAATACTCGAGGTGCGGTCACACCATGGAGCGATACAATGGCAGAATAATATCCTTCTTGTTCCCTTTCCTAATGATGCCCAACATTCTATTTGGTTTTCTATCCGCAGCAGCACATTGAGCAGAAGTTTTCAACGTATCATCAACGATGACACCTAGATCCCTTTCTCGGTCCGTGACTCCCAACGCTGAACCTTGCATGACGTAGTTATAGTTTGGGTTCCTCTTTCCCACATGCATCACTTTGCACTTGTTCACATTAAATGCCATCTGCTATTTAGACGCCCAGTCTCGTAAAGTCCTCTTGTAATTTTTCACAATCTTTCCGCAATTTGACTACTTTGAATAACTTTGTGTCATCGGCAAATTTGATTACCTCACTAGTTACCCCCATCTGTAGGTCATTTACAAATATGTTAAAAAGCAGAGGTCCCATCCCTGAGGGACCCCACCAACTACCCTTCTCCATTGCGAATATTGACCTTTTAATCGTATTATCTGTTTCTTTCAACCAGTTTTTAATCCACAATAAGACACTACCTCCGATCCCATGTCCCTCTAATTTCCTCTGTACTCTTTCATGAGGGACCTTATCAAACGCCTTCTGAAAATCTAGATACACAATATCCACGTTTGTTTACCCCTTCAAAGAAATGCAGCAAATTGGTGATGTAAGACTTCCCTTCACTCAATCCATGTTGACTTTGTCCCATTAGTCCATACTTTTGAATGTGCTCTGTGTTCAATTCAAGGGTACATTACATTAAATTACAGTAAACTTCTATACTGCTGATAGCTACAGGTTCTTAGTGATTTAAAAATAATAATAAAAATCTCATGGAAAGCCAAAAAAATCTTATTCAGGAACTAATTGCACCAAACTTCTTAAAAAAATAAGTGTCACAAAATGCCTAGCACCCACCTGGGGTTAACCCTGCAGCCATCTGGAGGGTCTGCCCTCAGCAGTGCTCAGGCCCGCCTGCACCTGTGCTCAATCTTAACACCCTCCTCCCCACCGCTAGGTTCCACTGGCCTCTGGGCAATTCTCCCACTCAAGTTATCCCCCCTTTGATTTTTAGGTTATTGGAGCCACACTCTCAGGGGTCCCACAGTTCCTGGA
Source organism: Microcaecilia unicolor (assembly GCF_901765095.1). Classification (NCBI taxonomy): domain Eukaryota; kingdom Metazoa; phylum Chordata; class Amphibia; order Gymnophiona; family Siphonopidae; genus Microcaecilia; species Microcaecilia unicolor. The sequence goes on from NC_044038.1 coordinate 220,053,863, forward strand.
GAGCAACCACAGACCACCAAGATTCTTAATCAGTCCAGGACAACAGAGTCAATAAACTAACAAGGTTTATTATCATAGAATTAGAACAGTTAACCATATAGAACAGATGGAAAAGTAACAACTGAATAAGGATCAAAAAACTGTCTAAACACTTCGTCACTACCTCAGAATTAACTGCTCATAAGCCTTGAACAGAGGCTCAGGACAGAGATGTTTATGTCTGTGATCCCATACTGAGACTAAACCAGTGATTCCCAAACCCAGTACTGGAGGCACCCCAGCCAGTCAGGTTTTCAGGATACCTACAATTAATATTCATGAGAGAGGTTTGCACGCAGTGGAGGTAGTGCATGCAAATCTCTGTCATTAATATTCATTGTGGATATCCTAAAAATCTGACTGGCTGGGGTATCTCCAGGACCAGGCTTGGGGATCACTGGACTAAAGATTTCCTCACAGGCAAGAAAAAATGGTGACTTCTGTAACAGCTTTAAAACAAAAAAAAAAAAAGACAGTCACCATCTGCTGGTCAAACAAGGGAAATGCACTGGGGAACAAAGGTCACACATTCGCATAAGAAGTCACACAAGTCCCCTGTTTCGTCACAGATAGGTTTTTATATTTTTATTTTCTTGAGCAAGATAGATAGATAACTGAGCAGCAAAACAAATATTTAAATTACTCCAAGACCTTGATGCTTAAACTGCAATGTCTATCAAACATTTTAAATCTCTTTACTCCCTTAATAGGAGAAAGTGAATTATGGAATGTATCTCTAATAATAGGAATAGAAGATAATTTCATATGATCCATTATATAAATTAGGCTTTCATCATTTAAAATCTTGTATAGAAAATAAAAGAATTTGAACATAATCCTCACCTCTAGAGGTAACCAATGTAATTCAACAAAATATTGGGAAATTTTATCCTGCTTCTGTAATGAAAAAAATCAGATTGCAGTGTTCTGGACTGTTTGCAGTCGCCAGATAATTTGTCTAGGCACACCCAAATAAGATTACTTGAATCCAACTTGGACAGAAGCAATGCCTGTACCAATAATGGGGGGGATAAGGCAAGGGGGTGGGTGGTTTAGAAACGTGTGAATAGAGATGCGCAATTTGCTTTTGAATTTGTTATGTCAATCTTGGAGAGTATTGGATTTTGTTGGTTTGAATTGTGGGTAATGAAGTTATGTTACCAATGGGGGGGTAGGACAGATGGGGAATCGCACCTTGTCGCATTTACTAGATGAGAGGTTATCGCAAGATGTGTACTTTATCTTAGTTGGGGGAGGGGTGGAGAGTGGAAAATGTAAAACCTTTGGTGGCACATCTATGAGCGGTAACTATGTAGCGTGTATTGGTTGTTATGGTTATATCTGGAATTACTATTTGTGAATTCTATGGGTCCACCAATAAAAATGTTGAAACATACCTGTACCAATAATCTGAACTGCTCAAATTCAAAATACTTTGTGTGTCTTAGATTCCTCAAAAGCACTGAGGTGAGAGGGATAAATTCTGGTCAACATATACCCCCAGGATCTTAATTACAAAAGAAAGTGAGTACCTAGTTTGGTCCACCATTACGTGCCCTGAAGAGCACAGGTATAAATCAAAGTAAGGTATACACAAAAAGCAGCAAATATGAGTTATCTTGTTGGGCAGACTGGATGGACCGTGCAGGTCTTTTTCTGCCGTCATCTACTATGTTACTATCCAGCTTATAATCGAAAGACAAAAACGCCTATATTGCGACCTAAATCGGGAGACAGGTGTTTATCTCCCAAAAACGAATAACGCGGTATAATCGAAAGCCGAACTTGGACGTTTTCAACTGCACTCCATCGCGGAAGCGTACAAAGTTGACGGGGCGTGTCAGAGGCGTGGTGAAGGCGAGACTGGGGCGTGGTTATCACCCGAACAGAGATGGGTGCCTTTCGCCGATAATGGAAAAAAAGTATGCATTTGTAGCTAGAATTTAGGGCACTTTACCTGGACCCTGTTTTTTCACGAATAAGGCCCCAAAAAGTGCCCTAAATGACCAGATTACCACCAGAGGGAATCGGGGATGACCTCCCCTGACTCCCCCAGTGGTCACTAACCCCCTCCCACCACAAAAAATGATGTGTCACAACTTTTTATTTTCACCCTCAAATGTCATACCCACCTCCCTGGCAGCAGTATGCAGGTCCCTGGAGCAGTTGTTAGGGGGTGCAGTGGACTTCAGGCAGGTGGACCCAGGCCCATCCCCCCCCTACCTGTTACAATTGTGCTGCTTAATGCTTAGTCGTCCAACCCCCCCCCAAACCCACTGTACCCACATGTAGGCGCCCCCCCTTCACCCCTTAGGGCTATAGTAATGGTGTAGACTTGTGGGCAGTGGGTTTTGAGGGGGATTTGGGGGGCTCAACACACAAGGGAAGGGTGCTATGCACCTGGGAGCTCTTTTACCTTTTTTTTTGTTTTTGTAAAAGTGCCCCCTAGGGTGCCCAGTTGGTGTCCTGGCATGTGAGGGGGACCAGTGCACTACGACTCCTGGCCCCTCCCACGAACAAATGCCTTGGATTTATTCGTTTTTGAGCTGGGCGCTTTCGTTTTCCATTATCACTGAAAAACAAAAACGCCCAGCTCACAAATTGTCGAATAAAACATGGATGTCTATTTTTTTTCGAAAATACGGTTCGGTCCGCCCCTTTACGGACCCGTTCTCGGAGATAAACGCCCATGGAGATAGACGTTTTCGTTCAATTATGCCCCTCCACGTCACTGAAGGATCAGGATTGTTGTAAAAAAAAAAAAAAAAAATTTTGGTCTTATCTGTGTTTAAATTAAGACAATAGTAGAAGATTGTTATTGGATCAGTCAGAATCGCATGCTACCACCACATTGGCATTATGCTTAAGCCAAACTATTGATCTGGGTGGGCATGTAATCGTCAACGATCCAATTTTGCAATTTTGTATATTTTTTTATATATATATGCTTAGTTTCCTAAATGGAAAAGCAGAAAAGTACTTAGATCCATATCATTTTTCTTTTTCACCCCAGTGTTCCATAAAATAATCCCACATCAATCAGGAGACTTTTCTTATCAAGTTAGTAAGGAGACTTTTCTTGCCGACACGAACTCATGTTTCGCGGAGGGCTGTATCAAGGTTCGTCTCCACACAAGTTCTCTCCGTGACGAAGAGAACTTGTGTGGAGACGAACCTTGATACAGCCCTCCGCGAAACATGAATTCATGTCGGCAAGAAAAGTCTCCTGATTGATTTGGGATTATCTTGTGGAACACTGATGTGAAAGAAAAATCATATGGAGCTAAGTACTTTTGTGTTTTTCCATTTAGGAAACTGAGCATATATATAAAAATGTATACAAAAAAATATACAAAATTGCAAAGTTGGATCAATGACAATTACAACTAAACCCTCCATTAACTAACAAAAAAAAAAGGTACTGATGCGACCAGTCTGTAGTTAGAAATTAAACCATTAGGGATCTTTCAAGTCCTTCATAATAGGTGTTATTATAATTTCTCTGAATCTCTCTGGAAAGAGTCCTGATATAAGTAAACTAGTAAAAAAAGGCCCGTTTCTGACAGAAATGAAACAGGCACTAGCAAGGTTTTCCTCGGAATGTGTATGTTTGAGAGAGAGAGATGGAGTGTGTGTGTCAGAGAATGAGAGACAGAGAGAGAGAGTGTGAGAGACAGAGTGACTGTGTGTGTGTCTGACAGAGAGATAGAGTGTGATAGAGAGTGTGTCAGAGAGAGTGTATGTGAGAGACCGTGAGTGGGTGTGTGCCCCCCTCACAGGGTCCCCCTCCCCTGCCCCCCTCCAGCTATCCATGTCCAGCGACCCTCCCCTCCCCCCCTCCAGCCACCCATGTCCAGCGACCCTCCCCTCCTCCCGGCGCATCAAACCCCCCTCGCCACCCACAGCTGCCACTGGTAACGCTGTCCGACCGCTGCTGCTTCTCCTGTTGAGCAGCAGCGGCCGCTACAAAAAGAAAAAAAAGCAATAAATGTTTTTAAACATCAAGCACGGCACCGCAGACAGCCTCCTCTTGCCTCTCATGTCGCTGCGCTCCTCCAGGGGCAGTGACGTGAAGGCGAAAGGAAGAGCGGCTGCAGAGCTGACAGCCAATGCCTGATGGCTGTCTGTGGTGCCGCGTTTGATGATTAAAAACATTTATGGCTTTTTTTCTTTTTGTAGCGGCCGCTGCTGCTCAACAGGAGAAGCAGCAGCAGCTGGACTGCGTTACCAGTGGCAGCTGCGGGTGGCGAGGGGGTTGATGTGCTTTGGGGGGGGGGCTTGGGTGATGCGCCAAGGGGGTGTTTGAGCGGCGCAGTCACAGCTGATTCCCAGGCAGGGGGAAGAGTAGGGAAACACACGGAGCAAGTTGCTCTGCGTGTTTCCCTACTCCTCCCCCTGCCTGGGAATCAGCTGTGAGTGACGTCAGCCTGGCTACGGAGCCTAGCTCAGCAACTCCAGGAGACACGGACACAGGCAGCTACTTTAGAACGTTGGAGGTCAGAATTATTATATAGGATATTAAATCCAATGAAACAACATAATCAGAAACTCAAAAGGAGGTATATTCATCAAAGAAGGCAGAAAAGGGTCCAATATACAATGTGATTTAGGATATTTATGGAATAGTGATTTAAATAACGTCCAATCAATAGGCAGAAAATCTGCCCAATTCCCATCAGCCACTATTTCAAAAGAACTAGTTATAACATATCTCTTACTCTGCGCTAAATTTGAAAATAAGGCTCTAGCCTTCCAAAGTTTATCCTGAAAGGAAGCTGCCAATTCAACAGCTATAGGAGTTATGGCATCATCTAATTGAGTAAGATGGGACATATCAGATAATCTAGTGATTAGTTGGAAAACAGCTTTTACATTAGATACCAATAGAAATCAAACAAAATAAAACATGGAAAAGAAAATAAGATGATACCTTTTTTATTGGACATAACTTAATACATTTCTTGATTAGCTTTCGAAGGTTGCCCTTCTTCCTCACCCAATTTAAAACACAAGCTAATCAGAAGTAAACTTCCATCACAGACTGAAAAGGAACAGAAGGGCACACTTCCCTGTAATTTATCCAGTTGCAAACTATGCCAAAATATTTCACAGGACCCCAAAGTCATCCACAAAGGAAAGATATTCAACATAAAGGGATCTTTCACTTGCTCATCTTCCAATGTGGTATATATCATTCAGTGGAAAAAATGTAACAAAGGATGCTATATTGGAGAAACAGGCCAGATACTTAAGACAAGATTCAATTTACATAGACATCACATGAACAATACAGCCAGTAGGGCCCCCACCCCGGTGGGACAGCACTTCACAGAACCAGGACACTGTACCAGTGATTTCACAGTGAGAATACTGAAAGGTAACTTTAAAACCATACAAGAACGTAAGACCTTTGAAGTCAGAATGATTGAATATTTTAACACCCAACAGAAAGGACTTAACAAGGATCTGGGGTTCCTAGCCCATTATAAACCATAAAGCTGTATGTCTCTGTTGATCACCCCACCCCTCACCTATCCACACCCATCCTGTTAGAATATCAATGATATGCTTTGATGTCCCCATGCATACCTCCTACCCACCCCCATCCTCCCACCCTGTCAGACTGTCATAGTAATGCTTGAATGTTTTCACTTATATACACTGTCAGCTAGCACATTTGCTTATTTCCGATCTGAGGAAGAAGGGCAACCTTCGAAAGCTAATCAAGAAATGTATTAAGTTATGTCCAATAAAAAAAAGGTATTAACTTATTTTCTTTTCCATGTTTTATTTTGTTTGATTTCTATTGATAACCTTAAGAGTGGACTAACACGGCTACCACACTCCTCTGCTTAACATTAGATACCACAACTTTTAGTAATCAAAGAGGTTTGTAAGTAACATTTGTCTGTTTCCGTTCTCTTTTTAAATCTTGATCTAAAGATTTCTGCCACTTCCTCTCATCATCTGCACATTTGTTTTAACCCAAGCCATTCTGGGTCAAACCATTTGTTACTCTCACCAGTAATCTTAGTCTTTGGGCGCATTGGTGCAATTTCATCTAAACCCTCACAAAGTTCCTTCCAGCTAACATCAAAATTCACAGAATCAGTTTTTGAAAATTGGTGAAATGTAGACCAAAATTTGTTAAATGAAGCGCTTAATGAGCGCTATTCTAACTCAGCTCCTGTCTCTCACCATCTGCCACCGGAACGCTGCAACTACATACTTTAAAGATCTGAGTCAGCTTTAGCAGAGGGTTGAGCGTGGAAGGTTGCTCTGCCCTCTGATATCGTCGCATCGCTCTTTTTAACTGAAGCACCCAGCAGCACACCACTGCTCGACACGCCATCTAAGGCACGGTTCAAAGGCGCTCACCTTAGCGATGTGGAGCGTCTGTTTACGCTTTCGAAAACATACTAGGACAAGGGGGCATGCGATGACGCTGTAGTGTGGTAAATTTAAAACGAATCGGAGGAAATGTTTCTGCACTCAACGCGTAGTTAAACTCTGGAATTCGCTGCCGGAAAAGGTGGTTAAGGCGGTTAACTTAGCGGACTTCAAAAAAGGGTTGGACGGCTTCCTGGAGGAAAAAAGCCATACAATGTTATTGAATGGACGAGGGAATACAGTATTTCCAGGATGGGCGGGACAAATTGCTTGTTCTTTTGGCCGCTGTCGGTGACAGGGTGCTGGGCTCGATGTTCCCTTGGTCTGTCCCAGCATGGCGATGCTTATGTACTTATGAGCACCTTTGCGTGTGGTGTCTGATGTGGCGCACTTAGAGGATAGCTTGAAGATTTTAACACTTAAAAACAAAGGAGGTTCTTTGTTATTAATCTTTTATTACTAGTAAAAAAGGCCCGTTTCTGTAGGCAAGGAAACGGGCCTTAGGCAGGCAATTCCCCCCCCCCCCTGTGCTACGGCCCCCTCGAACCCTACCTTCCGCGAACCTGTCGTTCCCGCCGCCACCGCCGCCGCCATTGTTGTGCTACCTTCCCTTCCCGTAGGTTCCTCAATCATCTTCTTAGAAAGTTTAACTCCGTGCGTCTGACGTCAGACGCACGGAGTTAAACTTTCTAAGAAGGTGATTGAGGAACCCACCCGAAGGTAGTGCACAACAGCGGCAGGAGGGGGGGTGCGGTTTTCGGTGTTCCGGGGGGAGGGATCGACAGGTTCACGGGAGGGAGTGGGTTTCGAGGGGGCCATAGCGCGGGGGGGGGGGGTGACAGCTGATTCCGAGGCAGTAGGAGGAGTAGGAACTCCTCCCCTTGCCTTGGAATCAGCTGAGTTGACGTCAGTGACGTCCGTGCGTGTCTGCCTCGCAGACCACTTGCAGCCAGGGAGCCACGGTCCCAAGCATAGAACGTTGGAGGTGAGAATTATTATATAGGATCTGTTAGACTTATCAGGCATCAAGAATTAGAATGTGCTGTTCGTCATTTTTTTTTTCAACTAAATGTAGGTTTAAGTGTAAACTATTATCTTCTCTTACAAGATAAAATTGATTTTTCTTCTTACTCTGTCAATGATATTGAAATCATTGTAGGGAATAGACCTGCTTGTAAATCTGGCCCGAGATGCTCACAAAGGAACATCTCAAATTTGTGTTATGCTTCCGTTGATTATAATTTATTTTTGCTGATTGTTCTTCTGTACGTGTGCCATGCTCTTATGCCAATGTCAGATCTGTAGCAAATAAGCTTCTGTTACTCTGATTTCATTGAGGTTTCTGATTTGGGAATTTTTTTTTGTCCTCTCTGAAACATGGCTAACAAATGCAACTTAGTCTACAGATACCTCACCTAGGGCCCTGTTTACCAAGCAGCATTATAGGCGCGTTAACATTTTTAACACGCGTTAATCATGTACGTGCCTACAATATCCCTATAGGCACCTATATGGTTAGCGAGCGCGCTAAGTTTAGGCGCGCTAAAAACACTAACACACCTTAGTAAACAGGGACCCTAGTTCCTCCAGGTTACAGCATCCTGTATTCTCCAAGATGAAATAAAAGGGAAAGTGGTCTGGCAATTTATCAAAGTTCTGTTTTTTTTTTTTTCATTTAAGTTTACAGTATCTGTTTCTGCTATCTTGCCGGGACCTGGATATATGTCTTGTAGATTTCAGAATGGTTTGTTTCCCATTTAAGGGTCCAATAGGGTTGTTGTTATTATTATTATATTGTCTGCCAGGATCTTGGGGCTCAGTTCAGGAAATCACTTATGAGCTCTTTTCGTTCTATGCTATGTAATGTAAGAGTTATTTTGGGTGACTGACTTACCTCTAGAACAGAACTCTGATTCTAGAGTAGATGATTTTAACATTTTTTTTTTTTAGCACCGGTGTTAGGTTCTGAGAATTGGCCCCATGAGGCAGAGCAGGGAATGTTTTACAACTGGTGAAATTCTCCACACTGTATCCAGCATAATTTTTTGGAGGAGTATTTACAACATAAGTACACCAAGTACTAAGCAAAACTAACAGGACCTGACACATATACTGTACAACCTGACAGTATATTTTCAATATCTGTATATAAATAGGGACTCATTTTTGAAACAGAAACACATCCAAACCGTGGGGGGGGGGGGGGGGGGGGGCAGTGGGGCGGTCCGCCCTGGGTGCACTTCACTGGGGGGGTGTCAGCTCCGCTGGTTCACTGCTGTCTCTGCCCCGGACAGGTTACTTCCTGTTCCGGGGCAGAGAGAGCAGGGAACCAGCGGAGCCAATGCAGCTTCCAGCAACGACGTGCACTCGGGGCGGAGCACCAGTAGTAAGAATGCGCTCCGAGGCGGGGGGTGCGCAGCGGCGACCCGCCCTGGGTGTCAGCCAGGGGCGTATCTGGAATCCGGCGGTAGGGGGGGCCAGAGCCAGAGAGGGGGGCACATTTTTGCCTCCCTTCCCCCCCCCCCCCCCGCCGCCGCCTCTCTCCACCCCCCTCCCTGCCGTCAACCCTCCCCCGCTGCTTACTTTTGCTGGCGGGGGGCCCCAACCCCCGCCAGCCGAGGTCCGACCCGCAGTCTTCATATTTCATCTTCCTCTGTGGCCATGCTGCAAGGAAGTAACGCTGCAGTGCTACTTCGTTGAATCCAGTTCGGAGTCTGACGTGGCGGCGGCAGAGGGGGGGGGAAGGGAGGCAAAAATGTGCCCCCCCTCTCTGGCTCTGGCCCCCCCCCCTACCGCCAGATTCCAGATACACAAGCTTATGAGAGCATACAAGTTCCTTCTTTAGGAAGGGCAAACAAAATCTGAAGAAGGGCTTCATGTAAGTTGCAATAGTTTATGCACTATGGGCCCCTTTTACCAGGGGCGTGGTCAGACAGCCAGTTTTGGGTGGGCCTGAGCCCAAAATGGATGGGCACAGAATTCAGCCCCTTCTGGCCCCCTTCTGCTCTGTTCTCTGCGTTCTGCCTCTCCCCCTACCTTCAAACACAAAATATTAAATACCTTAGCTGGTGGGGATCCCCAAACTGCACAGCTGAAGATTTCCTCCTCCTCGGGCAGCCAAAGCTGTTCCAAACAGCAGCTGGCAGGCACTTGACTTGAGCTGACGCCGCTGCCAGGAATCCGTATAAGCTCAGTGCTTCCACACGGGGGGAAATGTGAAGAGGGGCCGGTGTGCGGTGCCAGCTGCCATTTGGACAAGCATTGGCTGCCTGAGGAGGAGGAAACCTTTAGCTGGTGGGGTTTGGGGATTTCCACAGCAAGACTGCCACGATTTTGGGTGGGCCTGAGTCCAAATTGGGTGGGCCAATGTAACAAAAATAAAATAGATACTATTAGAGATTCTACATGGAATGTTGCTACTATTGGACATTCTACATGGAATGTTGCTATTCCACTAGCAACATTCCATGTAGAAGGCTGCACAGGCTTCTGTTTCTGTGAGTCTGACGTCCTGCACGTATGTGCAGGACGTCAGACTCACAGAAGCAGAAGCCTGCGCGGCCACATTGGTGATCTGCAAGGGCCGACTTCTACATGGAATGTTGCTAGTGGAATAGCAACATTCCATGTAGAATCTCAAATAGTAGCAACAGTAGAGGAGGAGTGGCCTAGTGGTTAGGGTGGTGGACTTTGGTCCTGGGGAACTGAATTCGATTCCCACTTCAGGCACAGGCAGCTCCTTGTGACTCTGGGCAAGTCACTTAACCCTCCATTGCCCCATGTAAGCCGCATTGAGCCTGCCATGAGTGGGAAAGCGCAGGGTACAAATGTAACAAAAATAAATAAACCACCATTACCTGAGCATACCTATTCTTTGAGAGAAAACATATTTCCTCCTATTTGTTTTGAAAGCATTTCCGTGTAATTTCATCGTGTCCCCTGGTCTTTTTACTAAAGCTTAGTGCACGCTAAATGCTAAGAAGCTCATTTTAAGCCTATGGGCTTCTTACTACTACTACTACTTTTCATTTCTAAAGCGCTACGCAGTGCTGTATACTTGAACATGAAAAGACAGTCCCTGCTCGACAGAGCTTACTACTATTACTACTACTACTTAACATTTCTAAAGCGCTACTAGGGTTACGCAGCGCTGTACAATTAACCAAAGAAGGACAGTCCCTTCTCAAAAGAGTTTACAGTCTAAAGGACACAAAAAATACAGTCAGTCAAATTGGGGCACTAAGCTTTAGTAAAAGGGGCTCTATATCCTTTTCTTTTTGTTGGTTAATTAAAAGTTAGATGAAGAGTTTCACAATGAACACAATATCCTGCTTTAAAGATGGCTGTGATTTGAGAACACGTTCATATACAGCAAATGGTCTCTATGGATCATGTAGTTTATTCTGCTGAAACTTGAGTTCATTAGATAGGCAACTCCCACCACCACCACCACCACCACAACCATCTATGCCCTTGGTTTTCCCACCCCTGTGAGCCCTTCTCCATACTTTATGGTCTCCCAGACCCTTAATTTGGTACCTTGGGAAAAATCCACAATTCCAGGAATAACATGTATAGAATGTTTGTACGTTTGGGAAGCTCGCCAGGTGCCCTTGGCCTGGATTGGCCGCTGTCGTGGAGAGGATGCTGGGCTCGATGGACTCTTGGTCTTTTCCCAGTGAGGCATTACTTATGTACTTATGCAGACTTTGCAGACTTAGGTAACAAATCAACAACAAAGGCCATTTTAGCCCATCCAGTCAGCCCATTCACACCAACTACTAAGGTCTACAATCCATTCTTCTCCTTCATAGATCCTCTGTACTTCTCATGTTTTCTTGAAGGCAGATGCAATGCTCGTCTATATCGCCTCCCCTGGGAAGCTGATTCCACATATGCAAAATGTAAGAACCGGGGTAAAAGTTCTTAGCACCTTTAGGCCTCTAGTTACTGAAGTGTGGCCATGTTTTGCAGTTACTGCCCATTTCCAAAATTAAATCAATAGGAAGTGCACAACCTCTACACTAACTACTGGATGCATTTCTAGCATATTTGCATAATTTAAAAAGAAATGTCTTTACCATGTTGTCACTTTGGAATTATAAGGTTCTATGTCCCCCTCAGATAATTTTGAGAAAATAAGGATCTAATCTTCGGCTTAGTGTAAAAACAGTGTTCTGTTAACCGCATTGCAGATTACGTGATGCAGTTAGCTATACCTATTCAAGTAGTGTTAATTGTGCCATGTTTTCTGCTGCGTTAAACAAGAGGAAAGCTGCTGTACATTAACTTTACGGCGCATTCCCTGTCCCCACTGTGCATTACAAAGTTAACACAGGAATTGGTTGCATTGTCAAACTGTCATGCTGTTACCATGCACCGGGTTCTTGATTAACTGCTTAGCACAGCTTAATAAATAACTCCCGTTGTAGACTGTTTTTTTTTTTTTCTTGGAAGTATTAAAAAAAATATTAAAGAGAATCAAAAAATCACACACACAAGTGCAGGGAATTAGATGGTTGGCAAAAGTGTCAAGATTTCAAAACTAGCTGTTTTTTTTTTTTTAAAGCACTTTTTGCCTTAAGGACAAAAACTTGAATCTTGTGTCAGGTCTTTAGTTCAATCCAAGAAATCTCAGCGCAACTATAATTTCATACAGTTTACAGAAGTACAGGAGAAGTGGAGAGTAAAAAGTGAATCTAAAGATTGGTGTGCCCTTAAATATGTTTATTAACACTTTACTGCATATATCTGTTACCATTCTGAGATTCAGTCAAACAGAACCATTAACCATTCACAAACAATGAAAACTTTTTATAACTACAGCAATTTCTACTACTACTAACAAACATTTCTAAAGCGCTACTAGGGTTACGCAGCGCTGTACAATTTAAACATAGAAGGACAGTCCCTGCTCAAAGAGCTTACAATCTAAAAGACAAGAGAACAAACTAAAGACAAGTGAACAATCTAGAGGACGAGTGAACAGTTAATCTGATAGGGTGGATAGATTGGGGCATTCTATCTATCTCGAGCGGTTAGGCGCCGAAGGCAGCATTGAAGAGGTGAGTTTTAAGCAGAGATTTGAAGATGGGTAGGGAGGGGGCATGGCGTAAGGGTAAAGGAAGATTGTTCCAGGCGTAGGGTGAGGCAAGGCAGAATGAGCGGAGCCTGGAGTTGGCAGTGGTGGAGAAGGGTAGTGAGAGAAGGGCTTTGTCCTGTGAGCGGAGGTTGCGTGCAGGAACATAGGGGGAGATGAGGGTGGAGAGGTAGTGAGGAGCCGCAGACTGAGTGCATTTGTAGGTAAGGAGGAGGAGCTTGAATTGTATGCGATATCTGATCGGAAGCCAATGAAGTGATTTAAGGAGAGGGGTGATATGAGTATATCGGTTTTGGCGGAATATAAGACGTGCAGCAGCGTTCTGAACGGATTGAAGGGGGGATAGATGGCCGTGGGAGGCCGGTGAGGAGTAAGTTGCAGTAATCAAGGCGAGAGGTAATGAGAGCGTGGACGAGAGTTCTGGTGGTATGCTCAGAGAGGAAAGGGCGAATTTCTCTCTGCTTTTAGTCTGTTCTTGGTTACTGTAAATTGGGAACAATTTATTTATGAGGATTTATTAACCACCTTTGCAGGTACAGTGTTAATTTCAATGGGTTTTGGGTTAATTTCAATGCCATTGTCTTTTGCTTGCTGATGTTTAACACTCAGGTCAATTTATTTATTAATTTGGATTTTGCTTATACCTTTTTCAATAGTAACTCAAGGTGAATTACATTCAGGTACACAATAGGTTACCTCCCTTTCCCTACAGGGCTCACAATCAAATTTTGTACCAGAGTTAGTGGCAAGGCAAGATTAGTGCCAACTGATGCCCTAAGCACAGCCCTAAATTGGTGCCCCTCAGACTTTCCACTGCTTAACTGAAAAGACATTGACTCAAAAGGTCCTGAGAAATATCATTATTGTACAAAACATCAAATATATTTATTTTATTGCATTTGTATCCCACATTTTCCCACCTATTTGCGGGCTCAGTGTGGCTTACAATACATTGTAAATAATGGAAATACAATTTGTTACAAAGCAGTTATGCATTACATTGTGAGAAGTTAAGCGAAGACAGAGTCAAGGTATTGTTAGGGAATAGGACAAGGAAAAGAACGATGGAACAATGGAAAGAGACAACGGGAAATTAATAGGGTAATAGAACCTTAGCAAAATAACATTCGGTCTAACATTTTCTGTGAGTGAAGGTTTAAGTGTGCTAAAATATGCTGTATTGGCCTCGATCCAAGATGGCTGTGCCCTGCTAAGACGCCCTAGACCTCGCTCCTACGATGCCTAAACGCCGTGGGAAAATCGCGGGCAGAGCTTCCCCGCATTTACCCCCGTTACCTGGTCCTTTGGATCGATTCATGAGGCCACGGGAAGTTATACAAGAAGGCGGAACGCCTCCGATTGGGAACGCCGGCGAACGGGAGACTTTGGCTTCCCCCGGACTGGAAACTACCTTAAGCCCCGCTGCACGCACTCCTCCTCCTCAACCGCTTGGCGCCAGTTCCTTCCTCTTTGACCCGACGGGGTCTCCCTCGGAAGGAGCAGGGGACCCGAAAGAACCTCGGGGAGAAGCGTCTCTACCATCGGGGGAAGGAATGGAGGGAAGTTTGCCCATATCATCATCATTTATTGAGGAGAGAGAAACTGAGGGTCGAAGTGCAGCAGATTTCCAGTCTTCAGTAAGGTTTGAACTTCCTAAAGAGTTAGTAGCCAAGCCAAAGAATGTGACTTTAGACACTTTGTGGGATTTAATGTCCAACCTGGGACAATGTTTCCTTAAGCAAAATGAAGAGTTTTTGCCTAGAGTAAAGACTATTGAAAGTGACCTGAAAAAAAAAGAGGAAGAGTTTAAAGTTTTAAATGAGAAAATGGAAAAAATTGACCAAAGGGTTATGAAGACGGAAACGTTACAAACTTTGATGGTAAAAGAAGTAACTAATCTCAGGCGTAAATCAGAGGCTTTTGACAATTATACTAAAAATCATAACCTGAGATTCGTTAACTTCCCTAGGATTCCAAATGTTTTTCCTCTTGATATGTTGAAACGCTATTTTCGTGAAAATTTGAATGTTCAGGAAAAGGACTTTCCACCCTTATCCCAAGTTTATTATGTCCCAGAAAGGAACTTGAATCAAGAGACTGAAAAACCTATTGATGTTTCTCTTTTGCTTGAGACTTCTGACTCTGAATTGGTCACAGCCGCTACTTTGGTGGCGACTGTTGCCTTACTTCCTGATAAGAATTGGATCTTCCGCCTTTTTTTCCGTAATAAAGAGAATCCCTTTTTGGGTCTCAAAATATTGTTATTTCCTGATGTCTCCAAGGAGACACGTCGACGGAGGAAACAATTCTTACTCCTTAAGCCAGAAATTTTGCACTTGGGGGGTGTCTTCTTTTTAAGGTACCCCTGCAAGTGCATAATAAGGCTGGGGGGGAAGAAATATGTATTTACTGAACCTGAACATCTGTCAGCATTAGTAGCCTCAGTTAAAATGGAGAATGCTTTAAAGAATAATGTATAATTTCTTAGCAGAGAATGATTTACCTGGCAACTTTTTTCCTATATTATTTCTCCCCTTAGATTACCTGATATCTTGGATCTCCCATTATGGACTTGAGTGTCGTATAAATTTGAAAGTGTATAGATTTATATGCTTGTTTTTGAGAAATATTTTCCTTTTACAATAGTTCCTACTTATACGATACTTTCCTAAGCAAGATGTTTCTTGTAAATATTGTTTAAATGAATAAAAGAATAAATAAAAAAAAATATGCTGTATTTATAAGGATTAGAAAAACAGTTAAATTAATGTTGGATAATGGGTGAGGCAGACAGCAGCGAAAGAATTAAGGGCATGATGGAGGCGGGACGACGATTCTGCGGTGCCCCCCTCAGGGGCGTAGCCAGAAAACTGATTTTAGGTGGGCCTAAGGAAGAACTGGGTGGGCACCAATTGTTCTCCCCTGCCCCCCCCCCCAACCACCACTCAAAAAACATCTCAGCTGGTGGGAAAACGCTTCTTTCCACCTTGGCAGTCTGCAGCAGGCATGCTCTGAAACCTGAACATACGCAGGTGCTGGTATCATGGAGAGTAGCGTTTTCGTTACCATCAGGAGGAAGTCTTCAGCTGGCTGAGCTTGGGATCCCACCAGCTACCACGAAACGTGTGCTACTGTTGGGTGGGCCCCAGCCCACCCGTGGCTATGCCACTGGTCCCCCTTCCCTTGGGGTCCTAAGCACGGGCATAATGGTTAATCCAAGGCTGGTTAGTGGAAAGTTAAGAGACTTGCCCAAGGAACAGAAGTAGTAGATTGTAAGCTCTTTGAGCAGGGACTGTCTTTCTTCTATGTTTGTGCAGCGCTGCGTACGCCTTGTAGCGCTATAGAAATGCTAAATAGTAGTAGTAGTATTTCAATTTGGCACCCCCTGTATGTCAAGCCAAGTATTCTAACCACTAAGCTACTCCGCTACTTTCCAATATGATACAATTGGTTGTGAACATTTTTTCATTGCATTTAATTTTACTAGATACTCCTCCTGCACTCACTTAGACAAAACAGTCCTGCAAACCCTATTTGCATAAATACAATTTTTCCAGTCACCTTCTTTTTTGCAATACACATGCATGCCAGTGATTTCATTGCAAGTTCCAGGCTTCTGCATTGTTCAACATTTCTGGTACTAAAGTTATCTGCCTTCACTGGAGTCTAGTAAACTATGCAATTATTTCTGTTTAAAAATCAGTGTGGAAGGTGGAACAAATTCCATTCCTCTGAGTTCATGGTCAAACTATTCAGCTCTCCAAACAGTTCTAAGAACCTTCAATGTCCTTTGTTCTTTACTGTACAACAGACATTTTTATTTACTCAAAGACTGGAAAAATATATATTTTTTTCACTAACTTCTGTGCTAAAGAGGGCAAAGCACTTGCATCAACAGAGAACAACTGGCTTAAGATCAGCATGGCAGGAAAATTAAAAACATCAAGTCTATTTCTCCCTAGGACCTTCCTGACTTAACCCTAAGTCCGTGGACCAGTGACAGAACAAAAGCTCGTGGGTATGGCTCACAGCTATAAGGATATTATCAGGGGATTGTATTTTCTCTTACTTTTTTGTATGTCTTTAGTAAGCTATTTAGCTCAATCACACTCACAAAATTAATAGCAAGTTCAAGAAAGGCTTATACTAATATTCAAAAATTAATAATTTGAAAATAAACTATTTGGGTTTGGATTATAATTCAGATGTTGAGTTAATTTATAAAACTTGTCTTGTAAAGCCGTAAAAAAAAGTTAATAAGGCTCCGTGCACAGTTAACTTGCACAGGACAAAGCAAGAGAGAAAACCTTAAAATTAAAATGGATCCTAGTTGATAAAGTGTAGATACATACCTGTAGCAGGTATTCTCCGAGGACAGCAGGCTGATCATTCTCACGATTGGGTCATCGTCCGCGATGGCCCAGGAGACCGGCAATCCCTAGCAAAACCCAAAAACTTCTCGAACGCACCAGCGCACAGGCAGAGCAGACCGCACACACGCGAATGGCTTCCCGCCCGCGGCGTGAGCATGCCCTCTCAGTTTAATAAAAAGCAAAACAGAGAATAGAACAACTCCAAAGGGGAGAAGGGAGGGTTTGTGAGAACAAGCAGCCTGCTGTCCTCGGAGAATACCTGCTACAGGTATGTATCTACACTTTCTCTGAGGACAAGCAGGCTGCTTGTTCTCACAATTGGGGTATCCCTAGCCCCCAGGCTAGGTGGACCAGGAGGTAAAAACTTTTAAAGAACAGCCAGCACTTAGGAAGGGGAGGGGCAGCCGCACATATCCTGCTTCCACTCGGAGGCCACAGAGAGAGAGGGAGGAAGGCGTGGGGCGGTGGAACTAGGAGGAGAGGGGGGCGTGGAACTCAGACGGGAGTGGAAGGAGGGAGGGAGGTAGGGGGTCATGGAACTCGGAGGGGAGGGGGCTGGAACTCGGGGGGGGGGGGATTCTGTAGTCATCTCCTGTGGCTGGTGCTGGCTTCCCTTCCCTCTCACTTCCCATTGGTCCGCCCTGTGACGTCATCCCCTCCCAATCTCCTTTCCTTCTGCTTATCCTATCCTTACCTTCCCATAACCAAATCATTTATTCTTAAAACCTTATCATCTTGTACAGAACTTGTATTGTTTCTTTTACTATGTAAGCCGCATTGAGCCTGCTATGTGTGGGAAAGCGCGGGGTACAAATGTAATAAAATAAATAAAAAATGAAATCCCCAGGGCAGACCAATGGGAAGTGTGTTACGAACCCAGGCATCCAGACGGAGGTGCAAATTATTATACAGAATGATTATACCCACTTAATCTACCACCCACTCTGAACAGCTTACAAAATTAAATATTTAGAGACACTATTAAAAAAAAAAAAGCAGTTAGACATCATAAAAACAGGAAAAAAATTACCTTATTGAATGACTGTTTATTTATTAGGATTTATTTGCTCGATATGTTTGGTTTTATCTCTTTGTATAATGTAGCAGCAAATATAACAGGAAAGTGCAGAGAGTGGGAGAGCGACCAAGGTTGCCAGAAACTGGAGGCTGTTCGTTAATAAGGAATTTTATTAAAAGTTTGAAGACAGGTGCTTAAACTTTCCTAAAATCCCAAGCTGCACTTTATTGGATCTTTTCAAGAGATATTTAACCGAGAATTTGAAATTTCATCAAGAAGCGATACTGCCTATAAATAAATTGTATTATATTCCAAGTGCAAAAAAGGAAGAAGGAGAGAATATGTTACCAAAAGATATAAATTTGGAAAATCTTTCAGATTTGCTGGAACACTCGTTGGACGAGAACTCTGAAAGAGCTACTCTTATTGTCTCATTAGTATTTGAACAAGATCTTAATGCTATAATGAAGATGTACTTTAAAAATAATAAAACCCTCTTTGGAGGTGGAAAAGTTTGGATCTACCCTGACGTCACAAAACAAACTCAGCAAAGGAGGAAGATTTTTCTAGCAATGAGAAAGAGAACTGTGGAGTTGGGGGGTTCTTTTCTATTGGCTTACCCACGTAAATGTTTAGCAAGGCTGAATAATACTAAATATATATTTTATTCACCAGAACAGCTAAAATCTTTTCTGGATTCGAAGCAAGTATGAAATAACAACGGAATAGAAATGTCAGGAAACGCCGTATTGTTTATTATATTAATTTTCCTTAATAATCTTCTCATTTATAACGCCCCCCTAGGATTTTTGGGGTCCAAGGAAGCCTCCAAACATGATATACTTATTTTTCCATTATATTATTTAGAAATTGGGACTATGTATAATTCGTTTGTAAAGATTGTTGGAAATAAGTTTAAAAATGTTTCTTTCAACTATGGCTGTATCTCTGAGACAAGAAATTCTTGATCTCAATTATAAAAATCAATCAATCAATAAATAAATAAATAAATAAAATAAAAGTTTGAAGACTCGACAAAACGTATTACCAGCAGTGCGTGCAGTGCTTTTGACAGATTTCTCCTCAACAGTCTTCTTAAAGACTACCTACGTTAAAGGGGGGCCATACCTGACTCCCATTTCTGGCAACCGAAATACAAGCTCCTCTCGCTCAATAGTGGATGCATAAACTATGGTGTGGCCTGGGAAGTTCAGCGAGCGGGAGCCAGAAGTCAGTAATAGTGCTGTTACAGAATTGTTGTTTATTAAGGGGTTAATGGGGAGGGGGGAGGGTGGTGCAAGAGAAGGCTCTCAAGAGGGCTAAACTGGGAAAGAGTTTGAAGTTTATAGTTTCGGACAGGTTAATTTAAAGTGTTGTTCTATGGTACTACAGTATTAGGGGCTCTTAAGCGGAATATAAGCATTAAGCCTAAATGGAGGTCTTATGAGCAGACTGCCCACAAAGGGAAAAGGGGGGGGGGAAGGGGGATGGGACAAGGGGGGGGAGGGAGGGGGGGGGGAAATTAAAATTCATGACGACAAAGTAAGGATGTTTTCCATATAGTTTGCCACGTTGGTGTTACGTATTGATTCAGAAGGGAACTGTTTAACTTATGTCTTTGCTAATCATCAATAAAATGATTCAAATATAAAAGTTGTAAGGAGGGGGGGGGGGGGAGGGGGGGAGGGGGGGAAAAAAGGAAAAAGTGATTGACGATGCTGAATATGTGGTTGGAATGTTGAATTGTATACTGATCCATGCTGTATGAAAACTCCAAGTTGAATTGTATTATGCATACCGTCAATAAAAAAAGTTTAAAATAAAAAAAGACTACCTACGTTTCTTTTGAAGAACCATCCTCAATGTTATTCAGCAATACTCTGCACAAGAGACTGCTGTGAGATCTTCAAAGGACCTCCATCATCATTGTTCTGCAGCATTCTGCACGGCAGACTCCTGATGCAGGCCGGACGGCCGAAACACGACGTTGTGTCGAGTCTTCAAAACTTGTAATAAAATTCCTTATTAACGAACATCCTCCAGTTTCTGGCATCCTTGGTCGCTCTCCCACTCTCTGCACTTTCCTGTTTTTACCGTGGGGTGTTTGAGTTCTCCGCTTGTTGGCGGATCTCCTCCCGCAGCAAATATAACATGCAGGAGCTGCATCAACACTGCCTGATTAAATTATCAGTATGAAAAGTCTTGATTTAAACCATTAAAACAAATTGAAAATGTGAATGTCTGTTGCAAGTTTATTTAGCCAGTTTAAGGAAGAAACAGCAAAACTAATTCCTCAGGATTAATAAGAAAATTATAGCTTTTCTGTAAAGTGGAAAAGGAGTAAAGGGCGGGGGAAGGAGGAGGGAACAGCATGAATTTAGTATTTTCAGACGGCGCGATCGAGCACGCGCGCTATAGTACTAACCAAAGAGGTTTGAATGCGAACGGGAGGCGGCATGACGTCAAAACATTGAAGCCACTTAGGTTCGTCTGTTTCCCTTTCCCTGCGCAGCCGCCATTCTGCCTAGTGCATACACTCAAAACAAAGCCAACAAAACCAATGAGCTGGTGCATCCACGTTGTCGTTCCTGTTGGTAGCATTTTTATTTAATCTCACTTATATTTTCAAACATGCCGGTTTGTGCAGCATACGGATGTACACAGAGGAAGTATAATAGCGGAATAACTTTTTGTACGTACGTACAGTAGTAATTTGTTATTAATCCTAATCAGTGTGTTATTTGGAGGGGCTGGTTATAGGGACACCCTAGTACGTGTTGTATTGGTGCAGAAACATTGGAGGAACTTGCTTCTTTTGTTTTGTGAGCTCTTTGAGCAGGGACTGGGTGATTGGGAGATTGGGTGGCAGAGCCGGTGGTTGGGAGCCGGGGATAGTGCTGGGCAGACATACGGTCTGTGCCCTGAAAAGGACAGGTACAAATCAAGGTAAGGTATACACAAAAAGTAGCACATATGAGTTTATCTTGTTGGGCAGACTGGATGGACCGTGCCGGTCTTTTTCTGCCGTCATCTACTATGTTACTATGTAAGTTACCAGAATGATGAGTTTACTAAAATTTAAGCTATTTCCTAGCTCCACCTGCTGGATCTGATTTTTAGCACAGTTCTCGTCATAGTTCCAGATAAATATGCTCTTCTGACATCATGGTGCCCACCTATATCTGGTCAGCTAGAACACAGACTCCCTAACTAAGGTGTCCAGAATTCTGTAGCAGTGCAAAATCTACATAACTGCAATTTAATAAACGTTGTCTAGTAAAATTTCTTTATTCTATATTGGCATTTACTCTGTTACAGATAGGTATAAAATTCTTGCACAGCACTGATATACTTCAACTATCATCAGTGTTACATAAGTGTTGCCATACTGGGAAAGACCAAAGGTCCATCGAGCCCAGCATCCTGTTTCCAACAGTGGCCAATCCAGGTCACAAATACCTGGCAAGATCCTAAAAAATTGCAAAACATTGTATACTGCTTATCCCACAAGTACCTGGCAGAAACTCAAATAGTAGCAACATTCCATGTAGAACCCCAAAGAGTAGCAAGATTCTAGAATTCTAAAGAATAACAAGATTCCATGCAGAATTTCAAAGTGTAGCAACATTCCATGTAGAACCCCAAAGAGTAGCAAGATTCCATTCAGAATCCCAAGTACATAAGTGTTGCCATACTGGGACAGACCAAAGGTCCATCAAGCCCAGCATCCTGTTTCCAACAGTGGCCAATCCAGGTCACAAATACCTGGCAAGATCCCCAAAAAGTCCAAAACATTCTATACTGCTTATCCCAGCAATCCTTCTCCTCCACTGCTAACTCCAGACTCCGTTCCTTTTATCTTGCTGCACCTTATGCCCGGAATAGATTTCCTGAGCCGGTAGGTCAAGCTCCATCTCTGGCCGTCTTCAAATCTAAGCTAAAAGCCCACCTTTTTGATGCTGCTTTTAACTCCTAACCCTTATTCACTTGTTCAGAACCCTTATGTTATCATCCTCACTTTAATAGTCCCTTATCTCTTGTTTGTCCTGTTTGTCTGTCCTAATTAGATTGTAAGCTCTGTTGAGCAGGGACTGTCTCTTCATGTTCAAGTGTACAGTGCTGTGTACGTCTAGTAGCGCTATAGAAATGATAAGTAGTAGTAGTAGTAGTGGATTTTCCCCAAGTTCATTTAATAACGGTCTATGGACTTTTCCTTTAGGAAGCCGTCCAAACCTTTTTTAAACTTCGCTAAGCTAACCGCCTGTGTGGATGGGGTCTTTACACATCTTATTGCAAAACATCAAACTAAAATGTTCTGACCTGTCAACAGAAGGTTAAATACTGTACATATTAGATTTTTAAGTGCATTAATCTCTGTCTAGTCTTTTTACAGAATCAAGAGGATTTCTTGCATCACATTAAGACAGTTCTTTTACAGAAAATGCTTGATCGGTATGCCTAAATCTACCCTTGAAGTACCTCAGGTGGTCCTTACTGAATTGTTTTCTGCCAAAGAATCTTGAGTTTGAGCAATTTTAAATCATTACCTCCCTTCACTTCATTATTTGAAAGGTAAATAGTATTTTTTTTTTTTTTTGTGACAATGTTTCAGAGTCTAAAGCAAAGGATTAGATTCTGTAGCAAACTTGGCAAAGAATTGCAAAAAAAAAAAACAAAAAAAAACCCTAGAGCATTTTTGACAGGATGGTTTATAAATCAAAATAAACAAGTCTTGTAGCCTTCACAGTCCTGAGACATGCAGTGGGACAATTCTATAAAATGGCACCTAGAGATATGTGTCATATGCAAAGGCGTCATTAATTGACAATTAGGCATCAATGCACTATGCGCTACTCTATAAGGTAGCACCTAACTGCAAGGGGGGGGCCTCTCCCAAGTATGCATGTAGTTCATAGAATACTAAAAATTACATGTGTAACTTGGTGCAGTTAGGTGTGCCAACATGCCTGTCGTTCATATTTTATTTATTTATATTTTGCTCACACCTTTTTCAGTCGTAGCTCAAGGTGAGTTACATTCAAGTATTCTGGATATTTCTCTGTCCCAGGAGGGCTCACAATCTAAGTTTGTACCTGAGGCAATGGGGGGTTAAGTGACTTGCCCAAGATCACAAGGAGCAGCAGCAGGATTTGAACGGGCCACCTCTGGATTGCAAGACCGGTGCTCTAACCACTAGGCCGCTCCTCCACTATAGAGACATTTCATGTAGAATCTCAAATAGTAGCAACATTCCATGTAAAATCTCAGATAGTAGCAACAGAATCTCAAATAATTTATTTGGATTTTGCTCATACCTTTTTCAGTCGTAGCTCAAGGTGAGTTACATTCAAGTATTCTGGATATTTCTCTGTCCCAGGAGGGCTCACAATCTAAGTTTATACCTGAGGCAATGGAGGGTTAAGTGACTTGCCCAAGATCACAAGGAGCAGCAGTGGGATTTGACCTGGCCACCTCTGCTCTAACCACTAGGCCACTCCTAAGAGGCCTAAATATGACTGCACCAATGTTGACATACACTAACTGAATCTTGGAGCCAAGATGCTGTTATAGAATTGATGGTAAGCACACGACATTCTGGTGCCTAAACCAAGATACAAAGTAATAGAATTGCCCTGATATCCTTATTCTGGTACATTGGGAATAAAAAGAAATATCTTAATATACTGTCAATACTATAAATCCATAAATAAATATCCAGAGCAACAGTTAAATTCTCATAAAAATGGAGCAGCTCTCATACTGTGCTATTCAAACTGGTAATATAGTCATAATATGGCTAGATATAAACACAGAGCTACTCCTATGCAAAACAATGTACAAAGTAATGTGCAGTTATGTGTGAATGCATAAAGAAAACGTGCACCAATATAAATATTCAATTAATTTTTCATATACATATATAGCAATGTCCCAAAGCGCAAGCAAAACTTAGCTTTCACTTGACAGTAAGGGAAAGGGAAGGGAAATGGGACTTGATATACTGCCTTTCTGAGGTTTTTGCAACTACATTCAAAGCGGTTTACATATATACAGGTACTTATTTTGTACCAGGGGCAATGGAGGGTTAAGTGACTTGCCCAGAGTCACAAGGAGCTGCAGTGGGAATTGAACCCAGTTCCCCAGAATCAGTGTCCGCTGCACTAACCACTAGGCTACTCTTCCACTAGCAACATTCCATGTAGAAGCTTGCCCTTGCAGATCAGCAACACGGCCGCACAGGCTTCTGTTTCTGTGAGTCTGACATCCTGCACGTACGTGCAGGACATCAGACTCACAGAAACAGAAGCCTGCGCGGCCGCATTGCTGATCTGCAAGGGCCGACTTCTACATGGAATGCTGCTAGTGGAATAGCAACATTCCATGTAGAATCTCAAATAGTAGCAACAGAATCTCAATAGTAGCAACATTCCATGTAGAATCTCAAATAGGGAAAGGGAAATGGGACTTGATATACCGCCTTTCTGAGGTTTTTGCAACTACATTCAAAGCAGTTTACATATATTCAGGTACTTATTTTGTACCAGGGGCAATGGAGGGTTAAGTGACAACTTGCCCAGAGTCACAAGGAGCTGCAGTGGGAATCGAACTCAGTTCCCCAGGATCAAAGTCCACTGCACTAACCACTAGGCTACTCCTCCACTCCAGCATATATGTGCTGTAAACTGTGCAGTCCCCAGAGCCCCAACTCAAGGCTACCCTACTGCTTCAGGGGGTTGCAAACAGACTGCCACTTCCAAAGGGCATTGATAAGAAAAACATGTCACTTCGGCATTTTAAACTCCCAAAAGGGGCAGCACCCATAATGTGATGACATCACTGAAATACAAAAACTTTATTAGCAACTCATAGGCAAATTGGAATATTTGAAAAAAAAAAAAACAACAAAACCTCCCCCTTCTCTTTTTAAAATATAGTATTCCTCTTCAATCAAACCAGCACGTTCCAAGTATCCCGTTTCAAAAATTCAAAATTGTTCTTAATGCTCCAATTTTAACTCCCGGTCACCTCCCCTAGGGGACTGTGGAATCTTGTCAACAATTCTCCAGGACATATCCTGAAATAAATGCTGATACTGTAAACAATGTGAAAGCACGGGAGCTGTAACAGACTTTGTGGCAATCCGAAACTTGTATTCAGTAAGCCTAATTTTTACTGGACAAATAGTATGACTCATCAAACCTATTGGCTATTATCCAATGCTGTTCATCCATGTTGGCACAAATGATACTACTAGGAACCCCTCCAATCGTATTAAATACCTAACCTCTGCAACGCAACTAAAGTACGTAATAGACATAATACAACTCTTCCATTGACTGTTCCTCATGAACTTTATCTTATCACAGATCACTTTGTATTTGTTCACAGCGGAGTCTGCTAACACCTCTCCGGTATTACGTAAGCCACACTTAGCCTGCAAATAGGTGGGAAAATGTGGGATACAAATGTAACAAATAAATAAAATAAAAATAAATAAAAGTAATTCTGTGGCTCTGAGAGAGAGGGTGAAGCAAACAGATGCACAAGTGGTGCTCTCAACAATCCTTCTTGTTGAAGCAGTGCCGTAGCGAGGGCGGCTGACACCTGGGGCGGGTCGCCGCTGCTCACCCCCCCCCCAGGGTGCAGCACGGCGCCCCCCCCTCGGAGCGCATTGTTACTTACTTTAGAAGCGAGGGGCGGACGGGAGGGCCGATCCGCCCCCGAGTCCACGTTGCTGGGAGCTGCGTCGGCTCCATTGGTTCCTTGCTCTCTCTGCCCCGGAACAGGAAGTAACCTCTACAGCAGCAGACTGGCTTATCTACTAAAGAGGGGCTTTAAACTAGAATCGTTGGGGCAGAATGATCAAAGCCCCGAGATAAGTACAAGCCCTCAGGTAAGTGAAGCATTAAATTACCTCTACACAAATGGGGGAAAAGGGGTCAACGCATGAAAAGCAGTATATACTAATGCCTGAAGTATGGGAAATAAGGTTTCAGATCTTGAGGTTGTGATGGAAGAAGTTGGTTTGGATTTAGTGGTGATCCCAAAGGCACCGTTCACAGAGAACCATGACTAGGATATAGCTCTATTCCGGGCTATAATCTGTTCAGGAAAGAAGAAAGGAAGGGGGGGGGGGGGGGCCATTATATGTTAACGATAATATTAAAGTCACAGAATTGCAGGACCTACAGGGTAAGGAACATAGAAACATAGTAACATAGTAGATGACGGCAGAAAAAGACCTGCACGGTCAGGGGTGTGCTGGTAAATTTTTAACAACGGGCTCTCTTTCTGGGCATAGCCGGCCCTGAAATTTTGGGGGTTGGGGGTGGGAATACATGCCTCTCTCTCTTCTCTCTTGTGCGGGCATGCTAGGCATACCTTTGCCGAGCCCCACCAGCCAATAAATGGACTGCCACCATTCTCTGCTGCTTGTTTCTGGCTCTGAGCAACATGACGGAACCTTCTTGCACTTGCATGAAAAGTCCCAGCTTGATGATCAGAGTCAGAAACAAGGAGCAGGGAGCAGCAGCAGTCTATTTACTTGGCTGGTGGGGCCAGCATCACTGCCAGCAAAGTAAACGAGAATTCAGGAGGGGGCCCAAGCCCACATTTTGGGAGTCAGTTGTTAAAGTACACATGGGGAGGCCTACTTTAACAACCGGCTCCCAAAATTCTTAAAACTTAACAAACGGCTCTCACGAGCCCGTGAGAGCCCGCTCCAGCACACCACTGTGCAGGGTCCATCCAGTCTGCCCAACAAGACAAACTCATATGTGCTAGTTTTTGTGTGTATATCTTACCTTGATTTGTAACTGTCATTTTCAGGGCACAGACCGTACAAGTCTGCCCAGCACTATCCCCGCCTCCCAACCACCAGCCCCGAGGCACTGTGGGTCAATATGGAAAGAGGGAATGGCAAATGTATTTACATTGGTGTGATATACAGGTCTCCTTTCACAGACAGAAGAAATGGACAGATTTAATTGAAGACATTCAAAATATAACTGTTGAATTTTATGGGGGTTAAATGTTCCCCCCCCCCCCCCCCCCCCAGGTTCTGTCTGGTAATGCCATTCGGTTTTCCACTTACCAGAGAGAACCTCTAGAAGGCTAACCAGGTAATCATCTGACTCCATATTTGTGTGGGAGTATGGAAGTACTTCCTAATACCCATTTGAACCCAAAAGGATAGTTACCCAGAATGTAATAAAGGAGAGAGAGGAGATTAGCTTCAGAGATATATAGTTTTATTTGTCAACTTACCAAAGTAATACAAGATGAGAAGGTACACAAATATTTCAAGGTACGGAGGTCCAAAGGGCGGCATGCCTTTGGAGTTCTCCACCTTGTTTACATTTGCTGTCAGTTTTTATACCCTTTGGGTTGCATTCAAATCAATAGGCTCTCATACACCCCTATGATAACCTTGTTCTCACAGATGGCCCCCCTTTTTCAAAACCAACCACAGATGCTCCTCCGGAAGATCTCCCTCCCTCTCAAACAGATGGCCCAAAACTGTCTCCAACCGCAAACTTTCCATATTTCCCTGTCCTGTTACTTATCTCTGGACTTCCCTGCTCTCTTCTCAACACCTGGTGAACTTGGGTGCTTTCCGATTTTCATTTTTGAGTTTGGGACATTTCACAACTCGTCAACTGTGACAGCCAGAAATTTCTTCTAATTTCTCTGATATAGACAGGCTGTTTGATTTTCAGCTTGGCCAAACTTTCAAACAGGCCTGTCCTTCAGGCTTGGCCTTTCCAGTAGTGGCCCTTGGCTGTACCATATTTCTACACTGTGAAAGGGGAAGTACTACTACTAAGTGATTCGAATATACCAGATGTTGATTGGGGTATCCCTATCGTGGAGTCTTTTAGAAGCAGGGAGATCTTGGATTCTCTACAGGGGAACTATTCCCGCAGTTGGTAATGGAATTCAAGCAAGATGGGGCCCTACTGGACGTAGTGCTGCTTACTAATGGGGAGGGTGTTTCTGATGTTATAAGAAGTGATCATCTGGCACCCAGTGATCACAAGATGGTGTGGTTTAATAGTAAGACAGGTGTGGAGAGGGTTAATTTAAAAGTGAAGGTTCTAGACTAAAAAAAAAACCCACCTTTGATCACATGGAGGATTACCTCAAGGAGTTGTCTGGATGGTAACATCTGGAAGAAGTTGGAAAGCAGTAGGCAAAACTGAAAGGAACTATTGTAAAGGCAACAAACCTTAAACTACAAGCGATCGCAGAAACAGGAAGACAGGTGACAATATCTGGAAATCTAAGAGAAGCTGGTAGAATAGTCAGGAAAGCAAAGATGCAGATAGAAGAAAAAAATAGCCAATAAGATAAAATGGGGGAGAAGACATTTTTTAGATTTGGTTTAGGAAAAAAAAAGGTGGGGTGGTGGGAAGGACTATTGAATGCTTCTTTGAACCACTTACCAACTTGAAAACTGGAAAAATGGGTGGCAACACCCCCCCTCCAAATAAAATTTGGTGCAGCTCTGTCTAGTCATTCCAAAGTTATATGAGAGGATGCAAACAAACACACAGACATTCAGCATGCCTTTGAGTTTTGTAAAACGGAGACTAAAAATCTCAGAAACAAAGTGGAAAAAGAATTCCCACTGCATATACAGTTTCCCTGCACACTAAAATTCTGTTTTAGTGATCCAAAATCATTCAGTTGAGATTTCAGACTAAAAAAAAATAAATCTTGATATAACAGGCAATTCTTTTCAGATATAGATTAATCCAAACCAGTGGTTCTCAACCCAGTCCTCGAGACATACTCAGCCAGACAGGTTTTCAGGATATCCACAATCAATATTATGAGATAGATTTGCATATAATGGAGGCAGTGCATGCAAATTTCACATTGTGGGTATCCGGAAAACCTGGTGTCCCGAGGACTGAGTTGAGGACCCCTGATGCAAACTATATAGTAAAAGACACTAGCTTAAAAAGTTGCATTTTAAACACAATCTTTTTAACCTGGATTCCTAATTAAGTTTTCAAATGAAATTGACAACTAGCTACTGAACAAAAGCAAGCCAAGTACAAACTTAATAAAATGTATGTAAATAAAAATTCCTTTAACAAAATGGCAAATCTGGCATAAATACACATCAGAAACATAATTTCATTTAACAACAAAAAAAAAACCTTACTCAACAGAAAGATTTACCATTAGGCACTTAGCAAGCACCTCAGTTTTACACAAACACATGTAGTTATGTTTCACAACTTGGAAATGAAAATAGAACAGTTTACAGTGATCTGAAGGTAAGCAACCGGCAGTGCTTTGCTTGCATGATACCCTTGTTTTGCTCTGAAGGGCCTAACTCCAGATTGTACAGCGCTGCGTATGTCTAGTAGCGCTATAGAAATGATAAGTAGTAGTAGATGACTGGCAGATGAATGGAAGAGTTTTAAAAATTTGCCTTTCATTCATCAGAAATGTATGCACTTGTAGTCTCACAGCTTAATCACTAATGCTCAAAATAGTTAAATTAGAATATTATGGCTTATGAGACATAGACATGGCCATTGGCAGAGGTTTGCTCTGGGAGAAAAATGCTGCTGAATTGCAACTATAAAGCTAAGTTTTAAAATTTTGACTATAAGGAAGAATTGAATATAGAATATAGAATTATTCAGAAGCACATATACTTATATAAATATAAAAAAGGAATTAAATAATAGAAAAAACATTTCAATACGGGTGGATCAATGAGGATGTACGTGACGCCGATGTACGGAAACAGCTGTTCCGAATGGCGGGAAGGTTTAAATCTGAAGATCCCCGTTTTGAAAGAAAAAATGAAAAAGTTGTGTTGATTTGAAGCACTGGGATACTATTATATAAATATTTCAAATTGGAAGTGTTTGGGAGGATTGTGATTACATTTGAATTAAGTCCCCACACTTGGAAGATACAGGTCTACTTAATTTGATATTTATGAGACATAGAGGCATATTTTCAAAGCACTTTGGGAGGCTAAGTTCCATAGGTTTCTATGGAACTTTGGGAGGCTAAGTGCTTTGAAAATGAGCACGCTAGTAACATAGTAGATGACGGCAGAAAAAGACCTGCACGGTCCATCCAGTCTGCCCAACAAGACAAATTCATATGTGCTAGTTTTTGTGTATATCTTACCTTGATTTGTAACTGTCATTTTCAGGGCACAGACCGTACAAGTCTGCCCAGCACTATCCCCACCTCCCAACCACCAGCCCCGCCTCCCACCACTGGCTCTGGCACAGACCATATAAGTCTGCCCAGCACTATCCCCGCCTCCCACCACTGGCTCTGGCACAGACCATATGTCTGGCCAGCACTATCCCCGCCTCCCAACCACCATCCCCGCCTCCCACCACCAGCTCTGTCACCCAATCTCAGCTAAGCTCCTGAGGATCCATTTCTTCTGAACAGGATTCCTTTATGTTTATCCCACCTATGTTTGAATTCCATTACCGTTTTCCTCTCCACCACCTCCCGCGGGAGGGCATTGCAAGCATCCACCACTCTCTCCGTTAAAAAATACTTCCTGACATTTTTTTTTAGTTTGCCCCCCTTCAATCTCATTTCATGCCCTCTAGTTCTGTCGCCTTCCCATCTCCGGAAAAGGTTTGTTTGCGGATTAATACCTTTCAAATATTTGAATGTCTGTATCATATCACCCCTGTTTCTCCTTTCCTCCAGGGTATACATGTTCAGGTCAGCAAGTCTCTCATATGTCTTGTAACGCAAATCCCATACCATCCTCGTAGCTTTTCTTTGCACCGCTTCAATTCTTTTTACATCCTTAGCAAGATACGGCCTCCAAAACTGAACACAATACTCCAGGTGGGACACACACGCTATCAAGTGGTTCATGCGCATCTAACATGTGGCATATTTGGCAGGTCAAGGATTATATCTATCCCTGCAATAGATTTATTTTCTGAATAATTGTGTAAGTGTTAATGTGTTATTTCAACTTATTAACATTTCTTAGTTTTTGTAATCAGGTCAATGAGCTTAGTCATTGGAAAATGAAAGAAAAGAAACCCTGGAATTTTCATGGTGACTATGCCCAGGATACAGCTTAGAATGGACAAGTTCAATTTTTCCTTTCTTCAAGGATTCAACAGTTAACTAGGTTTACAAAGGAAATAGGACTCTCCCCTGCAGAGCTAGCTTAAGGTGTGAGCCAGGTTACATACAGGCTCAGGGTGCCAAAAGCTTACCTCAATAACTCATCCTCCACATTGGCTAATAGTACTGGACAGACTTATACGGTCTGTGCCCTGAAGAGCACAGGTACAAATCAAAGTAGGGTATACACAAAAAGCAGCAAATATGAGTTATCTTGTTGGGCAGACTGGATGGACCGTGCAGGTCTTTTTCTGCCGTCATCTACTATGTTACTATGTTACTTCGCTCAGCCCTGTGCTCTCTTCTCTGCACTGCCACAGGTTCACTGTTCTTGCATTTAAATACAGGGCAATGACAGCTGTTGTGTTGGGAGGAGAGCACAGTGGTAAAAACATGCTCTCACCACTGTTTGCAAAATTCGGTTCAGGACATCACAATCCCTTGAACCTGCACTGTTCTCCTGAAAAAGCACTAAACAAAACCTCTGTGAAGGGCAAAAACAGCTTGCGTTTGCTGTCTGATTAAGACACGATTTTCTGTTTAAAGGTCTATTACCAGTAAAACAGCGGTAATATCTAATATACTCTAGTATCACATGTGCATATTGCCTAGAAATAAAAAAAAAACACACACACACAACTTTATCTTTTTCTTTCTTTGGAGCATCAAGCTTCTCTTACCAGTTCTACAGCAGGGTCTGAAGTAATGATCAATATATCCATAGTGCAGGATCCAACACTGCAGCCTTATGATGCTAGCAGAAAGAGAGTCAAAATACTGCATATTTTTAACTGAAATAATGGTTTTAGGCCATAAGTACATAAGTAATGCCATACTGGGGAAAGACCAAGGGTCCATCGAGCCCAGCATCCTGTCCACGACAGCGGCCAATCCAGGCCAAGGGCACCTGGCGAGCTTCCCAAACGTACAAACATTCTATACAATCAAGCCATTGTGACATCACTAATGAGGTTGGCTCTTATTGGTGGAATGAGCCACTATGACATCACAATAGGTTAAATCACTGCTCTATGTAATAAAAGTGAGCCAAGTAGAGGACATAAGTACACAAGTAATGCCACACTGGGAAAAGACCAAAGGTCCATCAAGCCCAGCATCCTGTCCACGACAGCGGCCAATCCAGGCCAAGGGCACCTGGCGAGCTTCCCAAACGTACAAACATTCTATACATGTTATTCCCGGTCCAGGTCCAGTTTTGCCAAAGAAAAAAAGGATTTAACAGACAAGTAAGTTTTGTCCTGAAAAAAGGTTGAACACAACTAAGGTGATAAAGCCCACAGACTAACATCAAGGTTTTCTTCTTTTGCCAAATTCAGATTCACAAATTCTATTCAATCATCAGTAGAGGAGTGTGGTAGCCGTGTTAGTCCACTCTTAAGGTTATCAATAGAAATCAAACAAAATAAAACATGAAAAAGAAAATAAGATGATACCTTTTTTATTGGACATAACTTAATACATTTCTTGATTAGCTTTCGAAGGTTGCCCTTCTTCGTCAGATCGGAAATAAGCAAATGTGCTAGCTGACAGTGTATATAAGTGAAAACATTCAAGCATTACTATGACAGTCTGACAGGGTGGGAGGATGGGGGTGGGTAGGAGGTATGCATGGGGACATCAAAGCATATCATTGAAGTCAGAATGATTGAATATTTTAACACCCAACAGAAAGAACTTAACGAGGATCTGGGGTTCATAGCCCATTATAAACCATAAAGCTGTATTTCTCTGTTGATCACCCCACCCCTCACCTATCCACACCCATCCTGTTAGAATATCAATGATATGCTTTGATGTCCCCATGCATACCTCCTACCCACCCCCATCCTCCCACCCTGTCAGACTGTCATAGCAATGCTTGAATGTTTTCACTTATATACACTGTCAGCTAGCACATTTGCTTATTTCCGATCTGACGAAGAAGGGCAACCTTCGAAAGCTAATCAAGAAATGTATTAAGTTATGTCCAATAAAAAAGGTATCATCTTATTTTCTTTTCCATGTTTTATTTTGTTTGATTTCTATTGATAACCTATTCAATCATCAAAAACTTTTGGGCTTTTCAGCTGCACTTTAAAACTTTCAACACTCAGCAAGTTCAACTGAATGTCCTTATGCTACTCATTCTTCTTCCTATATAATAACTATGTTGCGAACAAGACCAACTGGAACCTCACTAAAACCATGCAGTTGATCAAAATGCATATCAAATTACTTATCCAAACAAAAGAAGCTCAATAGTTACCTTAAAACTCCTTATTTCAATTGTTTGAAACAGAATCCAAAAGTAGGGGTGAACCAAAAATCTCAACTGCCAGAAGTACGACGTGACAAACTTTATTCAGCACCACTAGTGTGTGTGACCCGACATGGGGCCATGTTTCGATGGGACACACCCGTCTGCTTCAGGGGTCTTACACTTACAGTAGAAACGCAAAAAGGGTCAATGCAGAACTTATAAAACTTGTATTTGAAAAACCACTGACACTCAGTAGCTTGACGGCATCTGACTTAAATTTACGGAGTGTCAGTGGGTTTTCCAAATACAAGTTCCAACCCTTTCTTTGTTTCTACTTTAAATGTATGACCCCTGAAGCAGACGGTTGCATCCCGTCGAAACACAGCCCCGTGTCGGGTCACATAAACGAACGGTGCTGAATAAAGTTTGACACATCATACTTCTGGCTGCTGAGACTACTTTTTGGATTCTGTTTTGAATTATACGTAGGAGTTTTTCCTTTACCTTCGGGTTTCACTTTTGTATGTTTCAATTGTTTGAATCATTTTAGTGCATTTGCTTCTTGGCTAGGTGCTTGGGATTCAAACATGCCAATTTACATAACTGTGTGTCAGAAAAAGTCAAACATTTCTAAAATACATTTCTAACGGCACAAGAGAAACCCCACAAAAGAAAAAAAAACCATCATGCCCAACATTTTATAGCAATATTTATAGAACGTGCTTATGAAGTTTACAAACTTCCTGCTTTACACCTTCATAACCTGCTTGGGAGAATGCAGATAACCATGAACATGGTTAATAACTGCGGAAACATTACAGTATACTTATATGAAGCATAACTTTATGAATTAATTGGTGGAAAAGCGGGCACATCAGCCGATAAAAGCAGGCAGACAGTAGAAATGAAAGACTCCTGCCTTAACTAGTTAACTTCTAACCAGAAAAGCAGTACAAGGGCTATTCCATAACCTGACCTGCAGGAGGCACTTTCTAATGATGATATCGCACAGCTCAGTGCTTCCCAAATCTTTCCTATGGGGACTCCACAGTCCACTTGTTAGGAAACCTGGAGTCAATATGCATAAGATAAATTTGAGGGCTATCACAGACCCTTGAGAGATTCAGGAGGTGTAAGTTAGAAACTGGTTCACAGAAGTGAATCCCCTGCATTTTAAGTTGGTGTTTTTTTTCTGAAAGAAAGTCAACAGTGCACTTTTTATATGATCTATTCTACGTTTAACATGCCGAACATCTGCAAAATCACCATATTACTACTACTACTACTACTACTTAACATTTCTGAAGCGCTACTAGGGTTATGCAGCGCTGTACAGTTTAACAGAGAAGGACAGTCCCTGCTCAAGGAGCTTACAATCTAAAGGACAAGTGTACAGTCAGTCAAATAGGGCAGTCTAGATTTCCTGCATAGAGGCATAAAGGTTAGGTGCCGAAGGCCACATTGAAGAGGTGGGCTTTGAGCAAGGATTTAAAGATGGGCAGGGAGGGGGGCTTGGCGAATGGGCTCAGGAAGTTTATTCCAAGGGTAGGGTGAGGCGAGGCAGAAAGGGCGGAGCCTGGAGTTGGCGGTGGTGAAGGGTACTGAGAGGAGGGATTTGTCCTGTGAGCGGAGGTTTCGGGTGGGAACGTAAGGGGAGATGAGGGTAGAGAGGTAATGAGGGGCTGTGGACTGAGTGCATTTGTAGGTTAGGAGGAGAAGCTTGAACTGTATGCGGTACCTGATCGGAAGCCAGTGAAGTGACTTGAGGAGAGAGGTGATATGAGCATATTGTACAGGTTTCCTTTACCCCATTAACTGAACACAACTTTTTTGCCCCCTTTATGGCTAAAAGGGTTTTATGTTATTTTATTTACAGCTCACTGATGTTTCTTTTCATATTAACAATGCTATTTAGTCATGCATTTGACAATACAAACTGATCATTCAGCAAGAGTGTGACCTGATATGTAGTGTAAAAATAAAATCACTCTCTAGGATTACTGTTCATAGTGTTTCATATTCCCCGTTAACATAACGTCTGGGTATAACACCACCTTCACAGACACAACATTAACAAAATACTTTAAGACTACTGAAATTAAAAAAAAAACATGAGAAGAATTGTCACATATGCTGGTTAATTAGCTAAAAAAAAAGCTACAAAACTGACAACAAAAACTACAATTAATTTCAAGCTGTTTTCCGTGGCTTCCATTTATTTGTTGGATAGCAGAAGGGTTTTTCAGGAAAACAATTAATGAAATATTCAGATATCTTACTTTTGGGATGCTATGGTGGTATTGGTGGGGGGTGGAGTTAAGCAAAACAAAATTAGTACTTTATGGTACACTAGTAAAAAAGGCCCGTCTCTGACACAAATGAAACGGGCGCTAGCAAGGTTTTCCTTGGAGTGTGTATGTTTGAGAGAGAGTGTGTGAGAGTGACTGTGTGAGAGAGAGAGAGAATGAATGTGCGAGTGTGTGTGTGTGAGAGAGAGAGTGAGACTGGGTGCGAGTGTGTCTGTGAGAGAGAGTGTGTGTGTGAGCATGAGAGTCCCCCCTCCCTCCCTCCTGCCCTCCGAGTTCCAGGGTCGTCCCCGCCCTCCGAGTTCCAGGGTCATCTCCTCCCTCCCTGCCTCCGAGTTTCAGGGTCCCCTCCCTCTCCTGCATTATGCTCTCTCCTCTGCATTCATCCATATGCAGGCAACGTCCTCTGTGCCCTGCCCCCTCCATCCATCCATGTGCAGCATCT
Organism: Microcaecilia unicolor; assembly: GCF_901765095.1. Lineage (NCBI taxonomy): Eukaryota > Metazoa > Chordata > Amphibia > Gymnophiona > Siphonopidae > Microcaecilia > Microcaecilia unicolor. The sequence goes on from NC_044038.1 coordinate 220,089,937, forward strand.
CTCCCCTGCCCCCTCCACCTCCCTCTGAGTTCCAGGCCCCCCTCCCTCCCTCCGAGTTCCAGTGTCCCCCTCCGTCCCTCCCTCCCCTTTTCCCATGGAACTGGGAGGGAGAGGGGACGGAGAACTTTGGAGGAGTGACGTCAGCAGGTGGTTACAATCCCAGTGACACACATTGGAACGTTGGAGGAGAACGTTGGAGGAGTGATGTCAGCAAGTGGTTATGATCCCAGTGAGAGACATTGGAATGTTGGAGCAGCAAATTATTATATTAGATAGGATTTTTCTCCCATAGGGAAAGTGAGAAAGTAATTTCTCATCTACACCCATCAGATATTAATGTATTCGAGACTGATGTGCATATGCAAAGTATCCTGAATGGTACAATTTGTAATAGACCACTACAGTATAACGAATACAGATGGTTTACTATGGTAACTATGTTAACAAGACTGACCATATCGGCATGTGATGTTTATGATAAGAAAAGAAAATATTTTAAACTTTCATTCAGGACTTAAACAGATATATTTACAATGAAACCGAGACGTTCTTATCTTTCAGAACACTATCATAAGCTGTTGTGGGGGCGTACACATACACACACACACACACACACACACACACACACGAGAACTTAATTAACAAACTTTAGAACTGAAAACTTTTCAAAGCCCTTAAGAGTAAATGTCGCTGGAAAGGGAGTGGGAGGTGGGGTGTGTCTGTGGAATATGAAAAAAAAAATAGCTAACCCTTTCAGTAGTCCAGCTGAAAGACTAAACTCTCATTGAAGAATACACTACAAAGCAAAAGTTTGCTCATCTAAATTAATATATTTACTGTTGCTGAAACATAAGCCTAAAACCAGCCATGTATCTTCTACCTCTCTGTTAAGTACATAAGTAATGCCACACTGGGAAAAGAGCAAGGGTCCATCGAGCCCAGCATCCTGTCCACAACAGCGGCCAATCTAGGCCAAGGGCACCTGGCAAGCTTCCCAAATGTACAAACATTCTATACATGTTATTCCCGGAATTGTGGATTTTTCCCAAGTCCATTTAGTAGTGGTTTATGGACTTGTCCTTTAGGAAACCGTCTAACCCCCTTTTAAACTCTGCCAAGCTAACCGCCTTCACAACGTTCTCCGGCAACGAATTCCAGAGTTTAATTACGCGTTGGGTGAAGAAAAATTTTCTCCGATTTGTTTTAAATTTACTACACTGTAGTTTCATCGCATGCCCCCTAGTCCTAGTATTTTTGGAAAGCGTGAACAGACGCTTCACATCCACCTGTTCCACTCCACTCAATATTTTATATACCTCTATCATGTCTCCCCTCAGCCGTCTCTTCTCCAAGCTGAAAAGCCCTAGCCTCCTTAGTCTTTCTTCATAGGGAATTCGTCCCATCCCCGCTATCATTTTAGTCGCCCTTCGCTGCACCTTTTCCAATTCCACTATATCTTTCTTGAGATGCGGCGACCAGAATTCAACATAATTCTCAAGGTACGGTCGCACCATGGAGCGATACAACAGCATTATAACATCCTCACACCTGTTTTCCATACCTTTCCTAATAATACCCAACATTCTATTCGCTTTCCGAGCCGCAGCAGCACACTGAGCAGAAGGTTTCAGTGTTTTGTTTTATCATCAATAAAATAAAGGAAAATAACTAGCTTCCATTAGAAATATTACATTTTAAAAATTAATGTTCGGCATTGACTTCCATATCTTACCTGTTCAAAAGCAGCTTCAATATCCAAATAAATATCAGGAAATAACTACCGGTATTTGAAAAGCACAGCACTCCCTCAGAGCGAAGGAACCAGGTTAAGTGACTGGCAAAAAATTGCGCTAAAAAACAATTTAATTAAAAAGTTACTTTCTTCTTGTTTTGAAGGGTAGGTTAACAGCTACCTACTTACAAGGAAGGATTCCATTCTAGCTGACTGGAACAGGCCGAGTTGATGCCAATTGTTACACAGTACTGATGGGATTTATTATACGTATGTGGTCTTTCCCAAGCTGGTCTGATTTATTAACAAGATTTCTCCATCTGCCTACTGACAAACAAACCTCAATAAATTGGTTAAGTATGTTGTAATTAGCTGATGAGACCAGATTAGGAATGCAGTTCAGATTTCAATTTCAGCAGCACAGTGAATAAGTTTGGTTAAATAGGACAAAAGAAAATTAGACATATAAGATTTTGTAAGTATAAAGCAACATATATACAAGCAACCTTTAATATCCTATTTGTAGGAATTTACAATATCAGCTTGTTTAAAAATGATCTACCTACTAGGGCCACGCTTGCTGTATGCATCTCTGCCACTGCTCTGGAAGAGAAGGAACTGCATTTTCTTTGAAATTGGTTTATCTTGGAGTATTAATCATTCAAGCACTCGATATACCGTTGGAAGACTCCTGAAGAAGGCGCTACGGCGCCGAAACACGGCTGTGTTGAGTCAACCTGTTACAATAATTACTGTACTTTTTTCAAATATACGTCTCCCCTATTGATTGGAAAGAGCCTATTTTCCCCCACTCTTCTCCTTTTCTCTCTACCTTTGGAGATAAAACTAGACCAATAAACGCTGATCAAACATTTTGGGTAGGCTTTTTGCCTCCAAAATGCACAAAGTGCAACATAAAACATTTTATACCTGCAAATATGCACATTACTTTGCTTGAAAAGTCACCAATGGCCAAAAGCTGCATAACGTTTGTTAAGGCCACTGTACTAGCTACGTTCTTCCAAACATCAGCAGGTCTATTTCTTTAATTTTACTTTCATGGCCTGAGGTATCTCTCATATAAAACAAAAAAAGCTTGGGAGTGGGGGAGAGAGAACTTGCATTTTATGTGGAATCTGAAGGGAGACCAGTGGACCTCTCCTCCGAGAAGCTCCCTGCCTCCTTCTCAGAATCCCAAGAGTGCTCTGATCGACTCACAGAAGTCATATGTGGTGGTGGGGAATCTGAAGGGAGACCAGTGGACCTCTCCTCTGAGAAGCTCCCTGGCTCCTCCTCAGAATCCCAAGAGTGCTCTGATCGACTCACAGAAGTCATATGTGGTGGTGGGGAATCTGAAGGGAGACCAGTGGACCTCTCCTCCGAGAAGCTCCCTGCCTCCTTCTCAGAATTCCAAGAGTGCTCTGATCGACTCACAGAAGTCATATGTGGTGGTGGGGAATCTGAAGGGAGACCAGTGGACCTCTCCTCTGAGAAGCTCCCTGCCTCCTTCTCAGAATTCCAAGAGTGCTCTGATCGACTCACAGAAGTCATATGTGGTGGTGGGGAATCTGAAGGGAGACCCGTGGACCTCTCCTCCGAGAAGCTCCCTGCCTCCTCCTCAGAATCCCAAGAGTGCTCTGAAGTCACCAGTCAATGAAGACTGAGTTTCTTCCTCTCGCACACTACTGATAGCACGTTCCAGTCTCTTACTGTGACAGGGTACCCCAGAGGCAGAGGACCGTGTGTCACTTCCTGAAGATAGGCCAGCAGAGGGAGTAGTGAAGGTAGCAGGGCTCTTCCACAAAGAAACAGCGGGCATGAATTCTAATGAGCAGTCCACTTGCTTTTTCCACCCTATTTCTAATCCCTTTTGGCTTCACCAAGTACTACACAGCCACTACTTTTTTTTACTTCTACATCTGACCTCCGCTCCTCTTTTATTCCATTTACTACCGGCTTAAACACTACCATGCCATTATTCCTTCTCTAACAGCCTGTTCACAATATCCACTCCATCACATTACATCACATATTGCTTTTTGCTACCTCACCGTCATCATTTTGACTGTTTCTTGTTTACAGACGGTTATCTTGACCCCAATTTTCATCAGTGACTTTACATACAGGTCTGTGATATGAATTATATTTTACCCATTTGTTCATCGATAGATTTCCCATGTGACTCGGTTCTATGATGTTCTCATTTCCCATATGTTATGTTTAAGATCAGTTTATTCATGCACACTCAATTTACATGTATTTATTTACTACTAGTAAAAGAGGCCCATTTCTGGAGCAAATGAAACGGGTGCTAGCAAGGTTTTCCTCCCCAACACCCCCCCTTCTCCCTCCCTCCCGACCCCTTTGTTGTTCTGACGCCATTGCTCCGCACCTACTGAACGCACCACACGCCATTGCTCCACCCTCGGTGTGTGATGCCATTGCTCCGCCCTCGACATCATCACGTTTGACGCGAGGGCAGGGCCCCGAGACTTGGCGATTTCGGTGGCTTCACCAACACGAACCCTTCAAACCCGTCTTGAAGGAACTGACGGAAGTGACGTCAGTGTCTTCAGAACGTTGAGGGTGAGTTTTATTATATAAGATGTTTATACAATGTATTTGCCATAGATTTTCAAAATGTTATTTTCTTTTAATATTGCTCATGTCCCATATGTTTAAGATTAGTCTATCTTTGTCTACGTACATTCAATTTATATGTATTTACTTACCTTTTTAATAGAATGTATTTACTATATATTTTTAAGTTTTTATGTCATTCTCTCCTAACAGTTTTCACTTACTAATATATGGAATGTATGTCATACTCCATTTCTCCCATCTGTTTTATTTTTATTGCTGTACTTGTCCTTTTACATGCACTCATTTTTTTATATGTACCTCCGTTTATATTATTTAATCCTTTTATGCTATATACTAGCCTTTGAGCCCGTAAAAACGGGCTATTATAGGAAGGGGGGGTTGAAGGGCCGGCCGCTGCCCCCCCCCCCCCCGAGCCGTCACCACCCACCTTCCACCCGGCCGGGCCCTCGCTCCGCTATTGAAACAGCGAGGGTCCGGGAACGCAGCACTGAGCTCTGCTGAGCTGCCGACGTCGGCCTTCCTTCTTCTTCTCTGCCTGTCCCGCCCTCGTGTGACGTAACGTCGTCGAGGGCGGGACAGAGGCAGAGAAGAAGAAGGAAGGGCGACGTCGGCAGCTCAGCAGAGTTCAGTGCTGCGTTCCCGGACCCTCGGTGTTTCAATAGTGGAGCGAGAGCCCGACCGGATAGAAGGTGGGTGGCGGCGGCAGCGACTCAGGTGGGGGGGGAGCGTTAGACTGCGGTGTCCCTCCCTCAGAAATGCGCAGTACAGACCCTCTCTGTTCCGCCCCCCATCATCACGTATTGACGCGGGGGCGGGGCAGAGGTCTCTACTGCACATTTGCGAGTGAGTACGACACTCGCCTTTTATATATATTGGTATATGATATATATATATATATATAATTTATTATTATTTATTGCATTTGTACCCCACATTCCCCCACCTATTTGCAGGCTCAATGTGGCTTACATAGATTTGATAGCATTGTCATAGTTGGATATCAGATACAGTTAGTACTGTGTATACAGATGGGTTTTTTTTTATGTACATCCTATTTTTAGACCCGATACAGGCTTTCCACCAAAACACAGTACTAGTACTGTCAGTTTTTGAAGAATAAAGATCTTGACCATTAGAACTCATGTCCGCTGTTTTTTTCTGGAAGAGCCCTGCTACCTTCACTACTCCCTCTGCTGGTCAGTCTCTTACTGTGTCAAAATACTGAGGGTTCCTGGTACCAAGACTGTGTGGAGTATGCCCTAAAGAGATGCATGTAGTCAGTCCCTCTCAGTGGGACAAAGAATTCTCCGTACATCTATAAGGTCTAGAACTTTACATAAATTGGGGAGTTCTCTAGTTTCATTACTTTTTCCTGCTGGGGGTTTTGAGACCTGATTGGGTCCCACACTATATTAAAATCCCTACCCATCATTAAAGGCATGTTGTCTTGATGGACTAGATCAGGTTTTTATAAAAGGTTTTAACTAACTGGTTTGGAGCACACGCACTACATAAGAGCACTCCCTGCCTCACTACCACAACATGACATAGTATATACCTTCCTCTTGGATCCATTATACCTTTATGAAATATTGTCACACCTGTTTTTTTTCCTTGCACTGATGCTACTACACAATCGCCACCTACCTTCTCTTTAATTTGGTATGTTACACTGCTGTCAAGTGGGCCTCTTGTAAAAACACAATGTCGGACCTATCTCTCTGCAACTGTTGCAATATCTTAGACCTTTTAATCGGGAAGAATACGACTCCCACATTCCAAGTTATAATCTTCACAACTAATCAGTATCTATGCACTGTGATATCCAGTACATATTACTTGTCCTTTCACCAAAGAGACTATCCTAGCCACAGTCCCTCCTGCCTAATTCTTCCACATCCCAATCCTGTTCCATCTCTGCGCTTTGTTCCATTCCAGAACCCCACTGCCCAACATCCCTTCTGCTATGTGTATACTAACATTTCCATCTCTGGAAGTAATTCTCTGTTCTCATCTCTCCTGCCCCTTTCCTTCCCCTTCCCCACCTCCCTTCATCCACCTACATCGCATCCTTGAGATCAATCACATTTGGACCAGGGCTGTGGAGTCAGTATACCAAACTTTCAACTCTATTTTTCTACTGTCTGACAGACTCCAACTCCAGCACCAATTGATATTACGCTTTACATTTTTTTGTTCTGGACCTATTTATTTATTTCTGCATTTGTACCCCATATTTTCTCATCTGAAAGTTGGTTCAATGTGACTTACAAGAAATTCAGTCAGACATGCTAACTAGACGTTAGGTAGTGTTGTCCAAGTTTCAGTATCTGCTAGTGATCAAGTATCGTAGTATGTCTGTTGGTGGTCAGTCTACTTGGGATCATCGGGGAAGAATTTTCTGAAGAAGTGGGATTTTAGGTGTTTTTGGAGTGTTAAGAAGTTGTTTATGCATTTGAGGGCTTTTGGTATTGTGTTCCATATCTTGGGGCAGATGTATGTAAAATTGGTTGAGTATGAAGATTTGTATATCAGGCCTTGACAGCGTTTCATATAGGTAGTTCTTTTAGGTTAGTCAGGTAATCCAGTGCAAGTCCGAAGATTTTGAAGCTGGAGTCCGAGTCGGTGTCAGTACATTTTTACTGACTCCACAGCCCTGGTTTGGACACCATTCCCCTAAAACAACTCTTTGCTGCTTCCAGCCAACCCTTCACTTATATTTCCCTAGTGTTCCAACGCCACAGGAATATGAACGCAAACCTCTCAATTCCTAGGCACCCCACGACTAATCAAATTTCTATCAAATCTAGACTGCCCCAACTTGACATTTCGTCCTTTAGATTGTAAGCTCCTTTGAGCAGGGACCGTCCTTCCTTGTTAATTTGTACAGCGCTGCGTAACCCTAGTAGCGCTCTAGAAATGTTAAATAGTAGTAGTAGTAAACAGTTTGCCCATGTAACCATCATCATAAACAGATTAACCCCTCCACCCCCATTGTAATTATAGGGTCTCTTTAATCCTTCAGAAGCCATAGGCTCCATTACCACTCCACTTTTCTCATTCACCGACACCACCATGCTTTTGAGCTGCAGTAGTGCCATCATAGTCTTAAAGATGAATCTATTACTCTCTCCTAGTTATTCCTTCCTAGTTATGTCCAAGTTTTAATATGCTCTCTAACATCCAACTAACCAACATCACTCAGTGCAACAGGAAGAGTTTATGGTCTTCACTCCTTAGATCTTCAATGGTAAAGATTCCAGCACTCTGCCAAATCCAATTCCAGAATCCTTCATTTAGCACTCCCACCTCCTTCCATCTCTCCAATACTGTCCTGATTCAAAAAAAAGGTATGCGCTATCGCCTTCTCGAAAATATGCATAAAGCCTTGATGAGTCAACTCTTAACTGCATCGGGTACAATAGTGCAAATCACATTTTCTATGAAAAAAGTTTGTTTTCAATAGATTGGCGCAAAAGCTCTTCACTGAGCTACCACCTTTGCAGAATAGTCCTGGAAGCATAGGACTCTCTTGCCCTCATAATCAGAGTTTACTCCCTTGGAGGGCTTGCATGATGGCAGTTTTGTAAGCATCGTTCAACATCACTCATGGTTTAGCACTAGACAGCTGACTGGGTTCTACATGATGGACCCGCTCTATCCATATGGGGCCCAGATAGTTGGAACGACTGGGTGAGCCAGATGAACCGAGTATGGATTTCTGCAAGATCCTAGATGATCCTAACGTACCATTTTCAACAGCATACCATTATGAGGATGCCTAAACCATGCACTTATAGTGGTTATCCCGAATCTGGGCACAAATCCAGAGCAAAATAGTTAGTTAATAGTGTGCTGGCCCAGAGACTTAATAGGTTACTCCCAAGGCTAAAACATGAGGATCAGATGGACTTTGTGCAGGGAAGAAATGGTTCTGTACAAGGCTCTCATAGGCACGTGGAACAAGAGGGGGTTGGGGAGAGCATCACTCATGAGCCTCTGTGCTGAAAAGGTATTTGACAAAGTGCTGTAGGCATATGTAATATGGGTATTGGGAAGGTCAGGAATGAGGGCCCTTTTCATGAAATGGGTTCAATTATAAGGCGTGCCCACAGCCAGTGTTTCTTCTAAAGCTGTGCAGCCATGCACTATTTTTTTAAGCCTTGTACAGCAGTTTTGGACTGCTGCACAGCAAGCTGCAGGTCTGACAAATGCCTCCCTCCATGTGATCAAACATCTCCCGTCTTTCTTTCCTCTCCCCCCATCATCTAGCACTTCCCCCTCCTGCTCCCCCAATCTCTCCCCCTGTAGTCCATCTATTTCCTTCAAATCTCTTTATTCACGTGATCATGCCACAAGTTTCCACATTATATTAAGAGGATGGGACCATGGAGCATTGTGCCGAGTCAATCTGCAAGGTTGCTAGGTGACTAGATCTTGTTAGGACTGAACAGACTGGCAGCTTTGTTTTCATTGCTGGCAAAAAGGTCTATTTGAGAGGTCTCTGAGCCCGAAAGATGTACAAATTTTAGTGGTTGAAGAACTCTGCTGAGCCTGTCAGTTATTTGGTTTGTAACAGTGGGTACCTAAGTTGCTTGTAGGGATGTGATTGGCAATGACAAAGTCCTAAATATTTGCTGCTTCGTCACAAAAGGGCAGGGAACCTGCATCTTCTTCCTTCTTGAAATAATTCATATGCATAACCAAGTTGCCCTGAGCCGTCTTGGAGCAGACTGGACGAAAACTCAAAGGGCATAAAATAGGGCTCAAAAATTTAAGCGAATGGATTGTAGATGTCTGTCTGTGACTAGGCACCCCCTGTAAAGTGAGAGACAAAGAGTTCACCAACTGATGCTGAAAGAATGGTGGAGCTATAGGCATGGGCACATAGATCCATCCACCACTGTAGCATAGTTTGTACCTAAGGATGAAGACTAGCTAAGACAGTCCAAGTGTGCTGGTCCTAATGGAACCTGACATCCCATTGAGGCCTTCTCATTTTTAGACAAAGGAAACCCATAAACAGCAGCAGCCAGATGACCCAGCATATGCAAAGTAGGCTCTGGCCTAGGCTGTCATGGAAATCTGACTTGTGAACATATAAAATTCAGGGATTGCAATATGTCTATACTGTACCCAGAATCACACCTACAAAAAAACCCCAAAAAACATATTAGCTGATTATAAAATAATTAACGAACAACACAAGAAATTACCATAATTAGCTGTAATATTTTTGAAGCCAAAATTTTAATCATAAAATATTATTAGTTTTAATTTTAGTCATGTTAAAAATTATTTCCATTTACTGCCGTTTCATCTAAGATCAGTAGGTAATGAATTCCAAGATGAAACGGCAGTAAATGGAAATAATTTTTAACATGACCGAGGAAGCAAAAGTTTGTTTTTATGAACTGATCTAGAAGATGATTTCTCATGGGTGTAATTAAGGAGTTCAAATACTCAGGGCAATTGCATTAATAATTTTATGGGTTAAACACAGAATTTTGAATTCTATCCTGGCTGTTATGAGAAGCCAGTGTAAAGATTTAAGTAGTGGTGTAATCCTATTATATTTATATACTAGAAAATCAGGCCCGTTTCTGACACAAATGAAACGGGCGCTAGCAAGGTTGTCCTCGGAGTGTGTATGTTTGAGTGTGTGTGTGTGAGACTGACTGTGTGAGAGTGAGTGTGTGAGTGAGACTGGGTGCGAGTGTGTGTGTGAGAATGAGTGTGCCATGGGCCCCCTCCCTCCGAGTTCCAGGGTCACCCCTTCCCTCCCTCCGAGTTCCCGGGTCGCCCCTCTCCCTCCCTTTGAGTTCCAGGGTCTCCCTCCCTCCCCCCCGAGTTCCAGGGTCACCCCTCCCTCCGTTCCAGTTCTAGGGTTGTCGTCCCTCCCTCCCAGTTCCAGGCGCACTAGCTAGCTCCAAATTTTAAAAATCATCTTCACATGAAAGCAGCATTAAAAGGCATGCAGCCTCGGCCCTTCTCTCTGTTAGCTCTGGTCCTGCCCTCATTGCGGAAACAGGAAATGAGGGCGGGACCAGAGCTAACCGAGAGAGAACGGCCGAGCGTGCACACATGGGGGTGGCAACCTGGGGGGGGGGGGGCGTGGCGTTGCAGCGAGGGCAGCAGGGGCAGGGCCTCATGCTGGTGTCGTGCTGTTGGTCAGTGCTGCGACTCACGTACCCAGAAGTACGTGACATCAGTTCAGTAGGTGGAGCCTTACAGAGCGCAGGAATGCTTCAGCCACGGTCCATGGAGTCAGCTTCAGAACGTTGGAGGTGCGTTTTATTAGATAGGATGTGAAGTAAGATCCTTGCCGCAGTGAATGCTAACAGCTGGATCCTTGAGATAGCTCAATGTCTATTTCTGGAAGTTAACAATAAAGCCTAGACTCTGGAGACGCCAATGCATTTCTTATATACCACAAGAGTCCCAAAAGGTCCTATGTGGTTTACATCAAATTTATAAACATACATATCAAAAGAAAATACAATTATCCAATCATAAAAATAAGATCAATTTAAACTAAATCTCTAACAGAATAAAAAAGTCTTAAGTTTCTTACAAAAGGACAAGGAATTAGGTTCAATTCTAATATCTGCAGATAAAATTTCAACGATGGTGTACTTGATTTTTTGAGGGGAGGGGGTGACAGTGTTTGTGCTTTTCATTACTGTAGGTTCAGATCACCATGAAGAACCAACATGAGTGGTCTGACCTGTTTGGTTTGTATTATTTAGTTGTGAAAGGGGGTGGTGGGAGGGATGAAAATTGAAAATCACCAAGTTGTATTGCTTCTCGGTGTGTTTTGTTGTTTTGTGTGGTTGTAATAAAGATTAAAAAAAAAAAAAAAAAAAAAAGATTTCAACAAAATATAGCAGCAATGGAAATAGAATCAGCAATTCTCAAAAATCTAACTCCATTAAAGAGTGTAAGATTAACAATTTATATAGGTGTAGTGAATATTTATTGGAGAGCAAAGCAATTCAGTAATAAGTGATGTAGCCCCATGAACCTCTTGAAAAACCACACAAGCAGCCTTCAACCAGATTCTCTGTTGCACTGGAAGCCAGTGCAATATTTGCCTGAATGATGAAACACTATCAACATTTTTGAATTGAAAAAATCAATCTAATGGAGATGATGAACTGTTTCATCTTTGAGGATTAGAACTACGTTTTCAGAGTATGCTACCAGGAGTCAATTGATGACTTAGAGAAAAACAAATTCTATGACCTGGTTTGTGTAGATAGTTGGCCATCACTATGCAACATTTTGTGAAGACTCTGGGGGCTAAGGAGAGATCACAAAGAAGGACCTTGTATCAACTAACGTCTGTAAAGAGGAACCATAGGTATATTCTACAGTGAGGATGGATTGGGATATAAAGTGAGTGGTATAGAACAGGTAGAAGTAAATCAATTTTTCTACTCATTCCAAAAGTACAAAGACTAGGGGACACTCGAAGTTACATGGAAATACTTTTAAAACAAATAGGAGGAAATATTCTTTCACTCAACGAATAGTTAAGCTCTGGAACTCTTTGCCATAGGATGTAGTAACAGCAGTTAGCGTACCTGGGTTTAAAAAAATGTTTGGAGAAATTCCTGGAGGAAACGTCCATAGTCTGCTATTGAGAGACATGGGAAGCAACTGCTTGCCCCAAGATTGGTAACATGGAATGCTCCTGCTAATTGGGTTTCTGCCATGTAGTTGTGACCTGGTTTGGCCACTGTTTAGAAAACAGGATACTGGGCTAGATGGACCATTGGTCTGACCCAGTATGGGTACTCTTATGTTCTTACGTTCCTTAGAGCTCACTAGATAGAGGGAAGAGTATCTTGAATTCTTCCTAGCAGTGAAATAGTTTGAGGTCTCCAAGATCCAGGTTGAAGTATAAGCCTCCTATCTTTTTGGGGAATCAAAAGTGCCTGGAGTAAAAGGCCTCAGTTTCTTTCCTGTAGTAGGACTAGCTCTGTTGCACTGAACTGGAGGAGAAAATTGACTTTCCTTTGTGAGTGAATATGGGTCTAGGACAGGCCAGTCCACTGTAAGACCAGATCTGGTGGTCAGGTGAAGAACTTCAATTGATGGTATGAATTTATTAAAATGAAAGAGCCAGGAATCTGTAGTGATCTGTTCCTACAACCAAAGGAAGTGAACCCAACTCCCTAGAGGGAGAGCAGGTTGTACATTTTGAAGAGATACTGGCTGTAACAGTGAGCAACAGTCAACAAAGGTGGCTTTGGCTGAACAGGTCAAGTACTTTGGATGTACTCTATCTGTTGGAGTTAAAACAAAACAGGACATTGCAAGAAATGGTAAGTTCTTCTACAGTAGAAATAACTTCAGCAGTATGCAGATGAATTTGTTAGCCATTGCTGGAACAGAGCAAATCAGTGATCTTTCACCACATCTACAATCTATTTCAGTATTTTTCCAAAATAGAATTCTCTAGTGTATGGGGTGTCGGACAAAACTGAAAGCACACAGCCCAAGGCTGGTAGCAATAGCCAAAGACAAAATTCTAGAAGCAGCACTGAATACACTGCACATATTAGATGATTTTCATACTCAAAAAGCTTCTGAGTCTAAACCTGCAATGAGAGACTGGACAAGAAAGCTTTTAATCTTTTGAACAATGGTATGCGTATACTGCAACAAGTTTCTTTACCAAGAGGAGAGTTGGAAAACTCTCTGCGTGTCTTCACTTTCTTCATGGCTGCTTCAATCATGATGGAGGAAAGGAAAAGCTGGATTTTGGTAGAATGGGATGCTGGTTGAACCTTACATTTCATGTCCACTTTCTTGAAGTCAGGCTATATGATAAATGGAATTTGCCATATACTTAACAGTGGGGCTTCTATAAATTTTAGGAGGCCAAAGATATACACCCATGGTTCCATATCTTGTTATAGCAGGAAGAGAACCTCTTCTGTCACATGTTGGAGAAATAATCTCAGGTAAAAGTCTTCATAAGAGACTCACCCTTTGTTGAAGGTGGGGACCACTCAGACTGTATTCCCTTGAGTGCCATCTGTGCAGAGAGAGATCATGTGCGGAGTCAGTGCACCGTATACCCCTTGTGTTGAGCTTTCACTTCAAGAACTGCACAGAGTCAGCTCTTGGTACCCACACTGACGCAGTAGTGTATTGCTGAAGACAACTGTGCAGATCTGTACTTGGGAGATACTTGATGGGGAACCTCAAGTCCACCTCTCCTGTGCTTCCCTCAGGCCTGTGTGAACGCTCAGATAGTGGTAAAAGTTTGGGTCTGGAAAATTCAAGGGGCCATAAGTCAGTTTAAGTAGTACCTGGCTGTCAACCTTCGCAACTGGACTTTTTGTCACTCTGCCAGGAGGAATACCACAATTATGCTGGGAATCACTACTCAAATGTGCAGAACCAGCTGATCTCTGCAAAGGAGTCTCTTTTCTTCTTTATATTTATTTATTTACGGTTCATTTCTACCCCACATTTTCCCACAAATGCAGGCACAATGTGGCTTCCATGAATTACAAAAGTTAAAAGATACAACACATGAATTTAGCAGTAGAATAAGGATAAAACGTTAGCAGCAATTAGGAAGGTTAAACAGCAGAATTACTAATGGAATACACTTGTTCAAAAAGGTACGTTTTCAGCAGCTTCTTGAAAAGGTGGTGGTCAGCTTGCGATTTTAGGTACAGGGGAAGAGCGTTTCAAGTCTTCGGGCTGGAGTAGTGGAAAGTAGAGGCAAAAAGAAGCTTGTATTTAAGACCCCTGCAAGATGGGTAATGTAGTTGTAAAAAGGTGCGTGCTGTTGTGATGGCATTTCTAGGTGGGAGATCTATTAGAGGAATCATGTATTCCGGAGCTAAGCCATAGATTATTTTATGTGTCAGAGTGCAGATCTTGAATGCGATTCGTTCTCTCACAGGTAGCCAGTGTAGATTGAAACGTAGGGGCTGCGCAGGAACCATGCGCGGTTTGCCCAAGATGAGTCTCGCACAAGAGTGTCTTTTCAGCCCCATAGTGATTGCAAAGACTGTTGAGGATGTCCTTTTTTGGGCTCATATGAGTACAATGCTTGCATTAAGCTTGACTGTCGTCACAGCCCAAACAGATCAGGCACTTAAACTATATTTCAATTTTCTGGATTTCTCTGACCTATTGTAGACAGAACTCCAACTTTAGTGATATGATTAAAAAATAAAATCAATCATATTTTTTGAAAGAGAACGAAAATGAAGATGAAACATAAGATGGAGGTTAACAACCTTTCAAGATAAATCAGTAGAATTTTGGTTTTGCATCCATTTGGCAGAGTAGGAAAAAACAGAACTACAGAACTGAGGAGACTGCTGCACACAGGAAAAGGCTATGCACGATCATAACTTTACACTAAGGCCCAGATGCACTAAACCTTAATGATCCTCTAACAACCCTTTAACGAGGAAATTTTGATCCGTTGCATGCAAAGGGCTTTTACCGAGGAAGCTAGCAGCTAACGAAAACGGAATGCAGATGAGCAATTTGTGTACAAACCCCATTGAAACGAGATGCACTATGTAGGTTACTAACGTCAGACGGGGGCGGGCCCAGGAGGAGAGAGACGCGCGACCGAAGCTGAGCGAAGACAGGCATCAGCTTTTCTTCTTGCCTGTGCAGCGCCTTCGGACAGAGGAGAGAGGCGCTGCACGGGCCCGGTAAGAGGGAGGGGGGCCCCCGGTGGAGGGGGGAATGGCGGCGACGACCCCAAGAGGGGGCGGGGCACAGGGCGGAGGATGTCAGGAGGCAGAGCTGAGGGGAGACAGAGTAGTGAGGAAGGGAGGGGGGCCGGGGCTGCTAAAGGTATGTTTTGCTTTTTAATTTATAATGCAGGGGGAAGCGGGGGGGGGGGGGGGGGGGGGGGAGCAAGGATGGCCATACAGGACGCTCCTGACGAGCGCCTTTGCCCCCTCCCGACCCTTTTTTTATTTTTTTGATTTGGGAGCCATGTGCTTGTGTTTTGACTGTTTGTGACATGCGCAGAGCAGCTAACATAATGCTTGGCTGCTCTGCGCATGATTTAGGGGCTGATTACCGACGTGTATTACGATTCTTTGATATATTGTACTTTTCAATACCGATCCGAGCACGTGTGACTTGTTGTTTTGGTGCATTCTTCGTTTTTTAAAAAATAGTTAGGGACTTTAACGATTTAGATTTTTTAATGTTTGCTTGATACATCTGCCTCTAAGTTCTGAGCTCTGGGACAGCTGTTCTTTCCCAATATGCAATGACACAATGACATTATTCATTTGTGTGACCAATTCAAATCCAGCTTGGCAACTGAAAAAAAAAAAAAAAAAAAGCTAACAGGCTTCACACCAAGACAAAAGCCAAAAATTAGCTTATTCAGATTTACTGATAAAAAGGATTTTTTTTTAACACTTAAGGCAGTAGAAGCCCTACCCTCTATATTCTATGCAGTATTCCAAAATCAGACAAGACACTGCCTCCAAAATGTTTCTGCTAAAACTGAAAACCCAATGGTGTTTATGCAAAATAAGTATCTTGGCACTTCACAGTTCAACTGCTCCTGTTCTGGTGCCAGGGTCTGGTACTACAAACTGTTGCATACTGAGATCGTTATCTAAATATTATGAATACAGAAAAAAAAATGATGTCATTAGCTATAAACCAAATTGTTCTAGAGATGGACTGAGTTATTAGTGGATCATCATCAACGATCCAGCAATAGTTATTTTGCTGGTCACTGATCACTAATTCAAACTGCAATCCTGGACCTTGATTTAGGAGCTTCAATAAATGTAATATTGTTATTTTAATTAATGTGCATGGTTAACAGAAAACAGATAAACAACCACAGATTACTCAGTTTATAATCTGATGTACTGTACAAGTATGACAGACCACCTTTAACGCAAAACTCTCAAACAAAGAATGGCCCACTACAATAGCAAAAATGAGGCTTCTTCCTTCTGTTTTAGTAAATACATATATTTTTTCTGTTTACACATATTTTTGCAATGGTAGTGGGTCATTTTTTGTTTGAGGGTTTTGCTCAGATTGACTTCACATCCACTCAGTTTTTGGTTTAGTTGATTCAGACCACCTTTAATGCAACATTCTTTTTAAAGCAGATCCTTACACAATATCCCTACATCCCTGGAAATTACCAGGTTAGCATAAGTGTCATAAGCTCCTGCTGTCTGGTCTATAAAGGCACACATATTTGCACTGTGTGAACTAACCAGCTCTCCTTGTTCTTTTTTTAGTGAATGCTTGTCACTCAACTAAGCCAACTGAATCCTGGTTCTGAATATGGCTACTACCAGGGATGCAGGGGAGTAGTCAAAGGAACTTAAAGTAATGACTTGGCAATAACAAATTAAAGCTATTACCTTTAACTCTTCAAATTGTTTAAATAGACAATAGGGTTTTTAAAAAAGTAACCGACAACATTACTGTAGTACGCTGTAGAGCCAGGCTTCTCAAATCTAGTACACGAGGTCTAGAACCCAGTCTGGTTTTCAGGATTTCCACAATGAATATGTATGAGATATATTTGCATGCAATGGAAGCAGTGAATGCAAATAGACCTAATTCGTATTCATTGTGGAAATCCTGAAAACCAGGTTGGGTTCTGGACCTTGAGAACTGGATACGACGACCCCTACTGTACAGTAATACAGACGACACAGGGGAAAACACTTCTGTTACGCTCATGTAACATATGCTTTTTGGAGTGCTCATTAAGTTATTAAAAAAAACACACAATTCATTTTCTGAAAACCTGAAATAGCTGTCACTTCAAGAGTGATTTTATCAGAGGTTCTCTCCCATTCTACAAATATGGGAAATGAGATTTTTATACACAACCAACAAAAACATAATGGAACAAAGAGAAAACAGGAATATGTAAAATGTCAAAGTCCTTTACAGACAGGGGCGTATCTGAGGTTCGGCGGTAGGGGGGGCAGGGGCTAGAGTGAGGGGGCACATTATAGCTCCCCCCCCCACCGCTGTCAACCCCCCCCACCCGCCGTTAACACTCCCTCCCGCCTACCGCCGTCACCTACCCCGAGGTCCGCTTCCTCCAGCTTTTTAAAATATTGCTTCAGCTGGCGGGGGATCCCAACCCCCCGCCAGCCCAGCCGCGATCTTTAACTTTTTCATCCTCATCGTGCAGCGCACTGTGAAAGCTGCATGCATCTTTAGATCCAGTTGGATGGAGTCTGACGTCGCAGCACGTTGTAACGTCAACGTGCTGCGACATCAGACTCCATCCAACTGGAACTAAGGATGCATGCAGCTTTCACAGCACGACGAGGATGAAGAAGTTAAAGAAGACCGCGGCTGGGCTGGCGGGGGGTTGGGGTCCCCCGCCAGCTGAAGCAATATTTTAAAAAGCCGGAGGAAGCGGACCTCGGGGTAGGTGACGGCGGTAGGCGAGGGAGGGAAGGTTAACGGCGGTAGGGGGGTCCGGGCCAAAATCTGCGGGGGCCCAGGCCCCTGTGGCCCCACGCAGATACGCCCCTGTTTACAGACATATTTTAAATAAATTTCCCAAACTAGCAGTTCAGTTAAGAGTTTCATTTTGGGATCTGAGGGAAGCCATTCAATAACAATTATCGTATCTCATCCTAAGTTATCACCCCTATCCACAGAGGAACCAATTTGCCAACGTTATCAGACACAGGTGATTTCACTACCAGAGCAGCTTTAGACAACTGGTAAATAAAAAATAAATAAAAATTAGGTCAACACTTCAAACAAATAAAACTTGTTCAAATGTTTTTACACATAATTCTTAGACATGCTAAATTATTTTGTCATAAGTATTTCTGTCTGGTTAAGGCAAATGGATTAAAAAAAGCCATAAATGTAGTTCATTGTGCAAAAGGCATTTTATAAAAAAAAAAAAAAAAGAAAATTTTTTTTTTAACAGTTAAGCAGAAAAAAACAGTTTTGGATGTGAGCAAGAATATGATTATAATCAGTCTATCAAAATGTATTCTCTTTTAAACTTGTGTTTCATAAAGCTTTTGATTTTCTTGCTCTGGGCGATGCTCCATCTTCCGATTTCACTGCTCCATTAATATGAGCTGGAATTTAGAAAGGGAGATTTTTTGGGGTAAACTAGAAGACTCAAAGCACATATTTATCAACATCAGGAGAAAAATATCAATAAAAACACTTTGCTAATCTTCTTTATCAGAGAAAAGAGATGTAAGGTCTTACGTTCTTGTATGGTTTTAAAGTTACCTTTCAGGATTCTCACTGTGAAGTCACTGGTACAGTGTCCTGGTCCTGTAAAATGCTGACCAACAGGGGTGGGAGCCCTACTGGCACCAGTATTGTTCATGTGATGTATTTTACAGGACCAGGACACTGTACCAGTGACTTCACAGTGAGAATCCTGAAAGGTAACTTTAAAACCATACAAGAACATAAGACCTTTGAAGTCAGAATGATTGAATATTTTAACACCCAACAGAAAGGACTTAACAAGGATCTGGGGTTCCTAGCCCATTATAAACCATAAAGCTGTATTTCTCTGTTGATCACCCTCCCCTCACCTATCCACATCCATCCTGTTAGAATATCAATGATATGCTTTGATGTCCCCATGCATACCTCCTACCCACCCCCATCCTCCCACCCTGTCAGACTGTCATAGTAATGCTTGAATGTTTTCACTTATATACACTGTCAGCTAGCACATTTGCTTATTTCCGATCTGACGAAGAAGGGCAACCTTCGAAAGCTAATCAAGAAATGTATTACGTTATGTCCAATAAAAAAAAGGTATCATCCAATAAAAAACACTTTGCTGATCCCCAATAACAATAATCCACAGCTATCCACACTCCTTATAAACAAATTGACTTATTAAATGAGGATCAGAAGAGTAAAGAAGCCCGAGAGTAGATCCATGCACAAAACACCTCATAAAAGCTTTATATGTAACACTCTCACAAATTACTGTAATCTCCCTATTCAATAAAAGAACAGCAAAGCCTTACCCACACCAAAGAAACACAAAATGATGTTGACTGAAAAGATCACTTAGGTTCAAACAAAAGCTTTGCTGGTTTTGAAAACTAGGTGGTGGCTTCAGGAGCCTCCTTTTTTCTTCACTTCCCTTGTAAATGTTTGGTTACATTTCAGGAGAAGCAATATATTTTCTTTGAATCTACAGAGCTAGAAAAGGTTTTGCAAGAACATGAGAAATGATTGTGCTGGTTAGTGATTTTGAAGTTTATTGAGCTAGATTGTTAAGAAATTATCTTCTTTAAAATGTTTTCTTAGCTATTTAACTGGTTAATGTTTAGTCATTCTCCTCTTGTGATGTGGGTTAATTGAAAGTTAAATATTCTTGATACTATTGCCTTTCCTATTATAATAAGGTTTTTGCTCTTATTTCCTTTGTTATTATTGGGAAATGTATAGTTTCTAACAGCAAATTAAAAAAAGAAAGAAAGAAAGATGACTTAGTACACCAAGTTTATGCCGCCATTTTACTCCACCATTGTTTCCTCCCTCTCTTACACTGTATGGGCTTCTCTGGGTCTGTTGCAAGCATGCAGGAATACCACTACCAATTCCACTATCAGTATGTTCCAGATATCCAACATTTTACTGGTGAAAATATATTGTTTTCATTCCATTTGAGCCTCCCACTCTGCACTTTACACTAATGCCAATGGGTAACAGATTTACCATGCACTGAACATTACAACATTTTAAGTTAATATAAAAATTGCCTCAACTGGTTTACAGAGGGAACACTAAACTGAACTAGATAAATTCAATCTACATTTGTAGACAAAGTCGTATAAAAAAAAACATATTAACGGAGTTTTTCACAATGTCTCTAGCACCAAAGCAAGTCAACCTTAAGTAGAGAGAAATCATTTTGTATTTGGTTTAATCACTGATTTAATCAATAATATATGTCAGACTATGGTAAATCAATAGATTTTATTTTGATTACTTTAGTGTAGAATTTGATTTTATATTTTAAAACACAAGCAGAATTCAAATTTAGGATCAGGTGTTTCAGAGTTGAATCATCATATTTTCTCTGTTGCTGTGAATAACTGTCATCCTGTGTTTAAGGGCCCCTTTTACCAAGCTGAGGCAAAACGGGGCCCTAGCTAGCGTTGGTGCATGTTTCACGCACTCAGAGGCCCCCTTTTACCGCAGCGGGTAAAAGGGTGGTCTTTCTTTCCTGCAGAAAATGGCCGTGCGGCAAGTAAAGCACTTGCCACGTGGCCATTTCAGGAGGGAGCAAGATTACCGCTGGGTACACCCCGGCACGCTAGGGGATGGGAAGTACCACCAGGCTGTTACAGAAGCCCAGCGGTACTTCCTGTTTAGCGAGTGGTAAGCCCACATTGGACTTACCGCCGCTTAGTAAAAAGGGCCCTAAATGCAAAAAGGTTTCTAATAGTTTTATTAGCAGCTATTTTTCAAATCCCACAGGAATGGCATATCCCTTAGGCTAGTCCAAATCTATCTAAATCTCTCTCAGGAATTTTGCAGAATATCATCAACCACAGTTACTGAAAATCTAAAACAAGATTAGCCGAAAGGCCTACACTCTGCTCTGCCATGCAGGACAGGAGCCAATGTCCCAACTCAAACAAACTTTTGCACACAATGTGTGTTATGCAAACATCTGTAATCTGTTAAAGCACTGGCCATAAAAACTAACAAATAAAACCACACATAAAAACAAACAGTATTTTAGACAGACCTTTACTTGATTCTTTTTTGTACGGTTTACTTTTTGAGTTTGGTAACTTTTTCTTTGGACACTGGTTCTGGATATGCTCTCTCCACTTCTTTAGCTGGAAATTAATGAACTTCCACATCATCCAGGCTTGTGTTAGACAAATTGCAGCTAAGCAACTAATCCTAACATAGAAAAATATTTTGATTAAAAAAGCCATTTCATTACACAAAGTATTATACACACGTAAGGTGAAATAGTCCAATTTTAAAACTATGGCTCAAATGAAAAAGTGAATGATACATACCTGTAGCAGGTGTTCTCCGAGGACAGCAGGCTGATTGTTCTCACGACTGGGTGACGTCCGCGGCAGCCCCCACCAACCGGAAGACGCTTCGCGGGCGGTCCGCACGCAGGGCACGCCCACCGCACATGCGCGGCCGTCTTCCCGCCCGTGCGCGACCGTTCCCGCCAGTTGAATGACAAGCAAAAAGATGAAAACGCAACTCCAAAGGGGAGGAGGGAGGGTAGGTGAGAACAATCAGCCTGCTGTCCTCGGAGAACACCTGCTACAGGTATGTATCATTCACTTTCTCCGAGGACAAGCAGGCTGCTTGTTCTCACAACTGGGGTATCCCTAGCTCTCAGGCTCACTCAAAACAAGAACCCAGGTCAATGGAACCTCGCAACGGCGAGGGTATAACAGAAATTGACCTACGAAGAACAACTAACTGAGAGTGCAGCCTGACCAGAATAAATTCGGGTCCTGGAGGGTGGAGTTGGATTTAAACCCCAAACAGATTCTGCAGCACCAACTGCCTGAACCGACTGTCACGTTGGGTATCCTGCTGGAGGCAGTAATGTGATGTGAATGTGTGGACAGATGACCACGTCGCAGCCTTGCAGATCTCTTCAATAGTGGCTGACTTCAAGTGGGCCACTGACGCTGCCATGGCTCTAACACTATGAGCCGTGACATGACCCTCAAGAGCCAGCCCAGCCTGGGCGTAAGTGAAGGAAATGCAATCTGCTAGCCAATTGGAGATGGTGCGTTTCCCGACAGCGACCCCTAGCCTGTTAGGGTCGAAAGAAACAAACAATTGGGCGGACTGTCTGTGGGGCTGTGTCCGCTCCAAGTAGAAGGCCAATGTGTGCAACTGACGTTCAGCAGGGCGGGTATGCGGTCTGGGAAAGAATGTTGGCAAGACAATTGACTGGTTAAGATGGAACTCCGACACCACCTTTGGCAGGAACTTTGGGTGGGTGCGGAGCACTACTCTGTTGTGATGAAATTTGGTATATGGAGCATGAGCTACAAAGGCTTGAAGCTCACTGACCCTACGAGCTGAAGTAACTGCCACCAAGAAAATGACCTTCCAGGTCAAGTACTTCAGATGGCAGGTATTCAGTGGCTCAAAAGGAGGTTTCATCAGCTGGGTGAGGACGACGTTGAGATCCCATGACACTGTAGGAGGCTTGATAGGGGGCTTTGACAAAAGCAAGCCTCGCATGAATCGAACGACTAAAGGCTCTCCAGAGATGGCTTTACCTTCCACACGATAATGGTAAGCACTAATCGCACTAAGGTGATTCCTTACTGAGTTGGTCTTGAGGCCAGACTCCGATAAGTGCAGAAGGTATTCAAGCAGGTTCTGTGCAGGGCAAGAACGAGGTTCTAGGGCCTTGCTCTCACACCAAACGACAAACCTCCTCCACTTGAAAAAGTAACTCTTTTTAGTGGAATCCTTCCTAGAGGCAAGCAAGACACGGGAGACACCCGCAGACAGACCCAACGCAGTGAAATCTACGCCCTCAACATCCAGGCCGTGAGAGCCAGAGACTGAAGGTTGGGGTGCAGCAACGCTCCGTCGTTCTGCGAAATGAGAGTCGGAAAACACTCCAATCTCCACGATTCTTCGGAGGACAACTCCAGAAGAAGAGGGAACCAGATCTAACGGGGCCAAAAGGGCGCTATCAGAATCATGGTGCCGTGGTCTTGCTTGAGCTTCAGTAAGGTCTTCCCCACCAAAGGTATGGGAGGATAAGCATACAGGAGGCCGGTCCCCCAAAGAAGGAGAAAGGTGTCCGACGCTAGCCTGCCGTGTGCCTGAAGTCTGGAACAGAACCGAGGCAGCTTGTGGTTTGGTCTGAGAGGCGAAAAGGTCCACCGAGGGGGTGCCCCACTCTCGGAAGATCTTGCGTACCACTCTGGAATGAAGCGACCACTCGTGCGGTTGCATGACTCTGCTCAGCCTGTCGGCCAGACTGTTGTTTACACCTGCCAGGTATGTGGCTTGGAGGAGCATGCCGAACTGGCAAGCCCAACGCCACATCCCGACGGCTTCCTGACACAAGGGGCGAGATCCGGTGCCCCCCTGCTTGTTGGTGTAATACATTGCAACCTGATTGTCTGTCCGAATTTGGATAATTTGGCAGGACAGCCGATCTCTGAAAGCCTTCAGTGCGTTCCAGATCGCTCGGAGCTCCAGGAGGTTGATCTGCAGATCCTTTTCCTGGAGGGACCACAGACCCTGGGTGTGGAGCCCATCGACATGAGCTCCCCACCCCAGGCGAGATGCATCCGTCGTCAGCACTTTCGTGGGCTGTGGAATTTGGAATGGACATCCCAGGGTCAAATTGGTCCGAATGGTCCACCAGAGCAGTGAAGTGCGGCAACTGGTGGAGAGGCGGATGACATCCTCTAGATTCCCGGTGGCTTGGAACCACTGGGAAGCTAGGGTCCATTGAGCAGATCTCATGTGAAGACGAGCCATGGGAGTCACATGGACTGTGGAGGCCATATGACCCAGAAGTCTCAACATCTGCCGAGCTGTGACCTGCTGAGACGCTCTGGTCCGCGAAGCCAGGGACAGGAGGTTGTTGGTCCTCGCTTCAGGAAGGAAGGCCTGAGCCGTCTGGGTATTCAGCAGAGCTCCTATGAATTCCAGAGACTGGGTTGGCTGGAGATGGGACTTTGGGTAATTTATCACAAACCCCAGCAGCTCCACGAGTTGAATAGTGCACTGCATGGACCGGAGGGCTCCTGCCTCCGAGGTGTTCTTGACCAGCCAATCGTCGAGATATGGGAACACGTGCACTCCCAGCTTGCGTAGATACGCCGCCACCACCACGAGGCACTTTGTAAACACCCGTGGGGCAGAGGCGAGCCCAAAGGGCAGCACACAATACTGAAAATGCCGTGCGCCCAGGCGGAATCTGAGATACTGTCTGTGAGCTGGCAGTATCGGGATGTGAGTGTATGCGTCCTTTAAATCCAGGGAACATAGCCAATCGTTTTTCTGAATCATTGGCAGAAGGGTGCCCAAGGAAAGCATCCTGAACTTTTCTTTGACCAGGAATTTGTTCAGGCCTCTCAGGTCTAGGATGGGGCGCATCCCCCCGGTTTTCTTTTCCACAAGGAAGTACCTGGAATAGAATCCCTGCCCTTCCTGCCCGGGTGGTACGGGCTCGACCGCATTGGCGATGAGAAGGGCGGAGAGTTCCTCTGCAAGTACCTGCTTGTGATGGGAGCTGAAAGATTGAGCTCCCGGAGGACAATTTGGTGGAAGGGAGGCCAAATTTAGGGCGTATCTGCACCGCACTATTTGGAGAACCCACTGGTCGGAGGTTATGAGAGGCCACCTTTGGTGAAAAAATTTTAACCTCCCTCCAACCGGCAGATCGTCCGGCACGGACACTTTGAGGGCGGCTATGTTCCCGTGGATCCAGTCAAAAGCCCGTCCCCGGCTTTTGCTGTGGAGGCGCAGGGGGCTGCTTAGGCGCACGCTGTTGACGAGAACGAGCGCGCTGGGGCTGTCCCTGTGCCTGTCGAGGCCTTTGGGCCGGCTGGGTGAACCTACGCTTGGCAAAAGCATAAGGCGCAGCCTGCCGGGCCCGGGAAAAACGTCCACCTGCTGAGGTGGATGCTGAAGGCGCCCGGTGGGAGAGCTTGTCGAGGGCGGTTTCCCGCTGATGCAGTTGGTCCACCAGCTGCTCGACCTTCTCGCCAAAAATATTATCCCCCCGGCAAGGGACGTCGGCCAGTCTCTGCTGGGTGCGGTTGTCCAGGTCAGAGGCACGCAGCCATGAGAGCCTGCGCATCACTATACCTTGGGCCGCAGCACGAGATGCCACGTCACAGGTGTCATAGATACCCCTGGACAGGAACTTTCTGCACGCCTTCAGCTGCCTGACCACCTCCTGATAAGGCCTGGACTGCTCCGGCAGGAGCTTATCAACCAGGTCCGCCAGTTGCTTCACAGCGTTCCGCATGTGGATGCTCGTGTAGAGCTGGTAAGATTGGATGCGGGTCACGAGCATGGAAGATTGGTAGGCCTTCCTCCCAAACGAGTCCAGAGTGCGAGACTCCCGCCCCGGGGGCGCCGAGGCGGTATCCCTCGAACTCCGTGCCCTCTTGAGAGCAGAATCCACGACCGCCGAGTCATGGGGCAATTGGGGCCGCATTAACTCTGGGTCCGAGTGGATTCTGTACTGGGACTCTGCTTTCTTGGGAATGGTGGGCTTAGATAATGGTCTCATCTAGTTCCGAAGCAGTGACTCTTTGAGGACATTGTGCAACGGCACCGTGGAGGACTCTCTAGGTGGTGATGGATAGTCGAGGACCTCGAGCATCTCAGCCCTCGGCTCATCCACAGAGACCACGGGGAAGGGAATGCAAATGGACATGTCCCTTACAAAGGAGGCAAAGGAGAGGCTCTCAGGAGGCGAGAGCTTCCTCTCTGGTGAAGGCGTGGGGTCAGAGGGAAGGCCCACAGACTCCTCTGAGGAGAAATATCTGGGGTCCTCCTCTTCCCCCCACGAGGCCTCTTCCTCGGTATCGGACATAAGCTCATGTAGCCGAGTCCTTAACCGGGCCCGGCTCGACGTCGAGGCACCGAGGCCTCGGTGTCGTCGAGCGGTGGACTCCCGCGCCGGCGGGGACGAAGCTCCCTCCATCGACGTCGACTCCACCTGCGTGGCGGTCGAGACCGGCGCCGCAAGCGGCGGCGGTGTCGAAGGCCTCGGCACCGGGCTAGAGCTCGCCGGCGCCACAGTCAACAGTGCCGAGGGCGCAAGCACCCCCGGCGCCGGCACAGCCTGGCGCATCAGCCCTTCCAGGATCCCCGGAAGGATGGCTCGGAGGCACTCGTCCAGGCCTGCTGTCGGGAAAGACGGGGGGGGCCGGTAGAGGTGTCGGTGCCGGAAGCTGCTCGGGTCCAGGAGACTGCACTGAAGTGCTGGGACCCTGACGCGTCGGTACCTCCACTACCGAAGGGCACCTCTCCTCTCGACGTTGACGCTTCGGCGTCGACTCCTCGCCGGCACCGATAGCCGGATGCATCGAAGGCGACCAATGACGGTGCTTCTTTGACTTTTTGCAGTGCCCGTCATCGGCACCAGGTGGAACGGAGGAGGAGGAGGTCGATCCCCCTCGGTTTCGAGGAACCGGGTCAGACAGGGTTCGGTCCCGAGGGCCATGGGCAGAGGGAGTGACCGGGGCCGATTGCGCACGCGGCCTCTCACCCCTACCCTCACCGGAGGACCGGCGGGCCGACGGGACCTGTGCTCCTGGGGTCGATGCCATCGGTGCCGATTTCGCGGACATCGATACCGGTACCGAAGAACCGGCCGTCGATACCGATGCCGTCGAGGTCGACGTCGAGGGGCCGGCGCAAGTTCCAAAAAGACGGTCCCGTAGAACTTGCCTTGCAACCTGAGTCCGTTTCCGGAGACCAAGACACAAAGAGCACGACTTGATATTGTGCTCCGGCCCGAGGCACCAAGCGTGGGTGTCGGTCTGCGAGATAGGCCGGCCGCACCGACCACACTTCTTAAATCCACTCGGGACCTTCGAGGACATCGACGGAAAAATCGCATCGGCGAAATTAAAGTCGTCGATGGTGGCGGTAAATCACACCTCGAAAAATAAATCGACCGCGCGGCCACAAGGCCGCAACGCGATGCCTCCGCTAGAAAACGAGGGGAAAACAAGCGCGTTCACTTTTTTTTTTTGTAACAAGAAAAAGAAAAAAGGGGTCCGGAACGTGCGGGAACCAGAAACAAAAAACAAGAAATTCGCGAAAACACGACGGTTTTTCGGGCTGACAAGAGAAAGCGGACGACGCACGACTCTCTCCAGCGCGGAAAAAACAAGACTGGCGGGAACGGTCGCGCACGGGCGGGAAGACGGCCACGCATGCGCGGTGGGCGTGCCCTGCGTGCGGACCGCCCACGAAGCTTCTTCCGGTTGGTGGGGGCTGCCGCGGACGTCACCCAGTCGTGAGAACAAGCAGCCTGCTTGTCCTCGGAGAATGAGAAACTACCTTCTACAGGGGAAGGGGGTGGGGGGGCAGCAGTGGCGTTCCTAGGGGGGCTGACACCCGGGGCGGATCGCTGATGCGCCCCCCCCCCGGCGAAAGAACCCCCAATCCCCCGGCGAAAGAACCCCCCCCCCCCCGGTGCACGCCGCTGGGGGGGGGGGGGGTGCCACGCGCCTGCCGGCTCTTCGTTTTCATGCTCCCTCTGCCCCGGAACAGGAAGTAACCTGTTCCAGGGCAAAGGGAGCATGAAAATGAAGAGCCGACAGGCGCGCGGCGCCCCCACTGCCCCCCCTTGGTACGCCACTGGGGGGCAGTACACAGTGAAATAGCATCAGAAGAGAAAGACCAATAAAGGTCCCTACAAGAGAATAGCTGCAGCTCCAAAACTCTTCTAAGTCTATCAATTTTTTTATATACCGCCTTCTATTGAAGCACAAATCAAGGCAGTTTACTTATGTAACTATTCAGGTACTTGCACTTTCCCAGATGGGCTCACAATCTAAGTATATTGTACTTGGGGGGCAATGGAGGGCTAAGTGACTTGCCCAGGGTCACACGGAGCTGCAGAGAGAATTGAACCTGGTTCCCCAGGATCTTAATCCACTGCCGACTGTTAGGCAGCAGTGGGAATCAAACCTGGTTCCCCAGGTCCGCATCCCGCTGCACTAACCATTAGGCACTAACTGCACTGATGATCACAAGAAAAAAATTCCAGAGCACGGACTGACCAAACTCCGTGTTTTGCGAGTAGAATACTCCAAATAATACGGTCTTGTGAACAGGTGTGGAGAAGACCAGGTGGCAGTTCTGCAAATACCTTGTAGCCTGTGAGTTCTGAAGCACCATTACTTGCACTATGGGTTCTAGGATTCTCCAGCCCCCATATAGCACAGGATCGCCAGAATGCGGCCATTCAGATTGGGTTCCCTGTCCATTGGTCTACTCATTACCCAGTCACCATACAGAGTCGCTTCACTCTTTGACACTGCTGAGGTCTGGCCTTACCCAGAGAACGATGCTCAGTTCATTCCACAACACTGTCCCCCTGCACTTCCCTTCAGCCAAGCACAAGAGCCAGCAGAATACTTTCCGCACAAGATTTCTAAGACGCTGGACCTCAGTACTACATTCAAGAACTGAAAAACAAGCACGACTTTCAATCAATATTCTTGTGGTGCCCTCACAATGGAAGTCATACCACTCCCAGTACACCAGATCCTACAGGATCTCCAGTTCAACAACTGGCAGACCCTTTATTTTCCATATTTATATCACGCTTTACACCAAAGCGGGTTATGATCAAACATACATTAAAAAACCCAAAACACAATACATCATAGTATTCGCCCCTTCAACATTCCCAATAAAAAAAACAGTTCCATTCCTTCAAGTAACTATTTAAAATCAGTCAGAAATCATCCCTTTACGAAGGCCTTCATAAAATAAGTTTTCAGATACTTCTTAAACTATTGCCTGCTTGCATAGTCTCAAATGTCCTGGACGTTTATTCCACATATCTGCATCAGCAATTGAAAATACTCAGGAGCAAGTATCTTGCAGGAAAACATAATTGTTTTGTAGCGTCCAAATGTAAAGGTAATCCTGATTTATAGAAAGGCATCACATTCAAGAAATATACAGGCACAGTTGCATAAATCCTTTGATGAATCAAAGATAGCACCTTAAAAAAATCACCCTATATTCTACTGGCAGCCAATGAAGACTTTTCAAAATTGGAGTAATGTGATCTGATCTCTGTAACACCCACAGTCATTCGTGCTGCTGCATTCCATAGTAACATAGTAGATGACGGCAGAAAAAGACCTGCACGGTCCATCCAGTCTGCCCACGATAAACTCATATGTGTATACCTTACCTTGATTTGTACCTGTCTTTTTCAGGGCACAGACCGTATAAGTCTGTCCAGCAGTATTTCCTGCCTTCCAACCACCAGTCCCGCCTCCCATCACCAGCTCTGGCACAGACCCTGTATAAGTCTGCCCTCCCCTATCCTCTCAACCACCAACCCCTCTTCCCCCCGCCACCCAATTTCAGCTAAGCTTCTGTGGATCCTTTCCTTCTGCACAGGATTCCTTTATGCCTATACCACGCATGTTTGAATTCCGTTACCGTTTTCATCTCCACCACCTCCCGCGGGAGGGCATTCCAAGCATTCACCACCCTCTCTGTGAAGAAATACTTCCTGACATCTTTCCTGAGTCTGCCCCCCTTCAATCTCATTTCATGTCCTCTCATTCTACCGCCTTCCCATCTCCGGAAAAGATTCGTTTGCGGATTAATACCTTTCAAATATTTGAACGTCTGTATCATATCACCCCTGTTCCTCCTTTCCTCCAGAGTATACTTGTTCAGGTCAGCAAGTCTCTCTTCATACGTCTTGGAACGCAACTCCCATACCATCCTCGTAGCTTTTCTTTGCACCGTTTCAATTCTTTTTACATCCTTCGCAAGGTACGGCCTCCAAAACTGAACACAATACTCCAGGTGGGGCCTCACCAACATCTTATACAGGGGCATTAAAACCTCCTTTCTTCTGCTGGTCACTCCTCTCTCTATACAGCCTAGCAACCTTCTCGCTACGGCCACCGCCTTGTCGCACTGTTTCATCGCCTTCAGGTCCTCAGACCTCTCCCTGTCCGTGTCTATCAGGCTCTCCCCACCTAACACATGTGCCTCCCTTGGATTTCTACTCCCTAAGTGCATCACTTTGCATTTCTTCGCATTTAATTTTAATTGCCAAATGTTAGACCATTCTTCCAGCTTCTTCAGATCTTTTTTCATGTTTTCCACTCCCTCCGGGGTGTCCACTCTGTTGCAAATCTTGGTGTCATCTGCAAAAAGGCAAACTTTACCTTATAGGACTGTGCAGAATCATAACTTCTCACCACTGCCTCAGAGAATAAAACCACAAAGGAACAGATGGTTCACAGTAGGCTCAGGCAGAATTCTTTCTGTTCCTGCCAAGCTCTGATAGAGGGGAGGGGCATTTTTACATAGCTGAAACTGCTATAATTATTGGCAATATCTAGATTTATTTAAAAGGAAAGTTATTAATATCTAGGGCAGTTTTAAAAGTAAAATAAATTGTAAAGTCCTTGAGCAGACACTACCATTTTGGTCCATTCAGCCAGAGAATTCCCTTGATAGCAGCACTTAGCTGACACTTTGGGACTTCCCAGTCACTTCCAGAACTCTAGAATTTAAAAGAAACTACAAAATGTAAAACTATGACACCATTCAGTAGTCTTTGATGCAGCAATTAAGAAGACTAAGTCAAAGTCCCAATTTATGTGTCACCTACAAAGGAGGACAGAAAGTCTACCAGGGTGCCATGCTCACTTTGAAGACTGTAACTCACCAGCTCCAGATACTGTTATAATTCAGCTGCTACAAAAAGAAACTGTTTCACAATCAACCAAGCACATGTACACCATCTCCCTGCTACAAGTTACACTTCAGAAAACCACAAACCATCTCATTTGCTTCACCTACTATTGCTTATTTCTAGGATAAGCAGCATAAAATCTGATTTACTGTTTTGGGATCTTGCCGGGTACCTGTGACCTGGATTGGCCACTGTTGGAAACAGGATGCTGGGCTTGATGGACCTTTGGTCTGTCCCAGTATGGCAACACTTATGTACTTGGGATTCTGAATGGAATCTTGCTACTCTTTGGGGTTCTAAATGGAACGTTGCTACACTTTGAAATTCTGCATGGAATCTTGTTATTCTTTAGAATTCTAGAATCTTGCTACTCTTTGGGGTTCTACATAGAATGTTGCTACTATTTAGGTTTCTGGCAGGTATTTGTGACCTGGATTGGCCACTGTTGGAAACAGGATACTGGGCTTGATAAACCTTTGGTCTGTCCCAGTATGGCAACACTTATGTACTTGGGATTCTGAATGGAATCTTGCTACTCTTTGGGGTTCTAAATGGAACGTTGCTACACTTTGAAATTCTGCATGGAATCTTGTTATTCTTTAGAATTCTAGAATCTTGCTACTCTTTGGGGTTCTACATAGAATGTTGCTACTATTTAGGTTTCTGGCAGGTATTTGTGACCTGGATTGGCCACTGTTGGAAACAGGATACTGGGCTTGATAAACCTTTGGTCTGTCCCAGTATGGCAACACTTATGTACTTGGGATTCTACATGGAATCTTGCTACTCTTTGGGGTTCTAAATGGAACGTTGCTACACTTTGAAATTCTGCATGGAATCTTGTTATTCTTTAGAATTCTAGAATCTTGCTACTCTTTGGGGTTCTACATAGAATGTTGCTACTATTTAGGTTTCTGGCAGGTATTTGTGACCTGGATTGGCCACTGTTGGAAACAGGATACTGGGCTTGATAAACCTTTGGTCTGTCCCGGTATGGCAACACTTATGTACTTGGGATTCTGCATGGAATCTTGCTACTCTTTGGGGTTCTAAATGGAACGTTGCTACACTTTGAAATTCTGCATGGAATCTTGTTATTCTTTAGAATTCTAGAATCTTGCTACTCTTTGGGGTTCTACATAGAATGTTGCTACTATTTAGGTTTCTGGCAGGTATTTGTGACCTGGATTGGCCACTGTTGGAAACAGGATACTGGGCTTGATAAACCTTTGGTCTGTCCCGGTATGGCAACGCTTATGTTCCTATGTTGCACACTGTGTGTGGTTTAGCTTTTTAATGTCACCTTGCCCTTTTTTTTTTTCTGCTACATCTTCTTTTTTTGGTTCTCCTCTGGTTTCCTGAGGTGGTGAAGCGCTTTTTTGTGGAGAGTGAAAAGGAGAGAGATGGGACTTTTGGGAGTGGAGAACTGAAGCTGCAGCAGCAATCTGGAATGTGGGAACCAGGGGCGTATCTGGAATCCGGCGGTAGGGGGGGCCAGAGCCAGAGAGGGGGGGCACATTTTTGCCTCCCTCCCCCCCCGCCGCCTCTCTCCACCCCCTCCCCGCCGTCAACCCTCCCCCGCTGCTTACTTTTGCCAGCCGAGGTCCGACCCGCAATCTCCATATTTCGTCTTCCTCCGTGGCCATGTGCTTCAAGGAAGTTACGCTGCAGCCTGCAGTGCTGATTGGTTGAATCCAGTTCGGCGTCTGACGTCGCTGCGACGTCAGACGTCGAACTGGATTCAACCAATCAGCACTGCAGCGTTACTTCCTTGAAGCACATGGCCACGGAGGAAGACGAAATATGGAGATTGCGGGTCGGACCTCGGCTGGCAAAAGTAAGCAGCGGGGGAGGGTTGACGGCGGGGAGGGGGGCCAGGGCGAAATCTGCGGGGGCCCAGGCGCCTGTGGCCCCACGTAGATACGCCCCTGGTGGGAACGCCCCCACACACCCAGTAAACCAAAAGCCAGTGGTGTACCAAGGGGGGTGGGGGCGGTTGGCCCCGGGTGCATGCCGCTGGGGGGTGCCGCGGCGCGCGCCTATCGGCTGCGAGTTCAAATCGCTACACTAAATTCTCTCGTTCGCTGCAGCTCCCTCCCTCTGCCCTGAAACAGGTTACTTCCTGTTCCAGGGCAGAGGGAGGGAGCTGCAGCGAACGAGAGAATTTAGCGTAGCAATTCAAACTTGCAGCCGACAGGCGCACGCCGCGGCACCCCCCCCCCTAGCGGCGTGCACCCGGGGGGGGGGTCATTTCGCCGGGGGGGGGGGGGGGGGGCGCATCGGCGATCCGCCCCGGGTGTCGTCGAGGCTAGGAATGCCACTGCCAAAAGCAGAGAACTCTCGACACACAAGACCGTCAAATAACATTCCCAAGAATGTTCTCTGCCTGACTCCATCATCCTTGCTGAGAAAACTGTCTCCTTTTCCTCTCATGAGATCACAATTTAGCCACCTCCTCAGTTTGTCTCACACTTGAATCTGTCTACCAACATTTGCCCCTCCCCCCATTTTTTTTTAATCTTACACATTTTTCAGTAGTAGCACATGACAACTTACATTCAGGTACACTAGGCGTTTTCATCCTATCAATTCCCCCATTTCTAGCAGTCTAATTTATTAGTTTTTCTCCTTCATCCAAGTCTATCCCCCCCCCCCCCCCCAACAACCGAGAATAATTCCTGACCTAATTTAAGCAATACATTTGCAATAAGAATTTCACAATATATTAAAAAAAACTGAAAGGGTGACAAACATCCTTATTGCATAACATCCAGCTGCAACCCTGAACAAGTAAAAAAAAAAAAAAATTAAATTCAAGTAAAATACAAAGTTTGTTACCTAACAGTGAGTACATTGAAGTTTCCATCTGCTATGGAAAGCCCTTGATTCTCAGCTCTGGCCAGACCAAATCCAAATGTGAGGACAGATAAAGTAAGGGTTAAAAGCCGAGCCATCACAAATAGCAGAGCCCAAAGAGTAAACCTGTAAAGAACAAAAGGGGTAGAAAATTTCTTGTAAGGCAATATCAACACATGCACATCTGTTTTTCAAATATAAAATTAGCATAATTAGGCCTCTAATTTCATCTTGCAGTATTCTTCATCAGATCCCATACCAGCATCAGATCCTCCACCAGACAAAATGCTCACCTGAAGCAAGTATTCTCAGATGACAGCAGGCCAAGTATTCTCACAGCTGGGTGATGTCATCCGATGGAGCCCGGTGCAGATGCTGACTAGCCAGATTAATGTAGAATTTTCTAGCGACATACCACCGCACATGTGCTGGTGCCTTCCTGCCCGAAGTGCAAGCGCGGGTTACTCAGTCATAGAAAATAGCTAAAGAATACAACTCCAAGGGAAGGTGGGGAGGGTTTGTGAGAATACTTAGCCTGCTTGCCTTGGAGAACAACTGCTACAGGTGAGTAACTTCACTTTCTCCAAGGACAAGCAGACCAGTTGTATTCTCACAGCTGGGAATCCCTAGTTACCAGGCTCATCAAAAGCAATAATTCTAGGATAAATAGGGACTCGACACATTGAAGCCTCAAAGTCAATTAACCTGAAACTATTTACATAATTATTATTATTTATTATTATTTATTGCATTTGTACCCCACATTTTCCCACCTATTTTTGGGCTCAGTGTGGCTTACAATACATTGTATTAATGGAAGTACAATTTGTTACCACTCGATTGTGGTTACATTGTTATGCATTGAGTTTAAGACAGAGTCTACTTATCGTTAAGAGAAAAGTACAATGGAACAAAACAATGGAACAAAGGAAGAACAACGGATACTGATAGGACTATAGAACAATAGCGCGAAAAACTTTCGGGTATAGCATTTTACCTGTAGATTAAGGTTTAAGTATGTTAAAATGAGAGTACAGATGAGAATGTGTTGATGTATTACTAACAGTGTGCGTAGAGTTCATGTGTTTTCATCCTTTCGATAGATATTTTCGAAGAGATGAGTCTTCAATAGTATGCGGAAGTCAGTCAGCTCGTTGGTCGTCTTCAGGTTGCGTGGAAGATTGTTCCAAAATTGCGTGCTCATATAAGAAAAGGTTGATGCGTGCATCACTTTGTATTTTATGCCTTTGCAATTTGGGAAGTGGAGGTTCAGGAAAGTTCGGGATGATCTTTTAGCGTTTCTAGGTGGTAGGTCTATTAAGTCAGACATGTAGGCTGGGGCTTCACCATGAATAATTTTGTGGACTAGTGTGCATACTTTAAAAGTGATGCGTTCCTTGAGTGGGAGCCAGTGTAGCTTCTCTCGTAAGGGTTTTGCGCTTTCGTATTTTGGTTTCCCGAAAATGAGTCTGGCAGCTGTGTTCTGGGCTGTGAAGGTGCAGCCTGGAACCAAAGAAAATTTATCCTTGTGTGTGTGTGTGGGGGGGGGGGGGGGGGAGGAGTTGGATTTGGATTCTAAACACTGAAAAAATTCTTCAGGACTGCCTGTCCGAACCTGCTGTCACTTTCGGTATCCTGCTCAAGGAAATAATGAGATGTAAATGTGTGGACTGATCACTATATCATAGCTTTGCAAGTCTCCTCTATGAAAGCTTACCCTCAAGTGGCCTCTGACATTATGAGCCTTGACATGACCGTCTACAGTCAGCCCAGCCTGGGCATAAGTAAAGGCGATGCAATCTGCTAGCCAAATAGAAATGGTGAGTTTGCCAATGGCTACTCCCATCCAGATTGGATCATAAGAAACAAAAAGCTGGGTGGACTGTCTATGGGATTTAGACTGCTGCAGATAGGCGGCTAAGGCTCACTTGCAATATACAGTATGTAGCACATTTTCGCCAGGATAGGCATGTGGTTTTGGGAAAAATGTAGAATGACTGACTAAAATGGAACTCTGACACTACCTTAGGAAGGAACTTATGGTGCCTGCGGAGTACTACTCTATTGTGGTGAAACTTAGTGTAAGGTAGACCAGCTACTAGAGCCTGAAGCTCACTAACGAGGACAACGTTGTGATCCCATGACACAGCTGGAGATTTACAGGGGGCTTTGAATATAGCAAACCTCTCACGAAGCAAACAGCTAGAGGCTGTACAGAAATGGCCTTATCTCCTACATGGTGATAAGTACTAATTGCACTTAGATGAACTCTTACCGAGTTGGTTTTCAAACCAAACTCAGAGAGGTGCAGGAGGTATTTAAGCAGTTTTTGTGTAAGGCAAGTGAGAGGATTCAAGGTTTTGCCTTCACACCAGATGGCAAATCTCTTCCACTTAAAGTAACACCTCTTAGTGGAGACATTCCTGAAAGCCAGAATGATGCGGGAGATTCCCTCCGGCAAATCTAAGGATTCAAATTGTACGTCCTCAACATCCAAGCTCCACAGATCTCCAGAGGACAACACCAGAAGAGGAGGAAACCAGATCTGCCTCAACCAGTAAGGAGAAATTAGGTCTTACCTGATAACTCTCTTTCCATTAGTCATTCCCACTATTTCCGAACCTGTGGGATAGTTGTATCCATCAACCAGCAGGTGGAGATAGGGAACTGAAAACTGAGCTGAGACATCTCTTAGCATCTAATCCAGCTCCTCCATATTTAAGTAGACAAGCAGTAAAGAGAAACTCAAGAAAACACAACCACCTTGGTTTGATAGAACAGTTAAAGTGGAGAACCGCCATTCAAAACTCAAAATCCTAGATTTCAAATATGTTAACTTTAATAAGATGGGGGATTACCTGAAGAAATAGCTGATGAGCTGTGAGAACGTATGAAAAGTGGAAAGGCAATGGTCCAGGCTGAAAGGAGCTATAAATATGACTAACCTTTATGTAAGGAAAGTAAAAGCAAAAGAAAAAGGAAACTGATATGATTCTCCAAGCAAGTGGCTGAGAAAAAAAAAAAGGCTAAAGACTTGGTGTTCATGAAATACAGAAACGCTCAAGAAAAGGAACACAAGAGAGGAATACCGGATGAATATGAAAGAAGCCAAGAGAGATATATGTCTGGCAAAAGCACAAATGGCTAGAAATGTAAGCAGGAGCGACAAGGATTTTTTTTGAGGTATATTAGTGATAGAATTGAAAAATGAACTTGCAGGACACAAAGGAATCCTGTTCAGAAGGAATGGATCCTCAGGAGCTTAGCCGAGATTGGGTGGCAGAGCTGGTAGTGGGAGGCGGGGCTGGTGGTTGGGAGGCGGGGATAGTGTTAGCCAGACTTGTACGGTCTGTGCCCTGAAGAGGACAGGTACAAATCAAGGTAGGGTATACACAAAAAGTAGCACATATGAGTTTATCTTGATGGACTGTGCAGGTCTTTTTCTGCCGTCATCTACTATGTTACTATTAGTAACATGTAATTTATCTTTAAAATCAAGCACGGCACCGGAAGATTGGAGGGTGGCCAATGTAATGCCAATTTTTTAAAAAGGTTCCAGAGGTGATCCAGGAAAATATAGACCAGTAAGCCTGACATCGGTGCCAGGCAAAATGGTAGAGACTATTATAAAGAACAAAATTACAGAGCATATTCAAAAGCATGGATTAATGAAACAAAGCCAACACGGATTCAGTGAAGGGAAATCTTGTCTCACCAATCTATTACATTTCTTTGAAGGGGTGAACAAACATGTGGATAAAGGCGAGCCAGTCAATATCGTGTATCTGGATTTTCAAAAGGCATTTGACAAAGTACCTCGTGAAAGACTCCAGAGGAAATTGGAGTCATGGGATAGGAGGTAGTGTCCTATTGTGGATTAAAAACTGGTTAAAAGATAGAAAACAGAGAGTAGGGTTAAATGGTCAGTATTCTCAATGGAGAAGGGTAGATAGTGGGGTTCCCCAGGAGTCTGTGCTGGGACCGTTGCTTTTTAACATATTTATAAATGATCTACAGATGGGAGTAACTAGTGAGGTAATTAAATTTGCTGACAACAGAAAGCGATTCAAAGATGTTAAACCGCAAGAGGATTGTGAAAAGTTACAAGAGGATCTTAAAAGGACACCGCAACATCCACCCTACAGTGCTTGGCAAAGGTACGCTGTATGCCTCGTAGAATGAGTCCACAAGGCCTGAAGAGCCTGCTTCCGCGCAAGCAAATAATCTGACGCGATAGTCTCTTTCAGCCATCTAGCAACTGTGGACTTGGAAGCCATGAGGCCAAGCTTCTGTTTATCAAAAAGCACAGTCAGGTCTGTCAAATTTGCAAAATTCATTCATGACTTCCAAATATCTAATGAGGCTCTACACCTTCATGAAAGAATACTGAGCCTCTACATCCTCTCTGAGAAAGGATGGCAGCGCCACAGATTGGTTGAGATGAAATGCCAATACCAACTTTCGGAAGAAAGGAAAGAACCGTGAGCTGGGAGATCCCACCTCCATAAAGTGGAGAAAGGGATCCCAACAAGAGAGAGTCTGAAGCTCCAAAACTGTATGTGCCGACGTCAACAGCCACCAAGATCTTTCAAAAAAGGCCTTCTGCAGTGACTCAAAAGGAGGCTTCTGAAGAGCCCGAAGGACTAAACAAAGGTTTCACTCTGGACATGGTGTACAAAAAGGAAGCCGCAAGTGGCCCATCCCTGCAGGAATTGAACAATATCTGGGTGAGCCGCAAGAGATGTCTTCTGTAGTCGGCCCCTGAAACAGGCCAAAGCTGCAACCTGAACTTTTAGAGAACCCAACACCAATCCTTTCTGAAGACCTGCCTGGAGAAATACTAGAATATGAACGATCTGAGCAGAGAAGGGAGAAAATCCACACTCAAAAAGCCAGCCCTCGAACGTCTTCCATATACCCCTTGCATACGCCATGGACATAAGAGTGTTTCTGAGCCTGAAGCAAGGTAGCAACGACCAAATCAGAATAACCTTTTCGTCTCAGCTGAGCCCTTTCAATGTCCAAGCATGAGACCAAAAGGGCACAAATCCTCCAAAAGCACCGGACCTTACTTTAGTAGGCTGTTTATCTGTGGAAGATGAAGAGGATACCCATTCAGCAGTCGAATCAGGTCCACATACCACAGCTTCCACAGTCAAATCTGGGGCTAAGACAATTATTCAACCCCAGTGCATCAATCCTTTTCAACATGCGGCCAACCGTGGGTCAAGGAAAGAAGATGCGTCTCTGGCCAGGGCTGCAGTAGGGCATCGATCTCAATCAAGCCTGGTTCTTTCCAACGGCTGAAGAACTTGGGCGCTTTGGCATTCCCTTTCATTGCCATCAAGTTCGGAAGTGGAAACCCCATCAGTCCACTATCAATTGAAATCCCTAGCTGGAGAGTTCCCATTGTTTAGGGTCCAAGGAGTATCTGCTGAGCAAGTTCACATCCACATTCCAGGACCCAGCAATGTGAGCTGTCAACAAGCATTGAAGATCTTTCTCCACCAAAGAGGGAGACTACCTCCACTGTCACTGGGCGGCTGTGGGTCCCGCCTTGCTTGTTAATATAAGCCACCGCTGTTGACCGGTCTGAGAAAACTCAGATCAGGGCCCCCACCAGAAAAGAAGCAAAGTTGCTTAAAGCATTCTGCACTGCTCTGGACCATTGAAACTCGTATCCCATCTGAGTGCCCGATGCCAAATGAAACTTGTAATGGGTTCCCCAACCCAACTTGCTGGCATCCATAGACACCGTCTCCCATTATGTCATCGGAAAGGGAGTGCTGACAATCAAATTCCTGGGTGACAACCACAACTGCATACTCTGTCTGACAACCAGCATCCAAGGAAGATGCTCTTACATCTCTGACACTGGAGACCAGCAGCTAAGACACTCCTGTAATGGCTGCATGTGAGCCCTTGCCCATAGCACCACTTCCATCACTGCAGTCACTGACCACAGATCCTATACGTAGTCCCAGACCGTGCCTTGACTGAGACTAATCTGTTGAACCAGCTTCAATATTCTGTGTTCCGTGAGGAAGATCCTCTCCCTTGCTTTATCAAATAGAACACCCAGATACTTCAGCATCAGTTCTTCTCAAAACTGATCATCCAACAACCGGAAGATGGACAACTTTGTCCATCGCTGCCACGCTGTCCGAAAAGGACGACACACAAATGAGCCAGTCATCAAGATACAGGTGAATTCTGATTCCATGGTGCTGAAGGAAGGCAGCCGCCACAGCCATAACCTTGATAAACATTTTGGTGCCAGTCAAAAGCTTGCCCCTTGCTTCAACTGGGAAGCCATCTGGGACTTCTGAGGTCAGGACTGGCGAGGCAGAGAATGCTGGGCCTGGGGGTTCAGGACAGAGCGAGAAGACAATGGAAATGGAAACCTACGCCTTCACCCTCTTCAATCAGCTGAAATAGCCCTTGCTAAAGTCTCCAATGACCTGTTCCTGGCCTGATCCAAAGGTCTCTATTCTTCTATCCTCATCTTTCTTGATCAATCTGCTACTTTTGACACTGTTGATCACCACCTACTCCTTGATACATTGTCCTCACTCTGATTTCAGGGCTCTGTTCTTTCCTGGTTGTTTCTTATCTCTCTCATCACACTTTTAGTGTATACGCTGGCAGATCCTCCCCCGCTTTTATCCCACTATCAGCTGGTGTACCTCAGGGCTCTGTCTTGGGACCTCTTCTTTTCTCCATCTATACTTCTTCCCTTGATGCTCTGATCTAATCCCATGGTTTTCAGTATCACCTTTATGCTGATGACTCCCAGATCTACCTTTCCACATCAGAAGTTTCATCAGGAATCCAGTCCCAAGTACCAGCCTGCCTGTCTGACATTGCTGCCTGGATGGATGTCTCACCGCCATCTGAAACTAAACATGACCAAGACTGAGCTTCTTATCTTTCTCCCTAAACCCACCTCTCCTCTTTCCCCATTCTCTATCATCTTTGAATAACACTCATCCTCCCTGTCTCATCAGCTCGTAACCTTGGTGTGATCTGACTCCTCTCTCTCTCTGCACATATCCAACAGACTACTAAAACCTGTTGTTTCTTTCTCTAATATCACTAAAATTTGACCTTTTCTGAGCACACTACCAAAACCATTATCCACCACCTCTCGTTTAGACTATTGCAACTTGCTTCTCACAGGTCTCCTGCTAAGTCATCTCTCTCCCCTTCAATCTGTTCAAATTTCTGCTGCATGACATATTCAGCCTGTGTCGCAATGCTCATATTATCCCTCTCCTCAAGCCACGTCATTGGCTCCCTATCCGTTTCCGCATACAGATCAAATTCCTCTTATTGACTTACAAGTGCATTCACTCTGGAGCGCCTCAGTACCCTCCACTCCATTCATTGGGTAAATCTCTCTTATCTGCAACCTTCTCCTCCATGGTCAACTGCAGACTCCATTCCTTTTATCTTGCTGCACCATATGCCTGGAATAGACTTCCTGAGCCAGTACGTCAAGCTCCATCTTTGGCCGTCTTCAAATCTAGGCTAAAAGCCCACCTTTTTTATGCTGCTTTTAACTCCTAACCCCTATTCACTTTTACAGTACCCATGTCTGTTTTATCATTCCCACCTTAGTTATTCCCTTATTTGTCCTGATTAGAATGTAGGCTTTTTTGAGCAGGGATTGTCTCTTCATGTTCAAGTGTACAGTGCTGTGTACGTCTAGTAGCACTATAGAAATGATAAGTAGTAGTAATAGCTAGACAGCATCCACAGCAGGCTCTGTTGGATAACGTCACCCACATGTGAAAATACGATGGCCTACTTGTCCTTGGAGAAAGCTTATGTTCACAATAAAAAAAAAAAGTCAGCAAAATTTTGTACGTGCCGTTACTAGGCCAGTGCACTCCCTTCCCGAAACGTGTACATGCACACATATGCACAGCTTAGAGGGAACATTGGCTGGAATCAATTCTACGTCAGGTAAGGTCTTCCATTCCCCCCGTTTGTCTAGGGCTAGGATGCACAAAGTTCACAGCCTTTGACCGGGTGGAAGTGTTTTTTGCTTTGTTTTTTTAAGTCAATCAAACAATGGCGACATCTACTGGCTAGCTTTAGGCTTCATGACTGCAGGGCCCTGGGAAGAGATTAACACCCCAGCTAATTGAAAGCTCATGGTGAACGGATCTCAGTCCCGATTCCAGATGAATGAAAAGCAGATTAAGGGCTTCTTTTACAAAGCCGTGCTAGCGATTCCTGTGCGGCAAATGACAGGAAGCCCACAGGAATTGAACAGGCTTCCTCTCATTTACTGCACAGAAATTGCTAGCACAGCTTTGTAAAAGCTGGCCTAAGTGCTTGGCCCCAGAAAAAAAATGTATACATAAAAATATTTCTCATAAAAATCCTCTATTGTCCAGACTGAAACCTTACACTGTATCCCATTGCTTGTCTATCTTGTGCAATTGAATTGTTCAATGCAATTTGGAGGTTCTGTGGTGTAGACATAAAAGCAGTTTGCTTGGATTTGAGCCTGTTCTTTGAAGTGTTCTGAACTCGACTTTGTGTAGAAAGTATGAGCAAAAATAATTGTGAACAGCTTACCCTTTCTGTTTATTTTCATCGCTGAAGTAGAAGAGGCGAGAGGCATGAAAAAGAAGTTCCACCAAGTAGTGCGGTACTAACAGAATTAGGCCCAAGAGATGAAGACTGAAAGAATAATTTTTAAAATAAATTACTACAATTGCCCCCAAATCTGTAAAATATCAAGGACACCAATATTACTTAAAAAAACACTTACTTTAGCACATAGGCACCCACTATGTGAGCAATATAAAGACAGGTGTAATACAATTGCCTTGCAATATCTTCCTAAAAAGAAAAGACCAACAAACAGTGCTGAATAAATACTAAAGCATAAAGCGTTTATAATGTCTTTAAATCTAATTAACACAACTGAAACCCTTAAGTTGCCTGCATGTAGCTATAACACAGGTAATGTAATGTAATGCTTATACCCCGCACTTTCCCACTCAATAGCAGGTTCAATGCGGCTTACATATTACATCAGGTAGACGGAGTAACATAGGGTGGATGCAGCTGAGTAAAGAGGCGGTCGATTAGGTATGGATAGGTAAGATGGTCAAGAAAGGAGGAAGGTAACGGTAGGGGATGTTTTGATCTAGGGTTCAGAGACCCCTAGGTTCTGTCTGGCACTGTGGAGTTCAGTTGTCCAGTGGCAGAGAGAATACCTCCAAGAAGGCTGAGTTGACCTCAAATCTAACTCCGTCTCTAAATAGAATAATTCACTGGTACTAAGCTAATCAAGAAGTTGTGAAGTTCTAAAAGGAATTGCCACTAAGAGATACGTTAGGTCTAAGGAAAAGATACCAGCCTTATGACAAACTGGATTTAGATTACAAGTTATACAATGCAGCGAAAGATAGCCTGATACAGCAAAAGCATTTATACTTACAGCCTCTGATCATAAAGTGAAGTCTACAGAACATCATTTGGGATGAGGAGTTTATTTGCCAAGATGCAAGTCAAATCAGTGATTGACAACAGGCATGTACAATCAATTAATTATAGGAATATAATAATCCAGCTGCAAACAGGTGTTAATTAGTTCCTAATCTTTTATAATTTCTTTTACCAATTAAAGGTTTTACAAGGGAAAGCAATTAGGTAATTTGTCAATTCTGCTGGTCACATTGGTTTCCCTTGGAGAGAGAGAGTGGCAACCCTTCTCTCTAGCTTAAACCAGGAAATACTCTGATTTTTATAGGTGCCCTCAGGATATGGATAATATGACAATGGATATACCTGATTGGATCTATGCTAATGTCATGGTTGTCACTGATTGGCTCATGCTAATGAGTAGCTTTTATCTTGCTAACATGGTTTTGTTTTTAGCTCGCTTGACCACAAATCTTAAGCAAGACCATGGCTGACCACAATGTCACTCTGTCCTTTGGACCCCCACCCTTGTGTTTCCTGTTGTTCTCTGCAGTGCTCCAACACTGGGAGTTCAAGCAAGAGCCACACAGGCCTGTGAGCTTTTCCCTCATTTTAGAGCCTGAACCAAAGTCTAGGCAGGGGACCAAGGCTCATAGCTGTAGCATTTTTATACAGGGAATAAGGGGAGGGTGTATATTGGGAATAGCGTATTGTTGTAGAAGCCATGCCTTTCATTGGGTCACAACAATCAAGCACAGACATTTGCCTAGGTTGATCTGAATAGTTGGGTGGTTCTGTCGATTTGGGGGAGCTTCCTGGTCACAGCTGTACTGACATTCTCAACTGTGCTGGAAGGTGGCTCTTTCAATGAAAAGACTGGGGGCTACCTGGTACTGTAGTCTAGTCTAATAATTAGCACAGCAGCCTTTGAAGCACTGAATAAAAATCAAATCGGCATAGAATCTGGAAAGGACTGAGATGATGCCTAACATCGGTGCCGATTTCTGCAGCTGCTATAATTAGTGTTTCAAGTGCAGTCGATTTTGTCTTTAGGACTCAGAGAGTGTGCTAGTCAGATTTCTAATTAAAGCTGATTTGTGATCTACTCAGAACTTCTTTAAAGGCAATTCTTTGTTCACCCTGGTCAATTGGCAGCCAATGGCATCACGGACAAATAATAACTATCCACCATCCATTTTTATTCTACTGCAACTAAGTTACCAGAATAATTACTACTACTACTACTTAACATTTCTAGAGCGCTGTACAAATTAA
Source organism: Microcaecilia unicolor (assembly GCF_901765095.1). Taxonomy (NCBI): domain Eukaryota; kingdom Metazoa; phylum Chordata; class Amphibia; order Gymnophiona; family Siphonopidae; genus Microcaecilia; species Microcaecilia unicolor. Next base: position 220,134,309 of record NC_044038.1, read on the forward strand.
TAACTAAGGACGGTCCCTGCTCAGAAGAGCTTACAATCTAATGGACGAAATGTCAAGCTGGGGTAGTCTAGATTTCCTGAGTAGAGGTGTTGTGATTAGGTGCCGAAAGCGACATTGAAGAGGTGGGCTTTGAGCAATGATTTGAAGATGGGTAGGGAGGGGGCCTGGCGTATGGGCTCAGGGAGTTTGTTCCAAGCATGGGGTGAGGTGAGGCAGAAAGGGCGGAGCCTAGAGTTGGCGGTGGTGGAGAAGGGTACTGAAAGGAGGGATTTGTCTTGAGAGCGGAGGTTACGGACAGGGACGTAAGGGGAGATGAGGGTAGAGAGGTAAGGAGGGGCTGCAGATCGAGTGCATTTGTAGGTTAGTAGGAGAAGCTTGAATAGCAAATACAAAGTATCAGTGGTTCCCAAACCTGGTCCTGAAGGCACCCCAGCCAGTCAGGTTTTCAGGAAATCCACAATGAATATCCATGAAAGAGCTTATGCACACACTTCTTCCACTGCATGCAAATCTGTCTCATGAGTATTCATTGTGGATATCCTGAAAACCTGACTGGCTGGGGTACCTCCAGAACCAGAATTGGGAATCACTGCTTTATATATTAACTTACAAGTCAAAAAGCTGACACAAATTTCATGTTTGGTACTGCAGAACTATTTTCAGTATTTCATATACAATATCGGTAAAAATAAATGTGATGGCTAAACTATTTATTTTTATTTATTGCATTTGTATCCTGCATTTTCCCACCTCTTTACAGGCTCAATGTGGCTTACATATTACAGTAACGACGTTAGCCAGTTCCGGTATGAACAAATACAAGGTGATATTGTGGTAGAATGAGGTTCATGTAACGTAAATACATTAGGGGAACATAGAAAGGAAGAGGAGGAGTTAGTGTATGTCCATTATGGTCTTTGGTTACGTTATGTCGCAAGTAGCCAGGTTTTTTGATGTTGGGTCAGTGGGGTGTGCCTTTTTGAACAGGTTTGTTTTTAGTACTTTCCGGAAATTTAGGTGGTCGAGCGTAGTTTTTACTGCTTTTGACAGTGCGTTTAAGTAGGAAAAGCTAGATGCATAAGTAGATTTGTATTTGAGTCCTTTGCTGCTTGGGTAGTGGAGGTTTAGGTATGATCGTGATGATTTAGTAGGGTTTCTGGTTGGCAGGTCAATGAGGTCATGTATCCCGGGGCTTCGCCGTAAATAATTTTATGAACTGTCGTGCAGATTTTGAAAGCAATACGTTCTTTGATTGGAATTTCTCAGAGGGGTTTAGCGCTGTCAAAACGCGTTTTTCCAAATATAAGCCTTGCTGCTGTGTTTTGGGTGGTCTGAATTTTCTTTATGATTTGTTCCTTGCATCCCGCATAAATTCCATTGCAATAGTCTGCGTGGCTTAGTACCATTGATTGTATCAGGTTGTGAAATATTTCCCTTAAATTTGCAGCCTCAACCCGCAGCCTTCCAGCATTCCTACACAGTCCTGCAATTGCAGGACACATGGGGACGAGAATGGTTGCATCAGGCAGGTCCAGGGACACCTGTTAAGCTCCAGCAGTTTTCTCATTATCCCACAGCCAGCAAATATATTCAGTGATTGGTGTCCTGGTCTGAAATATAGTCACTTCTTTCTGACTGAGCTAGATCTGTCTTTGCAGTCTGCATGTGTCATAATGGAAAATCCTCATGTCAATATGATACAGTGGGATGGACTTCACTGGTTATTTTTATTTTAACCTATTTTATGTAGTGTCAATGATGTTTTAAGAACTCGTGCCCCTTTGACAGGAGAAACTTGAAGCTAACACATAGGATGTGGGCAGCGTTGAATATATTTCCAAATAGAGTTTACAATTTCAAAATTAAAGAAAATAATTTAAAATAGATTAAAGAATATTGACCAATATATTCTGATCTTTCTGTATAAACCCCTCTAACCTGTATTTCTTTACAGAATTGCCTAGACACTGTGTCCTAAGCCTCATCTGGCAGCAAAAAAAAAACACAAAAAAAAAATCACCAAAAAAATTTACGCAATTTATAATTCATTTGTATTTACTAATGTTTATTTAATTATGGCAAGTGATACTGTTTGAATAATTTTAACTATTGTGAAATGATTTGAGTCTACCTGAGGAAGATAGCATATACAGTGGTTAGATTACTGCACCTCAAACAGATCCCCTGTGGGAACCACCTGCCTATTTAATATTCAGAATAGCGCACTGCAGCATGAAAATTATTAATATACCAGCACAAAGACTGAAGGAGAAACAAAAGCGATTCTCAAAGAAAGCATGCATCTTGGGAACTCTTCCAAAGACTGGATCCTTTTTATAAAAATCAGTAACTGGTGTAGTATCAAACATATAAACGGCGAGTGACCGTACTCACTTGCAAATGTGTAGTAGACTTCCCTCTCTGTCCCGCCCCCGCGTCAATACGTGATGACGGAGGGGGGGGCGGGACAGAGGGAAACTGCGCGAAGGGGAGGGAACCGCCGAGGTCGCCACCACTCCCCCTCCCCCCCCAAGGTCGCCGCCATTGGTACCCCCCCCCCCCCCCGGAGTCGCTGCCGCCGCCACCCCTCCATCCGGCCCGTCTCTTCGCTATTCAACTTACATCTCCGGAGCAGGCAGATCAGCTGAGCTGCCGTTGGCCTTCTTTCCCTGCCTGTGTCCCGCCCTCGCCGACGTTACGTCACACGAGGGCAGGACACAGGCAGAGAAGGAAGGCCGACAGGAGCTCAGCAGATCTGTCTACTGCGGAGATGTAAGTTGCATAGCGAAGAGACGGGCTGGCGTCGGCGTCTCGGGGGAGGGGGGTACTGGCAGCGGCGAACTCGGGGGGGAGGGGTCAGCGGCGACCCAATAGCCCGTTTTAACAGGCTCAACGGCTAGTCCTACATGAAACAGGTTAGTAGAGATTTCAAAATATCATCCTAACAAACTTCTAGGTTGAGGATTTTCGGTTCATCATTACCCTGGCAGATTCAGTGCCCCAAGGTATACCTTGGGCTCTCATCTCCCATTCTCCTCATTACCAGAAAAGGTTCTTTCCCAATCACTTGTGATAAAGTCACATCCAGGATAGTTGGGTTAAGGCAGTTTCAGTCTGAACTACAAGTCCCAGAAGGCATTGCAGGCAAGGAGCCAGGGGGTGAGATGAGGAACCCGGACTGGACCTCTAGCTGCAATAGGGGAAGACAAGGGAATAAGCTGACAGGATGTGTAGATGGGCTGCCCCTAGGGGGAAAGAGAGCTAGGAAACCCTGTGTGCCGGAGCTCCTCATTAGGCTCATGCTTAACTCAGCTGGTATGGGTGTGTAGAGAAGCTAATGAGTGGAAAATGATTGGTTGTGAAGGCAGAAGCCAGGGATTGATGAGGCAGGTGGGAAGGAGTCTCAGCAGTTCAGTTCAGGGAGAGCAGCAAGGAAGGCTGAGAAGTATTTGCAGGCTGAAAATCCTTGGGTAAGAAGAAGTCCCTAAAGTATTAACCTTACTAGTGAGGCTGTTGCAGGGGGAATCCCTTGGGTGTGAGAAGTCCCTAAAATATGGAGCTCATTATGAGGGTGAAGAGAATACAAGTATAACTGCTGCTTTGTGATTTAACTATGATGATGAATTGAATGGACTACTGCTGTTTGGAATTGAACTAATGTTTATGGTGCACTGGATAAAGAACCCAGACTGAAGCCGACTGTAGCCTATATTGAATCCTGACATGTGCTAAGAGCCTTCTGCTTAAAGGGGACTACTGGCCACACACTTTCAGGTGGCTTATAGGTGCGTAGGATTGAAGGTGAATGCTGCTGTTGGAACTATGTACTAGGAACCTGCATGGAATAAAGTCCTTGAGTTTGAAGTTACTGGTGGATATCTGTTTCTTCATTGTACCGGGAGCCTGTGGTTAGAGGAGATTGTTCTATCCCTGGCTGCACAAGAGAGGCGCCTGGTTACACACTATTAAGTAAAACATTCAGGTGATGTAGGAAAAAAAAAAAGTTCCCATGCACAAAGTTGTATTAGAAAAATACTAATGTCAGTCTTCTTTAAATAATTTGATTGATCTTCCCCTTTTTCTGTAATTTCTAATCCGAAATCTAGTGCTTTCAAATACATGACACATGAGAACACATCTTAGTATGTTATTAACAGTACTCAAACATACCCTGTATAAAGTTGACACTCTGGGATATTACGAAGGAAATATCTCTGTTTTTATTATACAGTATTAAATGGCTTATAGTACTTAGACATAACTTAACATTCAGATCAGTGAAAAACGACTGGCCTAAATTAAAGAATAATAGAAAAACATGTAGTCATACCTTCCGAACCTTCTGAAAGTATAATTCTGGCAATGCGTGGATCCAGTAAGCTATTTGGCAGATGTAGAAAAACTTTACCTGAAAACTAAACAACAAAATTAGAAGGCAGAGAGTCACTTTGGATCTAAATTACTTTCTTCTAAAGAAAAAAACAATAAGCTGGCATTAACTTGCCTCCACTACCCTTAAAGCATTCGCAAAGGATTCAGCAAGTACTGAATGCTTTGTTTCTGCATCTTAAGTAGAGGAGTGTGGTAGCCGTGTTAGTCTACTCTTAAGGTTATCAATAGAAATCAAACAAAATAAAACATGGAAAAGAAAGTAAGATGATACCTTTTTTATTGGACATAACTTAATACATTTCTTGATTAGCTTTCGAAGGTCGCCCTTCTTCGTCAGATCGGAAATAAGCAAATGTGCTCGCTGACAGTGTATATAAGTGAAAGCATATCACACCCATCCTGTTAGAATATCAATGATATGCTTTGATGTCCCCATGCACACCTCCTACCCAACCCCATCCTCCCACCCTGTCAGACTGTCATCGTAATGCTTGAATGTTTTCACTTATATACACTGTCAGCTAGCACATTTGCTTATTTCCGATCTGAGGAAGAAGGGCAACCTTCGAAAGCTAATCAAGAAACGTCCATGTTTTATTTTGTTTGATTTCTATTGATAACTTTAAGAGTGGACTAACATGGCTACCACACTCCTCTACTTTTCTCTAAGGAAAATCCAAGCAGTTATAAGAAAGATCTCCAACTCCTTATTTATTCATCATTGAGATTGATTACTGTAATTTGTTGTTCTTTGGCACTGACATCTTTTTGACGAAGAGGATTCACACCATACAAAACACAGCAGTTAAAATCCTGTATGGAGCTAGAAAATGCCACTCCTTTATTTCAGGAACAGCACTAGCTCCTGCTCCTCAGTCTCAATTCAATATTATTTTAACATGGAAAAGAAAATAAGATGATACCTTTTTTATTGGACATAACTTAATACATTTCTTGATTAGCTTTCGAAGGTTGCCCTTCTTCGTCAGATCGGAAATAAGCAAATGTGCTCGCTGACAGTGTATATAAGTGAAAACATTCAAGCATTACTATGACAGTCTGCATCTTGAATTCAAAGCTGTGCAAAGAGAAATTAACCCCATACACTTGCACATAATGAAAGCCAACTGAAGAGTTGGCTATGGCTAAGTACTGCTTTAAGAGGCAGATGCACTAAACTTTAACGACTCTTTAACGACCAATTTTTGAACCGTGGCTTGCATTAAAGGACATTTTCCGATGAGGGTAGCAGCTAACGAAAGCGGAATGCAGATGAGGGATTCCGGTAGAAACTGTATTGTAACGAGATGCACTAACCTTTTCCGATTGACTTAACGCAGGAAAAAAACACCGGAAAATCTACGAGAGGTCTGTACCTCTCATTGTGGCTGTGTGGACTCGCAAAGACTGTCACGTAAAAAAAAAAAAACCTAACCAATCCAGAGCATGTTTGAGCCTTACCCAGCAAAAAAAACAGAAACACGTGGCTCCCCACTTCCCCCTGCATATAGTGGAGGAGTGGCCTAGTGGTTAGTGTGGTGGACTTTGGTCCTGGGGAACTGAGTTTGATTCCCACTTCAGGCACAGGCAGCTCCTTGTGACTCTGGGCAAGTCACTTAACCCTCCGTTGCCCCAGGTACAAATAAGTACCTGTATACAATATGTAAGCCGCATTGAGCCTGCCATAATGTAACAAAAATAAAAAATAAAAATAAATATGCAGGGGGAAGCAGGGAGCCACGTGTTTCTGTGTTTTTTTTTGGTGGTGTTTTGACGTTTGTGGCATGCGCAGAGCAGCCAGCAAAACGCTTGGCAGCTCTGCGCATGCTTTAGGGGCCGATTACGGACGGGGATTACGATTCTTTGATACACTGTACTTTTCAATACCGCACCGAGCATGTGCGACTTGTTTTTTTGTTGCATTCTTCGTTTTTTAAAAATCGTTATGGACTTTAACGATTTAGATTTTTTAACGTTTGGTTGATGCATCTGGCTCTTAGAGTTAAGCTATGATACTGTTTAAAGAAAACTGAAATCCTGAAAACAAACACGTTCATTAGTCTAATGGACTTTACCCAACTTCACTGGTCCTTTCTTTTAATTTGTTTTATACAGTGTCAATGATGTAAATTCTAATTGTCTCAAGGTCTTAAAACAATTAACATTAAGTATTGCCACACTGGGACAGACCAAAGGCCTATCAAGCCCAGTATCCTGTTTTTAACAGTGGTCAATCCAGGTCACAAATACCTGGCAAGATCCCAAAAAAGTTCAATACATTTTATGCTGCTTATCCCAGAAATAAGCAGTGGATTTCCCCCGTGTCATTTTAATAATGGTCTAGGTCTTTTCCTTTAGAAAGCCGTCCAAATCTTTTTAAAACCCCGCTAAGATAACCCCTCTGAAGAGGGAAGGAGTTAAGATGGCAGCAGGACCCTAATACTTTACACTCTGGCTGATGTCTGCTGGCTTTTGTTTTCGATTCCTCCTCCACCTTACACGCATACTAAGAGAAAAGGGGTAGTTGGAACTCTACCCTCCCCCCCCCCCCAATCAGGTGCTCCCATGCCCCCAACCAAGTTACGGATTGACAAGTTCACTGTTGGGGCCCCAAGGGCGGATGCCGGGAGTGTGAGCGGAAGGTGGAGGAGTGAATCTGACGCTGGAACACAAAATATCTCTTTCTCCCCCACTGAAGGGCCCCCCCCCCCCCCGCCATGCCCAGCAGTGCCCTTTTCTCTTCCCTCACCCCCCCCCACCCCCATCTAACATAGCTCCTTTTTTCCTCCTTCACCTCAACCCTGTATAGCACTGCTCCTTTTTCTTTCCTTCACTCACACCTACCTATCCAGCATCACCTCCTCTCCTCTCCCTCCACTACAGCATTACTCGTTCTCTCTTCTCTCCCTTCTATCCATCTATCACCCCCTCTCCCCCACCGGTCTAGCATTGTCCCTTCTCTCTTCTTTCACCTATTCCCATCCAGCATCACCCACTCTCTCCTCTCTAGCCCATCACTGGCCCTTCTTGTATTCTCTTCCCTCCCACCAACCTAGCATCGCCCCTTCTCTCTTCTTGACCCCAGTCCAACATTGACCCTCTTTCTCCCCATCTCCCCAAGCCACTGCTGTCAGTACCATGCCTCTAGGCCAGCAGCAGTAACGAAAGCAGCTCCAGTAATAAGCATGGGGGAGCATTCAAGCCCATGTGCTTGTGAAGGCCCTGCTGGTCCCGCCCCCAAACATATGAGCAACCTCACACGGGGTGGCTCAATAGGGCCTACAAGAACACAAGGGCTTAAAGGTTCCCAGCGCTTATTACTGGAGTTTTATACATTTCTGCCACAGGCCCAGCAGCAGTAGTGACAACAGAAGGTGATGGAAGGGATTGGCCTGGGTCCTGTCATCCTACTGCTCTCTCAGTACAGGGCCAGTGCAAAATAGACAGTCACAGCAACTTTTAATGTCCCACCCCCACCTCACCAGGCTTACTATGCTATACTCTAATTATGTGTACATGTGCAGACTGCAAAATACATGAACAAACCAGGAAGCCTATAATTTAGAAACTGATTGTATGGAGAAAACTAAGATAATCTACTTAAGTACAAAAGATATGAATAATCTTCCTGTTACACAGTGTATACTGAAATCAGACCTAAAATTTAAACCCATAATTGTCACAAATAAAGATAAACACACAATATGGTCGAGTGTTTGGTTACTTACAACATATGAGTATGAGGATAATCCTCCCACAAGAGGGTAGGATTTGTTGTAAATGGCTCCTGAAACAGAATTGTAAAAAAAAATTAAAATTGAAATCACTTCTCTACAATATTTTATTAATATACAATATAAAGGAAGTTTACTTACTTCAGTTAAAATACTTGTTCCCCAAGCAAATGAGAACAGATAGAAAAAAGCAAGCTGCCCTGATTCATTGAACTTGCTGTGTTTTGTTTTTGACAAATGGAGACGTCTATTAATTTTCTGGAAAAAAAAATACATAGTAAATCATGAATTATTAGCAAACTGCATCATATTTACCTAATAAAACAATTGGTTAAATTTCACAAGGATTAAAGATATGCTACACATCTATGTTACTAATTTAATTTTTACTCACTCTGCTGCTCCCCAGTATCTCTCCACACTCGTCCGTCCCTACACCCCTTCCCGTGCACTCCGCTCCATGGATAAATCCTTCTTATCTGTTCCCTTCTCCACTACTGCCAACTCCAGACTTCGCGCCTTCTGTCTTGCTGCGCCCTATGCCTGGAATAGACTTCCTGAGCCCCTACGTCTTGCCCCATCCTTGACCATCTTTAAATCTAGATTGAAAGCCCACCTCTTTAACATTGCTTTTGACTCGTAACCACTTGTATCCACTCGCCTCCACCTACCCTCCTCTCCTCTTTCCTCTACACATTAATTGATTTGTTTGCTTTATTTTTTGTCTACTAGATTGTAAGCTCTTTGAGCAGGGACTGTCTTTCTTCTATGTTTGTGCAGCGCTGCGTACGCTTTGTAGCGCTATAGAAATGCTAAATAGTAGTAGTAGATAACATAATATGAATGTCTAAAGCTGATTTCCAGTCTCATAACAAAATGGCAGTTGGGGACTAGATAGACCAGATGAGCTTTACGATCCTTAGCTGCAGTCGATCTAAAGTGTCTATAACAGACTTTAGGTCTTGTAGGTTAATTTGTTTGTGTAACTAGTGATGGGAGCTGGAAAAAAAAATCCCATTTTATCCTATTTCTTATTTACAAACATACCATTACCTTTTATCCTAACTGCACATATACCTGCAGGATTCTATTCAACAAGGATCTCTGCTCCCTTACGTCATAGAAACCCATGACTTGAAGCGGTGCAAAGAAAAGCTACGAGGATGGTATGGGATTTGCGTTACAAGACGTATGAGGAGAGACTTGCGGACCTGAACATGTATACCCTGGAGGAAAGGAGGAACAGGGGTGATATGATACAGACATTCAAATATTGGAAAGGTATTAATCCGCAAACGAACCTTTTCCGGAGATGAGAAGGCGGCAGAACTAGAGGGCATGAAATGAGATTGAAGGGGGCAGACTCAAGAAAAATGTCAGGAAGTATTTTTTCATGGAGAGGGTGGTAGATGCTTGGAATGCCCTCCCGCGGGAGGTGGTAGAGATGAAAATGGTAACGGAATTCAAACATGCGTGGGATAAACATAAAGGAATCCTGTGCAGAAGGAAGGGATCCTCAGGAGCTTAGCCTAGAATGGGTGGCAGAGCTGGTGGTTGGAAGGCGGGGCTAGTGCTTGGCAGACTTATACGGTCTGTGCCGGGGCTGGTGGTTGGGAGGCAGGACTAGTGCTGGGCAGACTTATACGGTCTGTGCCGGGGCTGGTGGTTGGGCGGCGGGGATAATGCTGGGCAGACTTATACGGTCTGTGCCAGAGCCGGTGGTGGGAGGCAGGGATAGTGCTGGGCAGACTTATACGGTCTGTGCCAGAGCTGGTGGTAGGAGGCGGGACTGGTAGTTGGGAGGCGAGGATAGTGCTGGGCAGACTTATACAGTCTGTGCCAGAGCTGGTGGTGGGAGGCGGGGATAGGGCTGGCCAGACGTATACGGTCTGTGCCCTGAAGAGGACAGTACAAATAAAAAAGTAGCACATATGAAATTTATCTTCTTGGGCAGACTGGATGGACCGTGCAAGTCTTTTTCTGCCGTCATCTACTATGTTACTTTTGAAGCTGTATGATCTTACTTTAAAAACCAGGCAACCAAACACCCAGCCTAGGAAAAAAAAAAGTATCTAAAATATTCTCTTTTGGAAGATCACACTTTTTTTTTTAGATTATTTGATGTCCTCTCATTCACATATGAATATAATCCAACTAAAAGTTATTTATTATAAACAATTTTTTACTTGATTTTCTTCAAAAATCTTGCCTGTCTTTTTCAATAGTAAGGTTCGTGCCATACCACTTAGCAGTATTCTGATCAGAGGGACTGTGCTGTGTGTGACCACAAACGTAGGCTGCATGCAAGAACTGGCATACATATACACAGTGTTTTACACAACAGGAAGGAGAGGGGAATGAGGTAATGTCAATTTAGTTTTATACAGTTGATGGCGATGGAGAATCTGGAAGAGGTTTTGAGTAACAAAGTGCTATGGTTTCAGGCAAAGAAAGCAGTACTCTCTATTAAAAATAACTTTGTCCAAAAGAAAATGAAATTGTCTTTGAACTGCAAACAGCTTCTCATATTTTCTTTACATGCCAGCTGAGAAAGTAAAATAATTTATTTGCCATAAGGCTTGCAAAGGGTATAGGAGAACGAGTAAGGAAGCGGGGGGGGGGGGGGGGGGGGGGGGGGGGGGGAGGCTGAGGAGGAAAAGAGGGGCAGTTTTTACCCTGAAACTTTACAGAAGTACCGAACTAGGCGGCCATGGTAGCAGAAACCGTGCTTCGAGAGAGAGTAGTGTTTCTCCCCTCTCCAGAGAGGCCAAAAGACTACAATTCCCAGCAGTCCTTGGATAGGTCACCTGATAGGGTTTAGGCATTCCCCGCACAATTCCCAGAATCCCAAAGGTGATGGGGAGGCTAGGCTGGGGAAGTTCAATCATGAGGATATAAGACAGCTGGAGGGCCCTAAGGAGGAGCCAATGGACTGGCAAATGGAGGAGGGAAGACAGGAGTTGGAGAGAGAGGAAGGGGAGGAGGAAGAACCTATGGACATTTCTGCCTTGGCTAGAAAGAAAGGTGAACAATTGAAAGGGCTCCTTGCATCCTGGTTCTCTACCTTGGTTGAAAAGGAAGGAAGAGGTTTCTATAGAAGGATAGACAGCAGATAATTATCTCAGCCCAGACCCATGTGGGAGGTTACCAGGTGTTAGTGCTGGTAAAGAATGGGTGGGGGTCGCCTTCGCTCTCTGTGAAGATATTGGGAAGAGGGTGAAAGGTAAAGGGTTGAGACTGAGAACATTATAATTGCTTTGTGCGTTCATAAACTATGTTTGAAAGGGAAGGAAGAGAACTGAGCTACCTATAATTCATGAACAACAGTGAACCTTGATAGCAACAAGAAGAGGAGGGCCTGTCTGTGTGCCTACAAGTGCACTTTCCCCACTGGGGTGGGGAGGGGGGCCACGGCCCAACTCTATCTGTGAGTTATTACAATTCGGAGCTCACTGTGCACCATGGGGAAGGATAAGAGGTGGCCTAAAGTTGCTGGAGGGCCACTCCAAGCCAGACACCTTACTCTGTTTGGTAGATGACGGATGAGGAAAACCCTCTGAAAGGACACTGTATTTGAATGTGAGGCCGGGGACTGCTATAGGCAAGGCCTAGAGAGCAGAGCGAGATTACAAGATATGTTGCAGTACTTGAAATATTCCAGCCTAAGGCAATGGTAAATAGACTTGGGCTCAGGGTTACAGAAAATAAAAAATGCAAGCACATGGCCAAAAATCCTCTGCGGACTGGTCTTTGGGTAAAGACACAGGCCAATGTTTAGAATGGTTTAATAGATTTTAGCTGTTTTATTAATTTAATTTAATCATATCTTAATGGATATTTTTACACCACGTTGAATGGAATGGCTCCAAGGAAAGGGTATACAAACTTATAAGCAGGTCATAATAAAAACTGTCAACATTTTTCAAGCAAGGGCTAATTTAGCAAAAAAAACAGAGTATTCAGTGTATGAGCTATTATGGGACAAATTAACCCACTAGGTCGCTAAGACGGACTCTGTGCAAGTCACTAAATCAAAATGGAGTCTACTTCCTCGACATTATCTCACTCGCTACACGCTTTCCCTGTACACTCTCTCTCCCCAGCCCATCTCAACCTCCGCTTGCCTCTTCTGCCATCCTATTTCTAGTTCCATTGCTATCCCCTCTAAGCTGGTTTTCCTCTTAAACCTTCACGTTACCTGGAGGCTTACCTGCAGCAAGAACCAGGGGAGAGTAGAGGTTGACCAAATGATGAGCCAACGCGGAGACGTTGCCTGAAAAATTCTTTAATAAAAGCACCAGGAAAGAACCCAACATGGGCCATATTTCGGTGGTTGCAGCCGCATGCCTCATGGGTCACAATAAAACGCTCTATCAGCTAGAGCCACTAGTTGTATTAACAGGTACAGCAGTACAAACAGGTTAGGATAACATTGTCAGGAGGTTATAAGGTGCCTTTGAAATACAAATTCCACATATTTCATCGCGGACTGGGGTCCATTTATGGTTTTTAATAAATACGTTTTCAAGCAACATCTCTGCATTGCTCATCATTTGGTCAATCTCTACTCTCCCCTGGTTCTTTTTGGATTTTCGTAGCGGTGTTTTTTCCTGCTTTGCAGTGGGCTTACCTGCAGCACCACCTCCAGAACAACTGTTCTGTTTATTCAATCTTAAAGGTTAGCACAGGCATTAAAAACACCATACAAGTGAAACTCACCAGGAGCAAGAAGTGTTAGAAGAAAACAGTAGCAGTTGCAAGCCTTCACACAAGGGGAGAGTATGTATTGGGGGGGGGGGGGGGTATTGAGGAGTTGCACTTAGGATAAATGGGAAACATATCATCTTTAGCACAACAAACAAGAGTAATTAATTAGTGGAATATATACTGTGGCTCTGCTCAGTGGCGTTCCTAGGGGGGGCGGACACCCGGGCGGCGCCCCCCCCCCCCCCCCCGATGGCAGCGCGGACCCCCCCCCGTCCGGGTGCAGCACCCCCCCCCCGATTTGCAGGCGCGGACCCCCCCCCCCCGGGTGCACACTGCTGGGGAGGGGTGCTGCAGCGCGCGTCCCTGCTCAGAGTTCCCTGACTTCGCGCGTTCGCGCAGCTCCCTCTGACCCGGAACAGGAAGTAACCTGTTCCAGGGCAGAGGGAGCTGCAGTGACCGCGCGAAGTCAGCGAACTCAGAGCAGGCACGCGCCGCGGCACCCCCCGCGGCGTGCACCCGGGGCGGACCCCCCCTCCCCCCCCCCCTTGGTACACCAACTGCTCTGCCTCCTTCTGTGCACCTCTTGGACCCTGCCCAAGTATTAGTATAGCATCATACTGCAAATAGCTTTCTTTTTTGGGTAAGCACACAGACCCACTCATGGAGAAGACTCATTTTAACAAAATAATGTTTAGCATGCAAAGGCCACTATCAATCTTTCTAACTTTGAGCATGTTCAGTCAAAATTTAAGACACTTACATCTAAAATATATTCCTGGATGACAGCATGCAGAATAATGCTATGAGCATGTAGAAAACACAGTAGCAACATCTTTGAGGCCATACGCGGTAGAAATGGAGAGGTTCGTTTCGGTTCTCTGAAAGATAAAATTACCCTTCAATATAAAGATACTTAACTTATTATATCAAGTATTCAAAGTATGTGTTAAATGAATAAATAAGATAATATATGAACAGGCTAGACCGAGGCTCAACAGAGGCCAGTGCTTTGATTTCCGGCTTAGGGTCTTCCTCTCCCCAGGTCTTGCTGGGGACACCGAGTAAAGCAGCATTCAGACAACCCTTTGGGGAGTGGGAGTCCCAGTAATCACACAATGCCATGCCTAATGGCCAGATTTAGGACCCATAATTGCAGGACTCAGAAAAAGCCCTGGTGCATGGCCCTTAGCTAAGGATTATCTTTGCAATGTCTGGACTAAAGTAAAATGGGAAGGGATATAAAACAGGGGGGAAATCATCAGGAAAATGTCTAAAGATCTAAAGTACCTACTTTTGTAGGGTAACAAGAGCTGACACTTGTACACTATAATTCCCTATTTGTTCATTCTTCTATCCCAATGTACACATATCTTCTTTATAACTCTACGCCTTCTCTGTTGTACTACAGTGTCTGTAACCTTATACAACTTGTTTTCTTACAGAAAATGTGTATTTTGACTGCATCTGAAGATATCAATGAGATGGCTAATCTGAGGCTAATGAAGTACAAGATAGTTTCAAAATGAATAGACAGTATATGCTGGACCCGTGTCTCCTAAAATTCTGCAGCCACAGAACTGGTCACAGAATCAATTTCTTGCTCTCAAATAGTAGCACTGGCCCAATATCCCCAAAACTATCTTCTACTGTATGTTCTACCACTGCCCTCTTTCACTCAAGGGAAGTGTGGTGGTGATTCTGGAAGGGAGGGAACAATAAGGATAAACCAAGGAAGATGAAATGTCAACAAATCTATGTAAGCCACATTGAGCCTGCAAATAGGTGGGGGAATGTGGGATACAAATGCAATAAATAAAAAATAAAATTGAGAAGGACTGTTGTAGAAAAAAATATTTTAAGAACACTTTTTGGATAACAGCTTCTAAACCCATCATCTTTAACCTTTTATTCTATTGCTGCCATTTTATGCACTTAAGGCTTACATTTTAAAAAAAAACACATTTAAGAAAATTATAGAAGCTTTTTTATACATTCTTCAAGACGATAGTGTCCATATACACATATTGCAGTGAATCTAACCTTACCATCCGTGTAGGTAACATTGTACTGCACAGTAATGAACATAATGGCATTCTTTGCTGTGACCTAAAAATTAAAAAAAGCAACATTAAACTATTTCATTTTGCAGTTCATTAAAAATATGTCAGTAAATCTAACTTTCAAAAATTAGATATTATATTTGAGAATAAGTTATATATGTTTTTTTGAACCTAAACTACTATCTGAATTCTTGATTTCTAAGCAAGAGGCAAAGGATTTAAGCACGTGTGTCTGCAAGTCACTGATGTCCGCTTGGTGAATTAGGTAGTAACACTGTCTATAATGCTGTATTTATTTTCCTTTTTAATTCTCTCTCTTCCCTGGAATCCTTTATGTTGTGGTCAAATATTTAAGAATTCTTAGGTACTTCTTGTTATTAAGTTTCTTATTTCTTTGTGATTAAGAAACTCCACAAAATAAATCCAATGTAGCATTTTGTGATTGTACTTTGAAATCTATAAAAATAAAGTGCGTGTGTATATGTATATCAGCAACAACGGATATATTTTAAGTTTCACTGTAGGACCATGGGGGAGAAAAATTTTAAATCAAGCCAAAGGACTAGCCCAGTGGCTCTGAAGCACATAGGTTTTATTCCTGGCTGAAATTGTCCACTCCATAGGTTAGCCTAAGGCAGGCACACTGTAGAAGCAGCATTCAGAGCCCCAGAAGATGACTCAGAGAAGGGAAGTCACTGTGCAATAACTACTGGCCAGACCTAGGGCCCACAACTGCAGGGCTCCGGAAGAAGCCCTGGTGCTTGGCCCCCAGCCACCAACTGTCACGGAGATGGCAAAAGTTAAAAAAGAAGATATAATAGTTGTTTGTTTTTTTAACCGACACACACAAAAACCCACATCCCCATGTAATTGTGAATGACCATCAAAGCCCTTATTTGTAACTGCCCACAGATTTTCCCATGATCTTATATCACTCCTCCTCATCAAATATAATCTGATTTTTGTAGTAATTGTTTGGAGCTTAAGACCATACATCTAGGATCCGTCAAAAATCCTGAAATCATGGACCTCTGATGCCAAACATTAGGTGTCACCCTTTCACCTTCAAGCAATCACTCCTTCCACCAGGGATGTTAACATGCCCAGCCAGTTGAGGAATGGAAGACATGACTCAGGGATCAAACTGGGGACCTTAAGAACGTAAATGCTGCCTTACTGGGATAGATCAAAAGTCCACCAAGCCCAGCATCCTGTTTCCAACAGTGGCCGATCCAGGTTACAAGTACCTGGCAAGATCTCAAAATGGTACAATATATTTTATGCTGCTTATCCTAGAGATAAGCAGTGGATTTTCCCCAAGTTCATCTTAATAATGGCTTATGGACTTCTTTTTTAGGAAGCTACCCAAACCTTGTTTAAATCCCACTAAGATAACTGCTTTTACTACATTCTCTGGCAACGAATCCCAGAGTTTAATTACAATTTGAGTGAAGAAATATTTTCTCCAATTTGTTTTAAATTTACTACTTTGTAGCTTCATTGCGTGCCCCCTAGTCCTAGTATTTTTGGAAAGAGTAAACGAGCGATTCACATCTACCCATTCCACTCATTATTTTATAGACCTCTATTGTATCTCCCTTCAGCAGTCTTTTCTCCAAGCTGAAGGGCGCCCTAGCCACTTTAGCCTTTCCTCATAGGAAAGTCCCTTTCCCCTTTATCATTTTTGTTGCCCTTCTCGGCACCTTTTCTAATTCCACCATATCTTTGAGACGCGGTGACCAGAATTACACACAGTATTCGAGGTACAGCGATACAAAGGCATTATAACATCCTCATTTTTGTTTTCCATTCCTTTCCTAATAATACCTAACATCCTATTTGCTTTCTTAGCCACTGCCGCACACTGAGCAGAGGGTTTCAATCAACAATGACACCTCGATCCCTTTCCTGATCGGTGACTCCTATGTTTCAACAATTTTTTATTGATGAGGTCACATGGTATACAATTCCATCTCAGTCAATATAAATTGTATAACAGCAAAGTCCATCATCAATATTTTCCAACTTTTCTCCCCTATCCCTTCCTTCTTGTCTACTCCTATATCTATAATGTGTACATGTATAATTACTGTGCAGTTGCATAACTATTAACAATAAACTTTTATATGAAACTCCCATATTTATAACTCGTGTTTTACTCAGTGTATTATCCCAACAATATTTACTGGTGGGTCCTCTTAATCCTGATCGGTGACTCCTAATGTGGAAACTTGCAACCCGTAACTATAGTTCGGTTTTCCTCTTTCCCACAGGCATCACTTTGTACTTGCTCACATTAAACGCCATCTGCCATTTGGATGCCCAGTCTCATTGTAATTTTTCACAATCCTCTTGCACTTTAAGAACTTTGAATAACGTTGTGTTCTTAGGAAATTAAATTACCTCACTAGTTATTCCATCTCTAGATCTTTTATAAATATGTTAAAAAGCTACGGCCCCAGCACAGACTCCTCAGGAACCCCATTATCTACCCTTCTCCATTGAGAATACTGACCATTTAACCCTATTCCGATTTCTATATTTTTAACCAGTTTTTTTCATCCACAATACAGCACTAGCTCCTATCCCATGACTCTCCAATTTCCTCTAGAGTCTTTCATGAGATACTTTGTTAAATGCCTTTTGAAAATCCAGATGCACAATTATTTATTGCACTTGTATCCCACATTTTCCCACCTATTTGCAGGCTCAATGTGGCTTACACAAACCTGTTACGGCGTTGCCATTCTAGGGTAGAAGATACAATTGGTGTTACAAAAGATCATGGATAACAATAAGAACTGGAGAAATAGTTATAGAAAGAAGGCTTTTAGGGAAGGGTGGAGTGATGAGGTGTTGTAGTTAAGCAATGGATTTTCGAGGTAGGCTTTGCGGCTCACCTTTATCCACATTTGTTCACCCCTTCAAAGAAATGTAGTAGCATAAAACTTGCTCCAAAGCATCTGGGCGTTCTCAGTCCCTCAGGACACACTGAACTACTCTGAAGCCTTTGACCTAAAGACTATATAGCAGTAGCAGCATAATCTTTTAAAGAGTTTTAGTCCCTTAAACAGGGAACAACCTATCCAGACCAGATTGAAATGTTTTTCTATTTTTTATTGTGGGGGGGTGTTGCTCATCATGGGAGTTACAGAGAAGCCCATGGTGAATCAACACCCAAACATGGTGTACAGGTAAGAGTGGTGGGGGTATGGGGACCCGCACCTCTAGGGCAAGGTCCCGTAGGACCAAGCCAAAGCCTCTCACAGTGGCACTAAGAAGTGTGACTGAGGAGCAAAGCTCCACCCGCAACCAGGAACGGACCCAAGCCATGAACCTGAGAGCAGCCATTAGGCTCAACCACGCTGTGCAGCCGTGGCCTGCAGAGCAGGGAGCTAGGAGAGGAACCTGGAACGCCATCAACACAACCTACCACCTGCCAGAGGTAAAGAAAATACTGGATTGTTCCAGGGAGCACCAGAGATTATACTGATGATGTCACTGGCAGAAATCAGTTTTCTCTATCTCCACTTGCTGGAAGAAAGGGATAACGCCCATTGGTTCAGAACAGTGGAGCTGATGCTAAGAAAGGTGAAATTTATTCATTCCAGTTAATTTTCTCTTCTCAACTCCTTCAAGACCAGCCCAAATTAGTTGGTTGCAACCCCCTACCACCAGATGGAGGAAGCCTGTGTTCTTATAGCTCCCCTCCAGATTGAAACAAGCAATCTACCCCAATCCCAAAAGACCCATACCATACATCCCTGATCCCCCCATACCCCTTATACCACCAACCCTCCCATTACCAAAGGAAACTATCAAACTTTTCCCAAACACAGTATTCAGCTTATATATATATATATATATATATATATATATATATATATATATATATATATATATATATATAAATTTAGGCAAGGACCCCCCCCCCCCCCTAACTGATTTAGAATTTGACTATGAGTCCCTATGAGCTCAAGAGACATCCTATCTACACAAAAGGAAGACTGGCATGCCTCAAAGTGGGCTTCTGACCACATTGCCCGTCCGACCAGGGCAACACCCAGGGGTGTGCTGGTAAATTGTTAACAGTGGGCTCTCTCTCGCCAGCAAAGTAAAAGAGAATTCAGGAGGGGCCCAAGCCCACATTTTGGGATCCATTTGTTAAAGTAGCCATGGAGAACCGGCTCCCAAAATTCTTAAAAACTTAACAAACGGCGCTCGAGAGCCTGCTCCAGCACACCACTGGCAACACCTCTGCTGTCTCAAAATTGAGAATGAGAGCTCCCTGAAGACGGATGACCACAGGCTTCTGGATTATCCTCTGGCAACCACTGAGGCTTAGTTTCCTCCAGTTCTTTCACCATCTTACTGAGATCTGCTTCAAATAGTCACTTGCCCCAATATTTATGTTTGTTTTCAAATTTACAATCACAAGATTAACTCTTGTTCAAGCAGAGCAGAAAGAAACAATAAGTAAACATTAAACATCCTTTAGGAAACAATCAAAACCTTCCTATGACCACAAATAGTTAAAGGGTGGGGGGGGGGGTGGATTCAAAAGCTAGGAGAAAACAAAAGATAAGCCTTTCTGGGGGGGGGGGGGGGTTCAGAATATCATGATGAAAGGCAGTATTAGGCAGAATGAATTTACAGCATAATTATATGTTTAGTTTATGTACTTGTTATGAATGGCTGTTCAGTAACAAAGTTTCAGCGTGCTTGTCTGACATTGCTGCCTGGATGTCTCAACGCCACCTGAAATTAAATATGACCAAAACCGAGCTTCTCATTTTCCCCCCCAAACCCACCTCCCCGCTCCCCTCGTTTTCTATTTCTGTTGATGGCTCTCTCATTCTCCCTGTCTCCTCAGCTCGAAACCTTAGGGTCACCTTTGACTCTTCTCTCTCCTTCTCTGCTCATATCCAGCAGATTGCCAAGACCTGTCGTTTCTTTCTTTACAACATCCGTAAAATCCACCCCTTTCTTTCCGAGCACTCTACCAAAACCCTCATCCACACCCTTGTCACCTCTCGTTTAGACTACTGCAATCTGCTTCTTGCTGGCCTCCCACTTAGTCACCTCTCCCCTCTCCAGTCGGTTCAAAACTCTGCTGCCCATCTCGTCTTCCGCCAGGGTCGCTTACTCATACTACCCCTCTCCTCAAGTCGCTTCACTGGCTCCCTATCCGTTTTCGCATCCTGTTCAAACTTCTTCTACTAACCTATAAATGTATTCACTCTGCTGCTCCCCAGTATCTCTCCACACTCGTCCATCCCTACACCCCTTCCCTACACTCCGCTCCATGGATAAATCCTTCTTATCTGTTCCCTTCTCCACTACTGCCAACTCCAGACTTCGCGCCTTCTGTCTCGCTGCACCCTACGCCTGGAATAAACTTCCTGAGCCCCTACGTCTTGCCCCATCCTTGGCCACCTTTAAATCTAGACTGAAAGCCCACCTCTTTAACATTGCTTTTGACTCGTAACCACTCGCCTCCACCTACCCTCCTCTCTTCCTTCCCGTTCACATTAATTGATTTGATTTGCTTACTTTATTTATTTTTTGTCTATTAGATTGTAAGCTCTTTGAGCAGGGACTGTCTTTCTTCTATGTTTGTGCAGCGCTGCGTATGCCTTGTAGCGCTATAGAAATGCTAAATAGTAGTAGTAGTAAGCATTGGTGTCTCATCTTTTAGAATGGTTGTTTTAGCTTGCTTTCCTATCAATTCGATGGAATTCTTTTATGTCTGTTTTTACTATGATTTGTATATTAATATGTAAACCGTTCTGTTTTGTGCATACAATTTGAAATGGTATAATGAATGAATAAACGATAACAGGATTAAATCCCCCTTTTAAATTCTAAGTTGTCCAACAGCACTAACACTGAAAGGATCTTCTTCATATTTAAAAAAAGCCCTTAATTGCTCCAGGAGTAAAGAAGACATATTTAGTCCCTCCAAGTTTAATCATGCATTTACTCGGGAATGCTAATAGGAACGTCGCACCAAGATCTCTGGTTTCTTTCCTCATAGCCAAAAATTTCTTCTCTTGCGTAGTTTTTATTATATCACTAGTAAAAAACATGCCCGTTTCTTGCGGCAATGAAACGGGCGCTAGCACGGTTTCCTTCCGGACCTCAGCAGCTGCAGTGACTTGGGCGACAGCTTGAGGGAAAAAGGGAAAGAAGCAGAGACAGCAGCTTGGGTGACAGTGGGTGAGAGAGAGGGAGGGAGGTGGGGTAATCCCAAATCTGGACTCCCGATTTTTTTCCAAAATGAATCAACGAATCAATTCGAAATCATGAATTGGACAACACTAGCACACACAGTGTGACCTGCTGCCATCTTGGACACACCCCCTATCCCAAAAGGGCAGTTTAACTAGACATGACTTGTAACGCTGCATCCGCTGCCCAATGCTACAACCAGAGCTGCTGATGTGCCGTGACAGCCAAAGACATACTGCAGGCCATAATGTGTCATAAATAGCATCTGTAAAATAGGCCAAACCTGCTTCCAGCTGGGCGTTATGGCACTCATCTTGTGCTGCAGACTCTTGACGCCACTTAAGGCATGCTTTTGCCACAAATGAGCTGCACACTATCACTTACAGGCCCAAAGAGACCACTTCAAAAAGGTTTGTTTCAGCCAGCCTTCTAGCTTCCTAATCTGTAGGTCTTTTAGGGAAATGTCCCCTTTCATTGGCAAGGTGATCTTCTTAATCATTGCTTTAACAAGGGAGTCCATCCTGGGAAGATGCAATATCTCTTCTCCTCCAGAACCAACAGGTAGAGGAGAGCCATGGCTCTGCCCACTTTCAGCCCTGCATCAGATGAGACACATTCTACTGTAATCAGGTCCCGAATGTCAGGATGCATCGGGAAGGCCTTAGGACCTCTAAGCCCCCCTCATGATCTATGAAGATGGAACTCCTGACAATGAAGCAAAAGGTTATCTGTCTCCCTCCTCTAACAGCTCCTTCAATGGTGGATCCTCTGAATAAACCAAAGCCACATCAGACAAGAAGGGATAAGCAGAGAGCCTCATCTGCCCACTCCTGGAGGTCTAAATGAGACATCTTAGGAGCCAGAGGGGTAGTGGGGTGAGAAACTGAAGTAACTTGCAGCAACTCCAACTGTCGCTACTTCAGACAACAGGCCTGGTGTAAGAGCAATATAAACCTGGAGAAAACAAAGATCCCAATGCAGCTGAATGCTCTGTCAGGCCCTGAGGTTGTAAAATAGTGGCTGTGCTCCACACGTAATCAGACAGTTGTTCTTCACTGCCAGTTGGCCCTGACAAAATGGCGCATGCTCCCAAGCTCTCCTGCATCAAACTATGTACCGGCCCTGCCGGAGAGCCCAAAGTCACTGGCACATTTGGATGTTGTGCCAAAACCAAAGACGTTCTACTGCTATCTCCTCTGCATTCCGCTGGATTTCCTGGCTTGCACACACTGCAACACCCCACCGCCAGCCAGCAGATCTCACAGCGAGAACACCACTTGCCTCCGCGGGAGCTGCCATTCATTGTCACAAGTGCTGCACCACATGGTCCCAAGCAGTGAGTTAGTATTCTTCCCCTGCACCAAGTAGAAATTGTAACCCTTCAAGTGGTTCCAAATCAAACTTTAGTTGGCCTTACCACTGTTGGTTGCTCCACCCAAGCTCACAATCTGAAGTCTTACCCCAGATGCGACAGCACCAGGGCTGATACTATGTCCCAAACTCACCAGTAAACCTTTTTTCTCTCTCTCTCTCTTTTAAAGTTTGTTATGCTGGAAAGGAGAGCTCAAGAAACTGGAGAGAGCTGAAGGGAGGGAAGAAGTAAATTCACAGGGCACCACAGAAAAGGATCTGAAGACCTCCAGATGTGACTCTCTGGGCTCAAGCCACCCACGAAGTTCAACTGGACCAGGAGCAAATCACTCAAAACCAGAGGCTGAAAAGCGTGTCCATTCACCTACTGGAGATATAAAATATTGAGGAACAGGACTGGAAGTCAAGAGATATGTCTAAGCTCAGTATTCAGTTCACCACCTCCACCTGCTGGTTGATGGTCACAACTACCCAACAGATGCTAGAATAGTGGGAAGCTACTTGAAGGAAGATACGTTGCACTTGAACGCCTAGGTGTACAAACAAGCAGCTTTTGGAAAGGGTTGTAACAGTGAAGCAATGGTTTCCCAGTGGTAACACACACAAAGCAAGAGAACAAAGTTGTCACAACAAACTAGAACCTTTGTAAGTTTTCTGACAGCTGTTATTTGTTATAGCAGTTGTCCACGTGGTGCCACATACATGTTTGCTTGACTAACATTTCTGCTATTGTGCTGTGGCTTTCTTCAGGGTGATAAAGCCACAGTATTCTCACTAAAATGCTGGTCAAGGAAACTCTGGGCATTGCCCTTACAACTGCTATAAATGTGATAGAAGCCTAAATATTATTGTACAGGTTTTGAGAAGGGACCAAAATGATTTTAAAACTCACACTAAATAATACATTGCAGATTCAGCTGCTTGAACTTTTTGTTACACAGCAGCGAAGGAGTGGAATTAAAGTTGTAAATCTAGCAGAGTCTGGGAAAATGGGCAAACTACATGGAAATATGAGAAAGGGCCTAGATTTCCATATACAGACAAGGGAATGAAATACTGACACGGAGCCAACATTTCAACATTTTGGGGGGTGCTAAGCCCAATGGAAATAACCCCTCCCTGGACACATAAAAGGGATTTTCTCAATATTTGGGGTGCTCAAGCACCCACAGAGTCGGCTCCAATGCACGGGGCTCTACTAATTTCATTTCCAGCCCTCTCTAGCCTCCTATGGATATAAGCCAAATATTATTCTATGCAAGAACTGGGGTGTTTTAGGTACCACTTGTAAATAACCCAGACTTTGTGGGTTTTGCCATTTTTACAGGAAAACTAACGTGCGATTACTAGAAGGAATTTTTCAAGTTCAACGCCCCTTTCTTGAAGTTGTTACAAGATAATCTGGATGCCTTTTTTTTTTTGTTTCTTTTCCCAAAATACAAACAAAAACTGAAACCACACATTTTCACATCTGACATCCTTCCCTATTTGTTAAATGACCCCAGCAGGCTTTAGAAACTTGATGAGCCCTACAAGTGGTTCCGTGTTCTGTGCACTGGGACAAGGCAGGGAAGCTGGGTTGGTTTGGTTTTTTTCATTTTCCAGTTATAGAAGTTGCTGACAGGCGCAGACGGGGCCACCCAAGTAGCAGCCTCCCAATACCTCGAACATGAGTCCCAGCAGGATGACCATAGCCACGCACGACACCATATCGGCATGATTTTGAATCACGAACTCGTGGCTGAAGACCGGGGGGCTCTTGTTTTTCTTCCGCAGCCCCATGCTGGCTGGCCGAGGGGGTTGACCGGCCACCCCGCACCGCGAGACAGCAACCGAGCGGGTAGAACCGACCTCCCTCCTCCTCGCCCAAAGGCAACCGAAGGCTAAGTAACCGTCCGTCCTACTGCTGCCGACCCACCCCGCCTCCTCCTCCTACTCCTCCTCCTCCCCCACGCACGTCGCCCAAAGCGCTGAGAAGCGAGACACCTAAACGGACCAATCGCAAGACGCGTCGGTTGTGATGGACGAGGCGCCCGGCCAGTCGGAAAGGAGAGATGGCGAGGAAACGGTTAACTGAAAGCCCGGAGGAGGCTGGGGTTTTGAGTGATCGCGGTCTTAGCCAATCAGGCGGCACTCAGCTGAGACAGGCTCCTGTCAAGAGATCGTTTTTGGGGAGGTGGTGCGCGTGCCGTGCGGCGATTTGACGGCGCGCGCGCCCTTAAAATTCCCCGGAGGGTAGCTTTCTTTTTGGATACTGTTGTTATTTGCAGCTGTGTAAGGTTGCGGAGACCCTGGATAGCATTTCTACTACTACTAATCATTTCTATAGCGCTACTAGACATACGCAGCGCTGTACACAAATTTATCTATTTTATTTGTTCTTTCTTTCTCTTAGGCTTCAGCTCTCTCTGCTGCCACCCTCCCTCCAAAACCTTTATATCCCCATCCGTCTTCTCTTTCACTCGACTGGTTTCCAGTAATCTGGGCCCCTTGTCTCTCAAATACTACCTTCTCTCACCCTGAACCAGTGGCGTAGCCAGACTGCCAATTTTGGATGGGCCTGAACCCAAAGTGGGTGGGCACAACATTTTCTCTCTACCCCCTCCCCCAGCAAAATTTAGTCACGCTAATCAGATGCATTTGTCACACAGGGTAAAGTGCTGCTTTTCAGTGCATCAGATTTCAGAAAATTTATTTAATAGCCTAACACCCTTTTCAATGAGCTTTCAGAGGCCAAAACCTCCTGCCTCAGGTCAGTATAATGCTGTTACGGTATCCTCGCCTGACCTAAGGAAGGAAGTATTGGTCTCTGAAACTTCATTAACACAGGTACCATATTACTTTATCCTAAATTAAAAATAAAATTATTTTCTTTACCTTTCTTGTATGGCCATTTACCTTTTCTCATTGTGTCGCTCCCAGTCTCTAGATTCTGCTTTCCTTCGTTTTCGCTTAACTCTTCTGCCAGGGTTTCCTGGCCATTTCTCATTTTTCTCTCCTTTTTCTTTGCTTTCTTCAATATTTTTCTGCCTCTCTCTCTCTGTCCTGATTTAATTCATTCTTACTATCCATTCTTTAATTTCCTTCATCTACTTATGGCTTTTCATCTTTTTCTCACCCTTGTTCTCCCCATGCCCCTTCCTCTTATTCTCCAGTCTTTCACTACTCTCCTTTTCCATCCAGCAGCTCTCTTCTTTCTCTCCCCATCCTTCCAGTAGTCTCCCCTCTTTCTTTCTGCATCCTTCCGTCCAGTGTCACCTCTTTCTCCCTACCCTTCCATCCAGCGTCTTCCCTCTTTCTCTCCCCATCCTTCCATCCATCTATCCTCTCTCCTGATCCTTCCATCTAATGTCTCTCTCCCTCTTTCTAACCAGTGTCTCTGTATCACTCTACCCTTTTCTGTTCAGTGTCCCTTCTCTCTCCACATCCTTCCAGTCTCTCACCTTTCTCTGCATCCTTCCAGTCTCTCCCCTTTCTCTCCCCATCCATCCGTTTTCCCTTTCTCTCCCCATCCTTCCATCTGTTTTCTATCTTTCTCCCCATCCTTCCATGTTTTCCCTCTTTCTCCCCATCCTTCCATGTTTTCCCTCATTCTCTGCCATCCTTCCATCTGTTTTCCCTCTTTTCTCCCCATCCTTCCAAGTTTTCCCTCTTTCTCCCCATCCTTCCATGTTTTCCCTCATTCTCTGCCATCCTTCCATCTGTTTCCCCTCTTTTCTCCCCATCTTTCCATCTGTTTTCCCTCTTTTTCTCCCCATCTTTCCATCTGTTTTCCCTCTTTTCTTCGACGAGGCACGCCCTGCATGCCAGCGCAAGCCCCCATTGCCAGCCACTGCTGTTTTTCCTGTTGAGCAGCAGGGCCGACAAACAAGAAGAAGCGCTAACGGCGCTAAGGATGAGAAATGTTAAAAAAAAAAAAAAAAAAGCGCGGCACCGGCAGGCACTGTCTCGGCAGCCTTAAGGCATTGGCTGCTGAGGCATTGGCTGCTGGCTCGCAGGCTCCTCCCGCAGATGGGAGGAGCCTGCGAGCCAGCAGCCAATGCCTCAAGGCTGCCGAGACAGTGCCTGCCGGTGCCGCGCTTTTTTTTTTTTTTTTAACATTTCTCGTCCTTAGCGCCGTTAGCGCTTCTTCTTTTTGTAGCGCCGGCCCTGCTGCTCAACAGGAAAAGCAGCAGTGGCCGGCAATGGGTGCTGGTGCTGGGCGGGCCTGGGCTGAAATTGGGTGGGCCCAGGCCCACCCGTAGCTACGCCCCTGCCCTGAACGACCCCTCCAGTTCCCCTTTCCATCATCACCATGCAATAATGTTTTTGCCACTATTATTGAAGGCTGTGGTGTGCTGGTAAATATTTAACAACGGGCTACTTTGCTGTAGGGGATGCCAAGGTCCAGAGTCAGAAATCAGCAGAGGGTAGCGCTGGCAATCTATTTATTTGACTGACGAGGCTCAGCATCCCTGCCAGCAAAGTAGCTGGCAAATTTTGGGACTGAGCCCCAAATTTTGGGAGCCAGTTACAACGGCTCCCAAAATTCTTGAAAACTTAACAAATGGTTCTGCTGAGCTGGTTCCACCACACCACTGGTTAGTGGCGTAGCTAAGGGTGGGCCTGGGTGAGCACAGGCCCACCCATTCTTGCCTCAGGCCCCCAAAACTCTTCAGTGGTGGTGCCTCACTACTCTCTCTCCCTCTTCTCCACTCATGGCCTGTCATCTGCCTGCCTCTCTCTGGGACCCCCCCCCCCTCACAGCTACTGCCTGCAACAACTCCTGTAGGCATCCTGCAACTGCCCTGCAGGCTTCTCTCTATCATGTCCTGACCTCAATGATGTCACTTCTTGTTTCCTTGGCAGGAATGTGGTAGAGAGAAGTCTGCAGGTTGCCTATAGGAATTGTGATGGGCAACAGCTCTGAGGTAGGACTGGGGGATGGGGTTCAGAGAGAAACGTGCAAACGGGTCATTTTAAAAAAACACCATATAGTACGTATGTACAGGGGTAGGGGTGGGAAGGGCCCACCCAAAATGGCAGGTCTGCCTACGCTCCTGCCACTGGTTGAAAGCCACTCTTAACTTGTACAGCATGGATAAAGTCATCTCAGAATTAACCTCTGCCCCATTGCTCAGACCAGTGCCTACTCATGCTAATCTTACTGCTCTACTTTGTAACAGTGGCGTACCAAGGGGGGGGGCAGTCCACTCGGGGTGCACGGCGGTGGGGGGGGTGCCACGCGCCTGCCGGCTCTTCGTTTTCATGCTCCCTCTGCCCGGAACAGGTTACTTCCTGTTCCAGGGCAAAGGGAGCATGAAAACGAAGAGCCGACAGGTGCGCAGCAGCACCCCCCCCCCCCCAGCGGCGTGCACCTGGGGGGGGGTTCTTTCACCGGGGGCTTGTGCTGCACATGGGGGGGGGGTGCTGCACCCAGGGGGGTGGGGCGCATCGGCGATCCACCCTGGGTGTCAGCTCCCCCAGGAACGCCACTGCTTTGTAAGATACTGATACAGGAGCCAGCTGTGTAGGTGCTTGATTCCGCACCCCCAAATGTTGAACAAACTCCTTGACTGTATCCAGGAAGAGGTAATTTTCATTGGGTTTAGTACCCCAATGATTTTGAAACATTGGCTCCTATGACTAATATAACATCAGAAGTGATCATCTTCACTGTTCTACCTAATTATGATGTGATGATGCTGAGGGGTCTTTTGTGACATATTAATTGCACAGTCTATAAGACAACAAGCAACTGTATCTTAGCAACATTTGGTACAAGCCAAATTCTCGGGTCCCTTCTCTGCTGCCTGGGAGCACACCTAGTAATGAAGTGAAGAAGGAGAGACGTGGGTAGTCAAGCAGAGTGACCCTACAGGGCACACAAAGGTGATGCTGCCAGTGCCACAATGCCCTTTAGAGTGAGTCTGAGTTTGTAAATGTGTGAGCCCAAAAGAGAAGAGAGCTCTAAAAGGAACCCATATTGTGGGTATCACTTTGTCCAGTGACTGCCCTGAGGAGAGGAAGTAAAAGTTGCTGAGAATGGTAAGGGTAAGGAATTCCGAATGAGGACAGAGTCTAATTCAGTGTTTTCCAAGTCCAGTCCTGGAGTACCCCTTACCAGTCAGGTTTTCAGGATATCCACAATGAATATGCATGAACTTGATTGCACGCATAGCCTCCATTATATGCAAACCTCTTCATGCATATTCTACTACTACTACTACTATTTATCATTTCTATAGCGCTACAAGGCATACGCAGCGCTGTACACCATACACAAAAAAAGAGACAGTCCCTGCTCAAACAGCTTACAATCTAGATCATTGTGGATATCCTGAAAACGTAATGGCAAGGGGTAGTCCAGGACCGGACATGGGAAATACTGGTCTGATTAACTTATCTCCATCAATGAGCACCGTTCCCTCCAAACTAAGTAGGAGTCCTCCAACTGCATTGCTGCCAGTAGGGGGTGGTGCTTCAATATTGTGTTTTCAATTATTTAGAAACAGTTTCCCTGGAGTCCTGCAGAGCCTGCTTGTCCTTCACTGTGGAAAATATGATAGTGAAATAGCACCTCCCACTGGCAGGACTATAGGTGGAGGACTCCTGCTCAGCTTAGAGGCAACAGTGGCTATGAGTATGTTTGGACTTCCTAACTAGGCAAAACAGATAGCTGCTAATAGTGCTGGGCAGAAAGGAGTACACTACAGCAGGTGTTCTCAACCCAGTCCTCAGGACACACCTAGCCAGTCAGGTTTTCAGGATACCCACAATTAATATGCACGAGATACATTTGTATATTTTTAATAAATGATTACTGTTGTGTTGGAACTAGATTGGTCTTCCCCCATTCTTCCTTTTAGTAGAAGGTCCCCTAAGTTGGTATTTGATTTAAAGGTTATTAGATTGTTCTGTTGTTTTTATGGGTACTTATATGTTGGTGTCTTGTTTTATATTATTGGTTGAATGTATTTGAATTTTATACTGTATATCTCCTTAGGGTGAGCGATTCACAAAGTAAAGAAATAAAATAGTGACAAATGCAAGAAAGACAGATGTACCAGTAAGGATCTGGGAACTAGTCAAAAGGTAACAGGAGGAATGGGACTTGATAAGACTGCCTTTCTGTGGGTTTTTTTTTTTTTTTTTGCAACTACGTTCAAAGCAATTTACATAGTATATACAGGTATTTATTTTGTACCTGGAGAAATGGAGGGTTAAGTGACCTGCCCAGAGTCACAAGGAGCTGCAGTAGGAATCAAACCCAGTTTGCCAGGATCAAAGTCCACAGCACTAACCACTAGGCTACTATTTCTGAAGTAAAGAGTTTTATCATGTGGGAAGGAAGATGATCCCTAAATTAACTGTTGAATGAGCCCAACTTCTGTTTCATAGAATGTAATGTTCATGTCCAAGTGCCAGCTAGGGTCATTGGGTGGATGTGAGGAGATCTGCTTTCCACTCTCCTCGCTACCTGCAGTGGGAAAAAGGAAGAAACTCTGAAAAGGTTTTTGTGGATGACCCTGTCAGAAAATCTCTACTGTTGAGAATGTCAATAATAGAAAATAACCATACCACAGCATAGATGCTAACCCACATAAAGGCCCTTTTATTAAAGGGCAGTAAGGCTACTGCATGGGTAGCCTGCACCAAAACATCACCACTGTGAAGCACATTGAGGTGTCCCGTGATATTGGTGTGATCAACGCGCACCAATTCCCACAGTAGAAAATAGAGATTATTTTCTAGCGTAGAGGCTGGGAGTAGGTATGCCTTGCATTAATCAAGCCTAGCTCTTTTAGCACCGGCACATTACTGCGTGCTACTGAATTAGCACAGGAGTAAGGTGGGAGCCCTTACCGCCTCCAAAATAGGTGGTGGTAAAGGCTTCCAGCAGTAATGGTAAATTAGTGAGTAGCCATTTTTTTTTTAAACCTGAAAGTGGGCATTTTTCAGCTGTGCTAGAAAGTGGCTGGAGCGCACGGCAAACCCACGTGTTAATTGTAGCGCTGGCCACTTTCTAGCGCAGCTTAGTAAAAGGACCCCCTAGTTCTAAGGAAGAGACTTTTCGGCTAGGCCTGGTTTCAGCTTACATCCCAAAACAGTGCTATTTTTAGTCCCTGATTCTGATCAATTAAATCAGTGCAGCAGGGCCCATAACAGAACAAGGCCAGAGTTGTCAGAAATCTAGGACTGGCCTAAAGTCTCTCTCCTAGAATTGGATAACTTGGAATCTCAGAATTAATTTTTCTTGTAGTTTTTTCCTCTCTAAATGTGATTAGAACTCTCCGAAAGAGAATGATTTATAAAGAAAGCAGGGTTTAAAAAAGAAGAACAGTCAATAGGTGTCTGGCAAAATATGAGTATATCAATTACACCAGAATGTCCTCTATGAAACCAAATATTCTGTTTCAAAATTTTTTAACTTGCAGTGCTCAGTAATGCTGTAGTGCCTTTTAAACCATATGTTATGGAGTAGGTACTCAGCCGCCAAACATCACAGGAAGTGTAAATGCTGTGATATTTGGCGGCTGAGTACCTACTCCATAACATATGGTTGAAAAGGCACTACAGCATTACTGAGCACTGCAAGTTAAAAATTATATAAAAAATTTTGAAACAGAATATTTGGTTTCATAGAGGACATTCTGGTGTAATTTATATATTCAGTTAGATAACCAACACCAGCTTACATTTATTAGATCCCTAATTGATTAAATAAAATATAAGTGAGGTCAGGAAACAGATAAAAGTCAAATGGAAGTGCAGGATAAGTTCCTTAATACGTTAAAACTACAAATTTGCTTTGAACTAATGGGCAGGCATTAGGGGTGGACAAACAGAGCAAATTGTCCTGGATCCTCTAATCATTGGGGGACCCCCTAACCTGCCTGATGTTGAAAGAGGAGGACCAATCTGCAAGCAACCTTTGGAGCCCCTTACCTAACGTCTGCTACTCTGCTCTAGCGCATCATGTCTAGTACAAGCATTACGCACAGAGTTCAACAATCAAAGCGAAACAGAAGCCTTGGAAAGATCGTATTGGAAGAATCTCTTTCTCACCTGGCCGAACAGGTAATATTAAAACCCGCCTTCAGCACTGAGGAGAAAGACAGACACCACCCGATTTACGTACTCGCGGGAGATTGACGAAAGGCAAGCGGAGGAGGGGCTTGTCACTCTTTATCCTATCAGAAGAGAGGTGGGCGGAGCTGGCTGTGCCGGTGGGCGGAGCTGGCTGTGCCGGTGGGCGTGGCTTAGCGCGGGTTTTTGGCTTATTAGTCCGACTGTCCGATAGAGAAGGTGTTGCGTGTGAGATACGGACAATGTGTTTGAAAAGCGTTCCGGTTCTAAATCGTTTCTTTCTCTTCTGCACAATATCTGCAAGGTGAGGGCAAAACTGGACCAAGTTTTATAGATTTATTTATGTGAAAGCACAAACAAATAATCAAGTATATACATTACATGAGTCTAGTGGAAGATGGACTTTTTGGCTTTGTTTTTTTTTAATATGTTTTGAAATCTGCCACTCGCCTGTAGTAGAAAGCAGGAGCATTATAAAATGAAAACATTTTTTAATATGCGTGTTACAGATACATAGCTATAGATATACAAAGTACCCCACCCCATCCATAGGTGTCAGCTGTTTGGGTGCTGGAGCACCCCTTATATTGAGTAGATGCCTTCACTTTGTCTAAGGAGGGGTCATTTCTGATGGGTTTAGCACCCCCCAACCGTTCTGAAAAGTTGGCTCCTACCCCCACCTCCACGCCTCGGCTTGTCACCTGACTGCTGAGTAGTCTATCACGGTTTTGCTAGCTCTTGGGTGGAAATCTGAGCTGATATATTTGCCTTTCTATACTCAAATAGTTAAAATCTTTTGATATGGTTTTTATGATAACCAATTACATTTTCATGCATTCTAAATACACGTGAAAGCCTTCATTTTATAAAAAGAAACCTTTAAATAGGAAAGTCTTCAGTTTGTGATTGAATTAAAGTGATTTTGAAGGAAATAATTTGCTTAGGGGTCCTTTTATTGCCACTCAGCCTATTATATACCTACTAGTAAAAAAGCCCCGTTTCTGATGCAAATGAAACGGGGGCTAGCAAGGTTTTCTTCTGTGTGCATGTGGGAGTGTGTGTGTCCCTGCCCTCTTTCCTCTCCCCCCTCCGAGTCCTTCACTGCTTTGCTGTGTTTTCCTTCACTGACTGTTTGTGTTACAGAGAGGGCGGGGCAGACACTCATGGGGAAACCGGATATCTCTCCCCCTTCACACTTCCGGCTGGAGGCTTCATAGAACGTTGGTGTTGCCTTTTATATAGAGAGATGGTGTTGCCTTTTATATAGAGAGATGAGCTCTATGATACTTAACCCAAAATATGTTAGTTCACATTAGTGTCCCTACAAATATGGTAGGTTTTTAGATGTTTGCAAGTTGCTTGTTGAAGAGGTCCTGCTAGGCTGTTGAACTGCAGTGGATGTTGTTTTCAGCTCTGCTGCACAGCTGCAATGTAAGTAACTTAAAAAAAAAGAACAAAAAAATCTGGATCAATTTAGCATTTTTAGCAGTGCATCAGAAAAGCCTGCATTTGGCCTGAAGAAAGAGAGAGAAAACTGAATATGCTGATTAAAGTCTATTTTCAGAAAACTGATTTTAATTTTTTGGATTAGGTTCCCATTAAAGTAGGTGGGAATCTTGAATCAATGGAAAAAGAATTTGCAAGTAGACTTTCCTAAAGGCATCTTCAACCAGCTTTTAGGGGCTACTAAAAGATTTTGGCAACTAGATAGAATCACAAGTAGCCATTTATTTTTAAACAAGAAAGAGGGATTCTAAATAAAGGCAGAAATGTCTAATTTTACCCTATCCACCACAGGTAAGTGATTACCTCCAGGGATGCTTTTATCTGTGGGCTAAAGGGAAAGTTGCTTCAGGTCCCTGCATAAAAGGGGCCAAGTCATAGGAGCCAGCACTTCCAAATTATTGTGGATGTCAAACATAATATATATTACCCCTCCCTGAACACAGTGAAGGAGCTTCCTTGATACTGGGGTGCTCAGCACCCACAGAAATGGTTCTTCTAACAAAAAAAGCAACTGGGTAGCTGGGTCTTGTTCTAGCCCTGAATCAATTTGTTGCTAGTTCTTCTTTTCTGCATGGGACTAGATTGTACTACTGCCACCAGGGATCATGACTGCAGCTGGCCAGCTACTGCCACACAACCCAGGCTGCTAAAAAGTAAACAAAACAAATCTCAAGAATGGCTGCTGAGTCTTACATCTAACAGTGTAGTAAATTTAAAACAAATCGGAGACAAGTTTTATTCACCCAACGCGTAATTAAACTCTGGAATTAATTGCCAGAGAATGTGGTGAAGGCGGTTAGCTTGGCAGAGTTTTAAAGGGAGTTAGACGTTTTCTTAAAGGACAAGTCCATAAACCACTACTAAATGGAGTTGGGAAAAATCCACAATTCCAGGAATAACATGTATAGAATGTTTGCACGTTTGGGAAGCTCGCCAGGTGCCCTTGGCCTGGATTGGCCGCTGTCGTGGACAGGATGCTGGGCTTGATGGACCCTTGGTCTTTTCCCAGTGTGGCATTTACTTATGTACTTATCTGTGTCAAACCAAAGCAATTGAGGGGCAGGCATCAGAGAACCATAGAGGTGCATTGGCTAAGTGGCAGGTGTGTGTAGGTCTGGTGGGGCATGGTGAATCTTTTAGTTTTCTGTTCCAAGGAGCAGGTCTTGGAAAAGGGTGGCCCCCAACACTTCACTTTGTAGCAGGTCAGTAATACCTAATGGGGAAATATTTTTCTCTGCTCATGAAAGAAGATTAAAAAGGGGTCTGTCCTCAAAAGTTTGCCCAGAGCCCCATAAGTGGTTAAAGCAGCCCTTACTACATCTGACCATAAATGTTAATATTGTTTGTTTTTATAAAACCATCATTTCTTCCCACTTAATTTTCCCTACAATTCCAGATTTGCTCGGTTTGATTGTATATTTATTTTAATTGTATGTTATGTGAAACTTGTATCTAAGCGTATCCATTTAAGAAAGGAAAGGGTAAACATACCTGGTCCTTAACAATTAAAAAAGGGAAGTAAAATTGAGATCAATTACTTAGTGAAAGAGTAAATGATGGCAGATGAAGACCAGTAAGGTGGCTAGTTGTACCTGCTGCTCCATGCAGGCTATAGCCCTCTGTACCTTCTTTTTAGGGTTCTAACCTCCCCCCACATCTTTGTTTAGGGTCTAACACAGGGATGTTTTACCTGGGTTTACCTGCATGAGAGCTATTTGCATGCACTGCATCCATTCTATGCAAATAGCTCTCATGCATATTCATTGGGGAAATCTTGAAAATCCAACTGGGTTGTGATCCTGAAGGACCAAGGTTGCCCACTCCTGGTCTCACATGTACATACAATGTAAATAGTTATAGGTAAACTACAAAGAAAAATAATGTGATTTTGTGATTTAATTATTTTATAGTCTATTATTTGCAATACTGGACAACAGCTAGAACAATCTTTAGGTGTAGCTGCAGCACAAGAAAGTTAACCAAGAAGGGTGTTCATGGAAACGGATTTATTAAATTATTAAAATGATGTAACATTAAGTCCTTGTTTTGTGAATTAAATGTAAAAATATTCAAGAAACATAGGAACCAAATTCTGATGCTTTAACTCTGAACATAAGTGACTTGAGGGGGAGTCTTTTACTAAGGTGCATGAATGCTCATATGCTAATGGTCCTCACTCTGGCTTGATAGTGCATGCTAATTCACATTCTAAGTGCATGTTGTGGAAGGCAGAGAATGGGTGTGGACCACACCTTGCAGCTGGTAAACTGTAACTTACCGTGTGATAACCATTATCATTGCAGACCGGTCAGCACAGATCACTTAATGCCACCTTAGTGGGAGGTGGTAAGTGAATCTGTGCACTCTTGATTCAGTTAGGGGTCCTTTTACAAAGGTACACTAGCATTTTGAGTGCACATTAAAAATAAGCATGCGCTAAACGTTAGAGATGATACATTCCCATGGACATCTCTAGCATTTAGCGTACACTCATTCTGGCTTTTTTCCCCTGCTACTCTTTGCCTCTCTAGCCAAGCTCATGATAGAAAGGGGAAAGTAGATGGGAGGAAAAGCCACATGTTTGAAGGACAAAGCATTTGTCAGTAGATGGAGAATGCATTTGGAAGTGCCTCTTCCTTGAGGATACCCTCGGTAAAATTCTGACGGCAGGCTAGTGGAGTAGATGACATTGACACATACTGGTCAACAGTGTTGAGGCCTTGCGTGGGAAGATATTTGGATGGTTCTCCTTGAGCTAATTTGGATCCAAAGTAGCTCAGACTTAAAAATGAGTGAAAATCACTATTCTAGTGAATAACGTTGAGCTGCTACCGAGTTTTACTGTATATGTTAGTTGTTAACAACAATGGCAAGGGCTAAGAATTGCAAGCTTCACAGAGCACTGGGAAGTCAATTTGCATTTTAGGTATGTTACATTTACAAATCTTGACAAGTGTCTAATTATACCCATTAATCACTCAATCATCCATACTATAAGAAAGCTCATAAGCAAGACCTTTGGTTATTTGTTGAATGGAATCAATATGTTGTTAGTGTGCTGTATCAATGTTAAGGATACAGACTTAGAGCCCTTTTGCTTAATTTTTAAACTCTTCATAAGAATTTGAGTTGTTATACTGGGACAGATTGAAGGTCCATCAAGCCCAATATCCTGGCAAGATCCCAGAACAGTAAAACAGTTTTTATTCTGCTTATCCTAGAAATAAGCAAGTGGATTTTCCCAAGTTCATCTTAATAATGGCTTATGGACTTTTCTTTAAGGAAATTATACAAACCTTTTTTAAATCCTGCTAAGCTAACTGCTTTTTCTTTTCTTCCAGAGGCTCTTGCTGTCTCTCCCAACAAAATTATATGCTTGATAATGAAATCCATGTAGCAGTGCCCTCTGTCATGATTTAGTATATTGTTACTGTATGTAATGTTTCATTATAATCTTGTAGCAAGGATCCCCATGAGATGATTGATTAGCAGAGATTAAGCTGCAAACATTTACCTGGGTATGAGTTAGCTATAACAGGGCTAAAAATACTTTTTAGAGTTAGCAGTTAATTTTATGGTTATAGTAAGGCACTTTGCCCTATGCACCATGGTCTGAAAAGCACCTGAGCTTTGCTCATACCTGGGAGTAACTGTCTTTTCTTAACCCTTGATTATGGAATCAGCATATTCTTCCCAGATAATTTTCCAATTCACACCCATATTATTATTGCTGTTATTACATCTCATTTTAGTATGGCGGTGTTTTGATCCAGTTGTAGAAATACTGGAATGTCCCGGTAGAGCCTTAATTGCAGTCTATGAGGGGGAAAAAAACAAAAAAACTTTAAATCTGATTTACCTGGATTTACCTGCAGGTGGCAGCACAACTAAACAGGACATTAATAGTCATTTCAAGCTAACACTTGTTTTTTTAATTATGATTTTTATTATTATACTAGGGCTAAAGATAACCAATGTTTTTCTTCATCAGAAAATTACAAATTGTCACCCATTTTAAGATTTCAAATAACTGAATCAGTATTAATACCTACTGTACAATTTTTTTAAGTGTTACTTTTAACTTATTTCAAACCGTTAAACAAATTGTTGCACTTTTCCAAAGGCATGTGTTTTTAGTGTGTGCTAAAAATTATCTTGCGCTAATGCTAAAGACACCATGTATTCCTATATATAAAAAGTACATAAGTATTGACATACTGGGACAGACCAAAGATCCATCAAGCCTAGCATCCTGTTTCCATCAGTGGCCAATCCAGGTCACAAATACCTGGCAAGATCTCAAAACAGTACAATACATTTTATGCTACTTTAGAATACGTAGAAATAAGCAGTGGATTTTCCCCAAGTCCATTTTAATAATGGTCTATGGACTTTTCCTTTAGGAAGCTATCCAAACCTTTTTTAAACCCCGCTAAGCTAACTGCTTTTACTACATTCTCCTGCAACAAATTCCAGAGTTTAATTACACATTGAGTGAAGAAATATTTGATCAGATTCATTTTAAATGTATTACTTTGTAGCTTAATTGCGTGCCCCCTAGTCCTAGTATTTTTGGAAAGAGTAAACAAGCGATACATGTCATCTACCTGTTCCACTCCACTAAATATTTATAGACCTGTATCATATCGCCACTCAGCCATCTTTTCTCCAAGCTGAAGAGCCCTAGCCACTTTAGCTTTTCCTTATAGGGAAGTCATCCCATCCCCTTTATCATTTTCGTCACCCTTCTCTGTACCTTTTCTAATTCCACTATATGTTTTTAGAGATGCGGTGACCAGAATTGAACACAATATTTGAGGCGCGGGTCGCATCATGGAGCGATACAAAGGCATTATAACATCCTCATTTTTTTCCATTCCTTTCCTAATAATACCTAACATTGTATTTGCTTTCATAGCCACTGCACATTGAGCAAAGGGTTTCAAAGTATCATCAACGACGATGCCTAGATCCCTTTCTTGGTCGGTGACTCCTAATGGGGAATCTTGCATTACGTAACTATAATTTGGGTTCTTCTTTCACACATGCATCACTTTTCTCTTGCTCACATTAAACATTATCTGCTATTTAGACGCCCAGTCTCCCAGTCTTGTAAGGTCCTCTTGTAATTTTTCACAATCCTCTTGCGATTTAACAACTTTGAATAACGTTGTGTCGTCCAAAGTTGTCCCTGCACACACCCCTGCGGAACCCCACTATCTACCCTTCTCCATTGAGAATACTGACCATTTAACCCTACTCTGTTTTCTATCTTTTAGCCAGTTTTTAATCCACAATATAATTGTACAGAGGAGCTTTCATATCATATTCATAAGCCATCAACACTACCCTGA
Organism: Microcaecilia unicolor; assembly: GCF_901765095.1. NCBI lineage: Eukaryota > Metazoa > Chordata > Amphibia > Gymnophiona > Siphonopidae > Microcaecilia > Microcaecilia unicolor. Next base: position 220,172,733 of record NC_044038.1, read on the forward strand.
ATTTAGGCTGCTATTTGGCTCACGGTATAATTATAGTTCTCTCATGTGTAATAATGTGCTTAAACAATATCCAAGCAGTGTCCAACGGTGTTCAATGTGTTAAAAATACTGCTAACACTCTTATTTTTAACACATTGGATGCTGTTTGGATGTAGTTTAAGTACGTTGTTTCTTATGAGGTTGCTCTATAATTATATACCAGTTTTAAGTGAGCCAAATACCTAAATTCAGGGCAGCATTGATGGTTTAGGACTATAAGAGAGCTCCTCTATACAATTATATATATGTTCTGCATTCATCTGAATATTCCAGTTTATGCAGTAATCCTGAGTTTAGGGAATTTTGTGGTTATTTTTTTTTTTTTTTTAGTTCTTCTATTAACAGAGGAGGGGATGTGGAGGGATCCAGGGCCATCTGCGGAGACTCATTGTGAGGCCTCATTTGTATAAATCAGTAAGTAGGAGCTGAAAGGTGGGGCCATATGCAAAAAAAAAAAAAAATCACAGATGCTGAATGATAGGGCCAGTTCCTTTTCTTTTGTTTTAACATACAGTAATTATGTTTGTCTAGTGAGTGCCTTGAAGAGGCATATTTTGAAAGGTTTCTATGGAACTTTGGAAGGCTAAGTGCTTTCAAAATATGCCTATTGGTGTATGGAACTTAACAGGGGCAGGTGAAACGTCACTTAGCATGGTCTGTTCTGTTTCTAGGTTCATTAAAAAAAATCTTATTCATTTGGATATTTTGTTGTTATATTTAGATTGAATTACCTTTCCAATCTTGAATATAAGGCAATTAACACATTTTCCCCCAGATTCTATATAGTGTGACTTAGATTGCACATGCAAATCTGATCATATTCTGGATTTGCACATGCAACTTAATTAGCTAGCAAGTCAATCGGCACCAATAATTGACAATGAAGCAATTATTGATACTAATTGGCTTTAATTAAAATTTACGCGCACAACTTGCTAAGTGTATTCTATAAAATTCTATAAAGAGACTTGCTGACCTGAACATGTATACCCCGGAGGAAAGGAGAAACAGTGGTGATATGACACAGATGTTCAAATATTTTAAAGGTATTAATCCGCAAACGAACCTTTTCCGGAGATGGGAATGCGGCAGAACTAGAGGGCATGAAATGAAATTGAAGGGGGGCAGGCTAAAAAAAATGTCAGGAAGTATTTTTTCACGGAGAGAGTGGTGGATGCTTGGAATGCCCTCCCGTGGGAGGTGGTGGAGAGGAAAACGGTAACGGAATTCAAACATGCATGGGATAAACATAAAGGAATCCTGTTCAGAAGAAATTGATCCTTAGGAGCTTAGCCGAGATTGGGTGGCTTAGCTGGTGGTTGGGAGGCGGGGGCTGGTGGTTGGGAGGCAGGGATAGTGCTGGGCAGACTTATACGGTCTGTGCCACAGCTGGTGGTAGGAGGCGGGGATAGTGCTGGGCAGACTTATACGGTCTGTGCCAGAGCCAGTGGTGGGAGGCAGGGCTGGTGGTTTGGGAGGCGGCGATAGTGCTGGGCAGACTTGTACGGTCTGTGCCCTGAAAATGACAGTTACAAATCAAGGTAAAATATACACAAAAGGTAGCACATATGAGTTTGTCTTGTTGGGCAGACTGGATGGACTGTGCAGGTCTTTTTCTGCCGTCATCTACTATGTTACTATGTAAAGTGATGCATGTAAATTCTAACGCGCGTTGCCGAAAAGGGGGCGTAGAATAGGTGTGTTGTGGGCATTTCTAAAGACTATGCGCATTTACTATAGAACACATCCGTTCTGCACCTAATTTAGGCATAGGCACTTACACAAAGTTTTACTTGGCATAACTGCCCGCAGCTAAAGCTAATCATGCAGACGAGTGCTAGGCATATTCTATAAACCACGCTGAAATATAGACATAGCTTATAGAATACACCTAGGTGTATTTTTTTTTTTTTAGCACTGACTGTTTTTTTTTAGGCGTGATACATAGAATCTAGCCTTTTAGGTGCAGTTGGTAGGTCTTTGCTGATGAACATTTACAAAAAGTTCTATTTGATACAATGGAGGGTGAGAAGTGACTTGCCCAAGGTCACAAGGCAGGTCGATGAGAGAATCAGGTCTCATTTTGCTGCTCTGATAACTAGACTGTTTCTTTGTCTGTCATGACAACAGTTACATTAAGAGCGATCTTGAAAAATGTATTTACTTATACATAATTAGTCACAATGACAATAGCGTCAATTTTTTTTTGTTTGTTTTTGCCTCAGTCATTTCATCCTGTTCCTTTGAGCTTCCAACTCAATCAGAACCAGGTCTAGGATCTGGAGCCATGAGACTTTCTTTATTCACAACTGTCCGAGTAGTCCTCTGTCCCAGCTCACTTAGCCAAGTTGTCATGGTGACGGTTCTTAATCATGGGCCATGCATCAGCCTGTTCTTGGAACCCTTCATTCCTGGGTTCTAAATTCATCCATTAGGTGTCACCCTTGTGCAGTGACTAGGGCTTCCTCTTCTCCTTTATTTGAATCCCCATCTTCCCCCCCCCTCCCTGAAGTAGAAAGTGTGAATGTTACTTCTGATCTTGGAAATCCAACCTAAGACCTCCATTTGACAGTGCACAAGACTGAGATTGTTATCACACTGACCCAGATTTGGATCTAGTCTAAAACCAGGAGGATGTTGCCCTCTTAACTTCGGGGTCCTTTTACCACACAGCGGTAAAAGTGGCCGTAGTGTGCACTTAAGCTAGCCATTCCTACGTGCTAATGTGTGCTTACCTGCAGCAAAAAAAAAAGGCATATCGTTTGGCAGTGGCGGGGGCGGCGGGGGCGGTCTGCCCGGGTGCATGCTGCAGGAGTGGTGCAGAGAGCAGCTGCGCACCTGTCGGCTCCGCTGGTTCCCTGCTCCCTCTGCCCCAGAACAGGTTACTTCCTGTTCCGGGGCAGAGGGAGCCAGAGGAGCCGACAGCCGTGCGGCTGCTCTCTGCAGCTAAGAATGCACCCGGGGGGTGTCATGTTGCACCCTGGGGGGATGGACGCCACTGCACCTGGGGGGGGGGGGGGGGGGTGCTGCAGCAGCGATCTGCCCTGGGTGGCAGCCGACCTAGGAACACCACTGCCGTTTGGTGCAGTAAGGCATCCTGCAGTAATTTTGCCATGTGCATGCACCACCCATGGGCTAAAAACTACAATTTATGTTTTTGGTGCAGGGGCTATGTCTGGGAGGTGGATAGTGGGTGTGTCCTGTGCCAATTAGCACAGCTACATTGCCGTACATTAACCAATTGGCACGTGCTTAGCACATGAGTCCTTACCACCTACATAATGGGTAGTGTGGTAAGAGCTCACAAGCTGATCTGTTTTAATGGCTTCACTCTAATGGGAACATTCACATGTAGCCATTAATACTAACAATAGGAATTTTGGGCATTTTACCCCAGTGATAAAAGTAGCCTTAGTGCTTACTGCAGTTCTGTAAAAGGGACCCTTAGTTATTTTGCTATAGGTCCATAGAGGTGCACTGCTATCAGGTCTGCTTGTACAATGTGTGTGTGTGTGTGGGGGGGGGGGGGTTCTGCTAAATTTTGTATATTTTTTAGCACCCAGCAGAATTATTTAACCCTCTATTGCTCCAGGCACAGACTTAGGGGACCTTTTTATTAAGGTGCGCTACTGCTTTTAGCTCATATTCCTATGGGCGTCTCGGCGTTTAGTGCCAGCTGATTTTTGGCATGAGCTAAAAACACTAGCATACCCTTAGTAAAAGACCCCCTTAGATTGTAAACACTCCAAGGACAGGGAAATATTTACTGTATCTGAATTTAACTCGCTTTGAACTATTACTGTAAAGGTACAAGCAAAATCCAAATAAAAATCCTCTTTAGTATTTGTTTTTGTTTTTTTTTGTTAAATCTGAATTTTTTTATATATATATATTTTTTCCTGCTGCTTTTGGGCTTCCATCTCAATTGAATGCAGCATTTTTTTTTTTTTTTACTTCCACTCCCATGTGCCTTTATTTTCAACTACCTGGGCATTTTCCCTGTTTTTATTTCCCTTCCAAAGGGGTCCTTTTACTAAGGTGTACTAATGGATTTAGTGTGCGCTAACAATTTGTATGCGCTAAATGCTAAGAAGCCCATAGGTATAAAATGGACTTCTTAGCAGTTCATGCTCACTAAATCCATTAGTGCACCTTAGTAAAAGGACCCCTAAATTATTAATATAATTCTTGCAATGTTTGTTGGCCAAGCTGCAGGTAGCAGCTTCCTCCTGGAATTCTCTAATGCATTGACTAAGGGCTAGATGCACTAAAGTTAAGGAGCCAGCAACATCGGTTTTAAACTGGTTCTAGTCAGTTTAACGTGCAAGTAGTAAACAGGGACATGCACAAAAGGGCATTTTCCTTTCACGGTAGCAGCTAACGAAAAACGGAATGCAGATGAGCAAATTAGTATTATAATGAGTATAATTTGTATTATAATGAGATGCACTACTGTTTCCGATCCCCTTACCGTGGAAAACCTAATGGGAGGGTCTACACCTCTCGTTGGGGCAAAAGAAAGAATCGGAAGAAAAAAAAAATGTCAGGGAAGTCCCTTTTGGATGTCCTTCACTCAACCCCTCCTCCAAAAAGACGTTCTTTTTTGGACGTCCTTCACTTATATTATAATAAAAACCCACTCCAGAAAAGACGTCCATGTATACCCTGGAAGAAAGGAGAAACAGGGGGATATGATACAGACATTCAAATATTTGAAAGGTATTAATCCGCAAACAAACCTTTTCCGGAGATGGGAAGACGTAGAAACTAGAGGACAGAATGTCAGGAAGTATTTTTTCACGGAGAGAGTGGTGGATGCTTGGAATGCCCTCCAGGTGGATGGTGGTGGAGATGAAAACGGTACGGGAATTCAACACAGTGTGGATAAAAATGAAGGAATCCTGTTCGAAGGAATGGATCCTCAGAAGCTTATCCGAGACTGGGTGGGCATAGCTGGTGGTGGGAGGCGGGGCTGGTGGTTGGGAGGCGGGGCTAGTGCTGGGCAGACTTCTACAGTCTGTGCCCTGAAAATGGCAGATACAAATCAAGGTAAGGTATACACAAAAAGTAGCACATATGAGTTTATCTTGTTGGGCAGACTGGATGGCCCGGCAGGACTTTTTCTGACTTCATCTAGTATGTTGCTATGAGGGGCATAATCGAAAGGTCGTCCAAATCTGAAATTGGGCGCCCTCACGAAGTCGGCCATAATCAGGCAGGTATGATCGGAAAATAATATGGGCGCCCTTAGACATTCCATTATCGCTGTTGCAAATGCCCAAATCATGGACGCCCAAAGAAAAATATCGCAGTTTATGTGAGAAATGCGTCCTTGTTACTGTACTTTATACTTCTCAATGTTCCTTATATTTTCCCCGTACCTGGAATGTCCGCAACTACATGCACTGAACTTTGCAGAACATGCAGCTATGGGACATATAAGGAACATATTTTATTGTGTATATATGAAGTTCGCACACTTGATAATGATCCATATAAGGAAAACGCATGTAGGCCCCGCACGCGTGATGACAGTACATGAACGCCCATGTGTCATGGCCATCCATGTGGAGCCATTATAGATGCCAAGACGTGCACGTACTGACCTGTCCATATATGGAACTGTGCATGTAAGGACGTCCATCACGCATGGGCGTCCATATAAGGCGATGTACGCTTTCCAACGGTTATTCATGAGAAACATGTCTCTCTGCAGGGAGCCCAATTTCAGCCAAGCTGAAACTATATACTTGGTGCGGCTGTGCACCAAGCACAGGCGTATCCTTCAGGCACCACCACCACCTGCCCCCCAGGACTCTCTCCATCCAGCCTGGGGTGAGATAAGGGACAGGTTGGAGAGGTAAGTGTTTGCTCATCCTCCCTCCTGGGCTATCAGGGCCCCCTCCTATAGTTACACATATAAGAGCTCCCTCAGCAATGTAAGCCACAAACTGTAGTCTGCATTCAAGGGCAATCAGTGATAGTGCACATGCACATTCATTAACAGAATATGTACTAGAAAGCAAAAAATTCCCACATCCCTACGATACACACAAACGGTACTCTCTGTCCTCATGTCCCCTCAATGACATCATCTGTACCAATGTAATGTCGTCACCCCCCCCCCCCAATCGGCATTGTGAGTCTCTCCTATTTGATTTCCAAATGAATTTGTGTGCTGAAGGCAAGAAGGGTCATCCCCTGACTCCTGGTGTACAAACTTATATCTTGCAGAAGATTTGGCATTTGGAGGGACCTTGAGTCCCTGGTTCCGCCACATCAAGAGGCAGAGCCCTGACATGATCAGGGAAGCGAGACGGCGCCTCAGGGCTCGACGTAAGTATTATAAACAGGGCACCTGTTCTCATTTGTAAATGTATTTATTTAATTATGCAAATGCTCTGTACAATATCAGTTTCCATGTGGCTAATAGGCAACTAGTAAGTCATAACACCTCTGACCCAGATCAAGGCCTGAGGTTGCAGCTACCGTCCCATGAGTGTGGCTGCAACTTCCAACTAACCTCCTCTGAGATGAATAAGATGACATGCCTCACTTCTGTATCCCCCTTTCTGGGGGGGGTACTGTTTCATGGTATTCCTGCCTGAGGTCCTACTCTTAGTGGATGTCATTGCCTCATATTAAAGTTATGTGCTTCCCCCCCCCCCCCCCCAAAAAAAAAAAAAACCCCAAAACAAAACCCAAAATGGCCAGCCAACCATAGTCACAAATCATAATGCACATGCTGTTGAGCAATGAGTGTGTCTGTCTGTGTACTCTGTGTCAGACCAGCATCCAGGGTTCCCTGTCATGTCATCTCATGCATCTCACACCTCATGGCTATAGCCCAGGGCTCACCACACCTTTCCCCATCCCCCGCCTCAGGCCAGCCAGCTCCTGCACTATGCACTGTGCTGATCTCAAAGACAATCCTGTTACATACACAGGGCGGTGGAGGAGGCGGAGGCTGAGGAGAAGGAGGAGGATCCATGGGTAGACATGCCTCCCCTTGAGGGGGATGATGATGAGGGCCCAACACTGCCTGCCCTCTCCGCCGCATCCCCATCCCCACCCCCAGCACTGCGCCTCCTGCAGCAACTGTTGAATAGCCAAAACCAGTTGCTGCAGGAGGTGTCAGCGATGCGGCAGGCTAACGAGCAGCACTTCAGGGTGCAGAGGCTGCTCCTGGTGCTGCTTGTTAGCTGCAGAGGGCCATTCAGAGGGGAGAATAACGCCTCCCTTGAGAGACTTTAAAACCAAAAGGCAAAATTGTATATAGTTTTTTTGTTTTGTTTTTGTTATACACATTTGATATTTTTCTATTAACAGAGTGTGTGTCTCTACTTTGTGCACTACATATTATCAAATGCTGGGTTGATTTGAGAGGAGGCAGCAATCTGGGTTGAATGACAGGTGACCTGTGACAGAGAAACTTTGGTATATATGTGTGATAAGTGTGGCCATACAGAAGGCCACTTGTTCCTTCTAAACTGCATGGCTGTATGGTAAAGGGTGGGGGGGGGGGGGGGGGGGCTGGGTGGGCATTTATGTTGAGGAACACAAATACCCATCCAGTCTCTCCCCCCTTACCATAGAGCCCCATAGCACATAGCACTAGTGATCTGCCAAGTAGAAACTTGCAGATAACCATAGGCAGTGCATAGACGATGTTTGCTCTCTGATCGTAAGACACCCTTACCCACAACCAAACCTCACTGGTGAGGGCCAGGAAGGAGCTACAAACAGCTGGGTCATTTTTTCACATTGAGTGTATCAGCAATGGTATATAGTGCTGAGGATAAAAGGGAAACCAAGGGTAAAAGCATTAGATGGATGTTTACGTCATCACAATTGCAATACAATACATCAGGTACAGAAGGGCACAGGCTAGGGGATTATAAGGCACCGGGCTGTAGCCACCTGCAGGTAATTTAGAATAGGAACTGTAACCAGAACCCCTCTCCCTCACCATGACTTAAGGGCTCAAGACCATGGTAGGCATGCACCTGTGGCCACCTTGAAAATAGTTTGCAGGATAGAATTTAGAAATGTTGTTCCATAACTATGGAGGATTGTAGGACTGTGTTGAATAATGTGGAAAAGACATCAGTGCATATATGCTCCCCCTCCTCCCTACCCCCAGCAACCTTGAGAATGGGTGGGCACTTCATAAAAGGGGACTGGGGTTGACCACATAAAGAAGGATGGAACCTAGCGGGGAGACACATGAGGTGCAAAGCGGGAGAAAAACTACCAGCTGTGGATACCCTGAAACCTGTGAAAATAGAGGTGATTTGAATGCAGAGAACATAGAGAGAATGGGGAACCCTTGACCATGAGGGATGCACACATCCATTCTCAGGGCCTCTTCCCCTCCCCCACCCCACAGGCCTGACACAACTGATGTGTCCAATAGAGAACAAGACATCTGTACAATGAATTGGGTAGAAGCAACCATGGCTCTCAGAATGCAGTGTATTACAGTCCACTGCTGTCTCTTCCAATCCTTTTGACCAGCTGTCCTGCAAGATGCAAGAAGTGTTTGTTTAGCACCTACATAGCAGAAAGGGAAGAGGTGGCTGAGAGGTATGAGCTTACCTTGAACTTGTGGTGCAAGAATCTGTTGGCTCCAAGGAACCAGAGGCTGCCTGCTTCAACAAAGGAGAGAGAGAATGGGGGGGCAGTGAGGGAGCACATCACACACAGCAATGAACTCCTGGAGGGTAGAGAATGGAGAGTTGGTCACATGTAGAAAATGCAGAGTAGATGCTAAGCTACCACCCAGTCTGAAACAAAACCCACACACCAGTTATCTTTCAAGAATTGGCAAAAAAGTACCCCCCCCCCCCAAACAAAAAAAAAACCCAAAACAAAACCACAAACAAACAGGTGTACAGGGACTGTCTCTCTATGTCAAATGTCCAGCGCTGCGTGCGTCTGGTAGCGCTATATAAATGCTATTAGTAGTAGTAGTAGTGGGAAAAACAAGGTTTACTATAACTGGAGCTAATACACTTTCAAATACCACCCCATAATGTAAAGAAATACCTCTAAAGTGCAAGCACAGAGAAAGCTATTTTAAAAAGGTGCCAATAAAGCAAATGCAAGCTTCCAAATGGGAAGAGCTGCTGCCGACGTTTATCATTATCACCCTTAATCGAAATGAGGACGCCCAAAACACAGAGAGCTGGGGCCGCCCATAGTTCCCTACCTATAATTTCTCTGTATTTCTCTGTTCACCCTCTCCTCACCCATCCTGTTAGAATATCAATGATATGCTTTGATGTCCCTATGCATACCTCCGACCCACCCCCATCCTCCCACCCTGTCAGACTGTCATAGTAATGCTTGAATGTTTCTCTTATATATACTATCTGCTACCACATTTGCTTATTTCCGATCTGAGGAAGAAGGGCAACCTTCGAAAGCTAATCAAGAAATGTATTAAGTTATGTCCAATAAAAAAGGTATCATATTTATTTCCATGTTTTATTTTGTTTGATTTCTATTGATAACCTTAAGAGTGGACTAACATGGCTACCATACTCCTCTACCTATAATTGAAATTAGGGCGGCCAAATTGGCGAGGCAGCTAGGGGGCGTTTAGGGATTTTGCCATAATCAAAATTGGGACGCCCATCTCATTCTTGCATGGGCGTCCCTGAGAGCGTATTTTAAGCGCCCTTCTCTGTATTTTCGATTCTTTGCATCGCATTGCATTGGTACAGTGGCACCAAAGCAAGCACCCACCCGCAAGGGTCATTTCACCGACCCTGAAATTGAGCTGCTGGTTCAAGAAATACAGAGGAGGCACATGCATCTGTTAGCTCCCATGGGCCAGAGGCTAAAACAAAGCAGCGAGAATGGGAAGTAGTAAGAGACCGGCTCAACGCGGTCTTCCACTGTGGCAGGGATGCGGAAGAGTGCAAACGAAAGTGGCGCCGGCTGAGGCAAGATGTCAGAAAGGAAGGTGCCAACCCCCCAGCAGATGACACCGCTAACTTCACCCCCATTGAGCGCATGATTCATGGGCTCTTGTCCCAGGAGGGGGTCCATGGCATTGGGTCCTTTGACACATCAGCACAGCCTGAGGGCTCAGGTAGGTTCACCATTAGGAAGCTGGGGTATCTGTTGTGCTGGACTACACTCTGTTTTACACAAGTGGGGGACAGTGTGGTGCTCCTCAGTAGGGAAAGGGGGGAGAACACCACATGCAATGCAAATCACTATTCATTACAGACCATGACACAGGGAGTAGCAGGGGGGGAGGGGAAGGGGGAGAGTGGAGGGGGAGGGATTCCAGCAACTTAAATAATATATTTAAAATATAAAATCTAAATAAAATAATTAAACTGTGTGTAGGTTAGCACTGTTTACAGCTTTGGGGGCCTTCTCCACTCCCTCCTCTTTTCCATCACCAAACTCTGCATATGTTCTTCCCACACCTCTGTGCTGTAGCCACTGTGTCCTCTGCACTCCTTCCACAGTTCTATGTCTGCCCACCTGCCTGTGTGGCTCTCTTGCACATCAGTCTCGGTAGTACACTGCACTCCTTGTCTCCAGCTCTGTACCACGTACAATGACATCTGTGGCTTGCCTGCCAATCCCATTCCTCACCATCTCTTTGCTGGGTCTTTGCCTGTGGGGCTTATGTATATGAATGCTGAAAAACAAAAGCGGATTATTTTGAATTTTGACCAACACACTTCCTCCCCTTTTGCTATGCAGGTGATGACAGCCAGTCGGAGGAGAAGCTGGCCCTAGTGGCTACCAGCCCCAGCACCCAGAACAGCAAACCAGTGGGCCTGCACAAGACACCACACAGGACCACGGGGTGGAACCACAGGACTCAGCAGCAGCAGTGCCAGCTCTCCCTCCACCACCCGCAGCCTTTGCTGATGGTGGAACTGAACAAGAAACTGAAGATGCAGAAGGGGAGGCACCTCCTCAGCAGAGGCCATCCAGCCAGAGGAGGCAGCTACTGCGCCTGGCCACACAATTGCTGGGCCAGAATGTGCAGATGGAAGAGTACCGGCACCAGAAATTGGAGCTGCAAGGGAAGCGCTCCAGGCCCAACAGGAAGGGTTCAGGCCCAACGGGAAGCACTCCAGGTGCAACGGGAAGTGGTACGGGCCCAACGTGACGTGATACAGCAGCTCCAACGGGGGGGGGGGGGGGGGGGGGAAGGGATGTACTCAGAGGTGTGGGTAAGGAAGGCATCAAGGAACTGGGTGAGGCTGTTAGAAATGGAAGGCTGGGTGAGACCCGTGTTCACAGCTAGGACAGACTGGAAACTCCCAGTGGCCAGAAAAGAGAGAGAAGCAGTGATCTTTAGGTGCATAGGGATGGGGTTGTTCCTACGGGTCCCGGCCTGCAGGAGGTGTTGGAGCTGGTCACAAAGGTGCTGAATGGCAGCCCTATCAAAGCGGTACCTAGTGAGATACTGCAGGTCAGTGAGGTGTAGAAAGTGCTACGGGGCCTGAAAACTCTGGGGCGTGCGTACCTCCTGCAGTGCCTCCCCTCTTCCTCCAACATGTAAGCCACCTGTGCATTTAGTGCCACCCATTTCTCCACACTAGAGGTGCAATGCAGTGACACCAGTGCTCACCTCTCCCTACCAACTTGGTGAAACACAGCAGGAACAAACAGAAGCTGACACTCACTCTGCCACCACCGACAAACAGTGCAGTCACACACAGCAGAGCAAGCACTCCTGCAACACCCTCTAGCCAATCACTCTCCAAGCAGTCTTCACAAACAGGGTGCAGCAGTACACAGGACAAAGAGACAAACAGACTACAAACAGGTAAGGGAATGAATATGAACTTGGGGACAGTGAATGGAGGGATAGGGGGAGGGGATGGGGAGATAAAGGAAGGAGTAGTGGTGTTTTTGGGGGCTAGAAGGGGTAGGTAGGGAAAGGTGAAAAGGTGAAACGCAAATGAGGCAGGTGAGGGTGAAAATGTTCCGACCACAGCACACAGACAAAGGTAACAGGTAGTCAACAAACTCTCAGCTTTCTCTGCAAACAACAATTCAGCTTTCTCTCCCAACAGCGATCTCGCCACTCTCCAACTCCACCACAAAATCGCTCATGGGTCTAAAGACGACTTAGTGTAAGGGGTCGCTTTTATTTCAGGTCTAATTAAAAACGCCCATGTTCCGACCCATGCGAAACCATTTCGCAAGACGTTATACGCTGGGGGCGCCATCATGTAAGACCACCCATAACACGCCCCCTGTGGGGGCAACCATAGATGGGCGTCCTTGCGTTGAGTACGTCCTTACAGCCCGGTTTTGATTATTGGATTTGGCCGACCTTTCACGGGATGCCCATCTGCTTTTTGTGTCACTTTTGGCCGCCCTTCTTCTCTTTCGAAAATGAGCAGGTATGTTACTATGTTATTAATACATTGTTTCAAGAAACTAATCTGCCAGCAATTTGGAAAAAAGGCTGCAATCAGTGGTGTAGCTACGGGTGGGCACAGGCCCACCCAGCAGCAGCACTACCCTGCTTTCTTTCTCTGTGGCATCCTGGCATCTGCCCTCTTGTCTCTGAACCCTGTCCCTCCCCGGTATACCTTACAGGCGTCCCTGGCCCCTGCAGTGATTCATTTTTGTTGCCTGCGCTGGCCCTGCAGACTTCCATCTGCCATGTCCTGTCAAACAGGAAATGGGCAATGATGTCAGCGAGGGCAGGACGAGGCAAAGAGATGCCCCGTGGGGCTGGAACAAGCAGCAAAATGAATCGCTGAAGGCACCGGGGATGCCTGTAAGGTACACCAGGGAGGGATAGGATTCAGAGACAGGAAGACAGCTGCCAAGATGCCGCAGAGGAGAGAGGGAGAAAATGTTGGGTGCAGGGTAGGTGGAAACACCTGTACTATTTTTTTTTTCTGTCTCTAGGAAGATGGGGGAGAGGTGTGGAAGGGCCCATCCAAAATATTGGGTCTTGCTACACCACTTGCTGTGATATATCTTCTTTAAAAGGAAGGAAGATTAGATTTGAATACACTATGTTAGAGCCATGGCTGCGTCAGTGGCCCATTTAAAGTCAGCATCTATTGAAGAAATTTGCAAGGCTGCAACGTGGTCATCAGTCCACACATTCACATTTCAGTACTGCCTTCAGCAGGATACCCAACACGACAGTCGGTTTGGGCAGTCAGTGCTGCAGAATCTGTTCGGGGTTTGGAATCCAACTCCACCCCCCTAGACCCATTTTTGTTCAGTTCCAGGCTGCACTCTCAGTTGTTTACGGTTTCAGGTCAATCTATGTTATGTCCTCGCCGTTGTGAGGCCCAATTGACCAGTGTTCATTGTTTTGAGTGAGCCTGGTTGCTAGGGGTACCCCACATGTGAGAACAAGCAGCCTGCTTGTCCTCGGAGAAAGCGAAGATACTTACCTGTAGCAGGTATTCTCCGAGGACAGCAGGCTGATTGTTCTCACAAACCCGCCCACCTCCCCTTTGGAGTTGTTGTTTATTTCTTTATATGCTTTTTTATATAACTGAGGAGACATGCTTACGCCACGGGCAGGAAATCAGTCCTTGCATGCGCGGTGTGCACTGCATGTGCGCCAGAAGACTCTGGCAAACTTTGTTTATATTTTGCTTGCAAAATGCCAATTCCTGGCCCGACGCGGACGTCGACCCACATGTGAGAACAATCAGCCTGCTGTCCTCGGACAATACCTGCTTACAGGTAAGTATCTTTGCTTTTTTCCTACCTTTGTTGTCTGGTGATTTTATTTTTCTAATCATCTTGCTCCCAACCTCTGGTTCAGTTTCCCTCCCTCTGTGCATTTAACTACTTCCAGGACCTCCTGTCCATTTGTTATTTTTTTTTCTTGCCTCATTTCTTTACTTCCTGCTTACTCTATCTATTATCTATCTATCTATCTATCTATCTATCTATATATCTATCTATCTATCTATCTATCTATCTATCTATCTATCTAGTTTTCTACCTCTTTCCTTCCCTTCCAGTCATGTGCTGCATTTCCCTCCATCCCTTCCAGTCATGTGCTGCATTTCCCTCCATCCCTTCCAGTCATGTGCTGCATTTCCCTTCATCCCTTCCAGCCATGTGCCACATTTCTCCCCTCTCCTTCCCCTTCCATCCATGGGCAATATGTCTCCCCTTACATCTCCCTTTTTCCATCCATGTGTAGTCTTCTTCTTCCCTTCCCTTCCCTTCTGTCCATTTGCTGCATATCCCCTCTCCTTTTCCTTCCCCTTCCATCCAGTTGCTGCATTTCTCCCTATCCCTCCCTTTCCATCCATGTGTTAACATGTCCCCCCCTCTCCCTTTTGTTTTATCCATGAGTTGCATGTCCCCCCCCCCCCCCCCCGCTCTCTTCTACCAATGGGCAGCAACTTTTCCCTCTCACTGCAAGTCTAGCAATGCAATATCACCTCCTTGCCTCCCCCTCCTCCCCCCCCATGGATGCTACAAACTTGCACCGCCGGCACTAATTACAAGCGTCTCCCTCCACCTACTCCGAGGCTTTCCCTCTGCTGTGTCCTTCCCATGCACAACAGGAAGTAGTGATAGAAGGAAGGACCTCAGGGAAGTGATGCCAGCTTATGGGAGAATTGGTGCAAATTTTGGGGGTGGCACTTGCCACCCCATAGCAATGCCTATGCCCAGCCTGGGGGGGGGGGGTGGGGGGGGTGGCTTTTCACTGGGGTGGCAAAGGGGGGCATTTGCTCCCCCTTGACTCCCCATAGTGATACCCATGCAGCCTATTGTTTTTTCTTTGTTTTTGGTGTGGTTTTTTTTTTGTTCCTGTTATACTAACAATAAGGAGAGACCCTGATGATGACAGTATAATCTCTGCAGAGACCCGCAAAGACTAGTGTTCTGTTGGACACCTAGCTGGCTGTACTGGCAGATCTTCCAAGTGACCAGTAGTGCGCCTCAAGTACTTAACCTTTGCATTACTTCCAGCTGTTAATTTTGCTATTATGCACTGCTTGATGAGAACTGGCTCCTTGGAAGTTCTTAGTGGCCCTGCACCTCCAAGTGGATTTGCTGCACCTGATAACTGCCGGTATCACCAGATGTGAAAGCTGTAGAAGGGATTTTGAATTAACAGATATGTGACCAACTTGAGTGGCTGCTTTATTTTAAGTCATCTTATGGCTTGAGCAGTTAAAAATCGTTTAACCCGGTTGACTCTGGATTGTGGGCCCAGAGATAGGCTGGTTGCCTCCGAAAAAACTTCGTTCAGTTGGATTGTGGTTTTAGGCACTGTTTCGTTATTTTGCTTATAGTTCAATAAACTATTATCGTCTAGTCTTGCCTGGCCCCAAATTCGCCCAATTGGAGTCCACTCATCATCGTGCATTTTTTTCTTTGCTGCGCCTTTCGTTGGCATTCACTCCCATTAGACATCCATGCCAAAAACTCTTTTAAAACTTTCAAATCGAGATTGAAGACCTGGCTCTTTACTAAAGCTTTTGCCATGGACTGAACCATTATGACAAACCACTGCTGCCATCTCTTTTTTTTGTCTTCTTCCTTCTCACCCCTTTATTTCTGTTCTATCCACTTTCCTGTAAACATTGTAGTTCCTTTTCTTTTCTCAATATGTTTTAAATATTGAAAACCATCGAGAGCTGCCAGTTAGTCACGGTGGTATAGCAAATTCTAATTAACCATAACTTACTTCTGGGGGTAGGGAAAGGAGGGTATGGGATAGTGGCTGGGGCTTAGAGGGGGTTTAATGCATATAGGGGGAAGGCTTGAATACTAAGAAAGAGTTGGGGAGTATGAAAGAAAGTGTGCAGGGGTGTTGTGACTTGTGATTCTTTGTGTGCCTGTTTCTCATGTGCGGAGTAGCCAGAGTTTAAATCCCACCGATGCTCCTTGTGATCGGGCAAGTCATTTAACCCTCTATTGCTTCACGTACAAACTTAGAGTCCCACATCCCCCCATGGACTGCCCCTGGTATTCAATATGTCAGATGGAGCTGGGTTTTTGTATATCTTTGCATTGGGGGGAGATGTCTGACTAGAAGTGATGTCAGTCTACTAGAAGGGTGCATGGGGATGGGGACAAGGGGAAACCAATTGGTTTCCTTGGTGTTAGTGACAAAATGGTCATTAATACTGCAGGAATGGAGGGGGCAGATCCAAAGTGAATGGGGATAGGGGGGATGGGGACCAGATTATGCTCCCGTGCACACCTCAACTCAGAAATTTGAAACACCTTGGTTAAAAAATGTTGCATATTTAACAGAGTAATGTCTATTTTTTATATTAAATTTTAACAAGTTATAAGATGCATTTTATGTTTTGTTCGAATTTACAAGATCTTCTAAAGACAGGTTGGTTATGCAGATGGGTAAGAAAACTGAGGGGATGGTAGCAATATGTTGACGATAGGGTTGGAATAGAAATGAACTGACTGGGGATGGGCAGGGATAAGCACCAGATTATAACCCCATGTGCACATCTATGCTCTACCTGATCATTTTGTGGCAGGTACCCAAATGTACTCACCATGAACTAAATCCAGAATCCCTTCCTTGTTCCCCAAAACCCTCTTTTCTTCAAAGGGGAACCACTCTACGCAGAGGCAAGGGTGATCATCTAAAATCCAAAAGCCAAATCCAGTTTTTTTTCCACCAGCCAAGCCATTCAAGATGGTGCCAGCTGAGCTCACGCGCAAGAGCTTGATTCAAACGCACAGACTCATTGTAGGGGTTTGCAGACCAAAATCTGAAAACTGGTTAAAAGGTGACCATCGGCTGCAGAAACAAGTGCTTGCCTGTCTGTGATCTCACCTCCAAGTAATCCTCTAAATTCCCGCAGGAACAGACCCCCTTTGGACAGCCCCAAAGATTTTGCTGTAGCAATATTTTCAACCATATTAGCTGGAGACATCGACCCAGACTTCCTTCTCTTCCCTTCCAAAATAGGCCTTTACTTTTCCTATATCCAGGTCTATGGTGCTTTAAGGATCCATACCCCCCTAGGGATATGTTGCAATTTCCCATAAAGCATCACAGATCTTTAGGGACAATGATGAATTTGTGTCCAAGTGGCATATGATCCTCAACGAGTGCTCATTGGACTTACTGTTGCTTATTATTGAACAGAGTAAACCAGTACTTAATAAGGAGAAAGAACTGTTGGACAAAGAACTTACAAAATTGACTGTTTCCATTCAGGTGTTGATCAACATCACACTATCTTGAAAGAGTCTTTAGAAACATTTTGGGAGACAGTACGTAAAACTAAACTTAAGAATTTGGCTAGAGACAGCCAAGATTACAATATTGTTTGGGTATATCCATGGATGACTAAAAATGAATATAATAGCAATACAACAGTACAAAAAGTTGGTTTCAGTAGCTTTCCCTTGTCTAGCAGCAATGATTCTGGTGAGGATATTTTAGACACCTGCCGCCTGAGAAGAGGCAGAGGCAATCAACAATGAGGAGCCTACGGTCAGCCCAGGTCCTGCCCATGGACAAGGTCACAAAGATAATGGATTCAAACGTAATCAATTTGTCAACTCATTTGCTGTCTTCAGTGGATATTTCCCTTTTGAAGAAGGGTTTATTGTTTGTCCCTGCAGTTCCATTTGATACTCTGCAATTTTAGATTGATTTAGAAAGGTTTATTTGAACTTTACAGTTGTGAATTTATTTTGCTGACAAAGGAGATGTTCAAGATCGTTCAAAACGTTTGTCCTACGTATTGATGGATGCCTCCAATTCCCTCGGACCTTGTTGTAAAAGTATTTAAGGATTTTGTTTTGAGAGATGTATGTCATCATTATGCAGTTCGGCCCAGACGATTTCACAATAATTTTTCCAAAGCCGAAAGAGATGCGCTAAAAGCTTTGACAAGGAATGCCCAATAGGTGGTTAAGAAAGCCGATAAGGGAGGTGCTGTAGTTTTGCAAAACAGACAATCATACACAGAGGAAATCGATTCCAACTGGCTGATTGCAATACTTATAGAAGGTTGGATTTGGATCCTACTTTTCGGCTATAACAAGAGATCAAAACACTAATCCAGTCTGGGTTTGAAGAAGGTTATCTTACTTCAAGAGAATTTTGAATTTCTGAATCCTTCACATCCGTGATTTCCTGTGTTGTATGTGTTACCTAAAATTCACAAGCAATTGATAAATTCTCCTGGTAGACCTATACTATCTTCAAGAGCTTCATTGCTGGAACCCTTGTTCATTCGTAGATGTGCTTTTAAAACCTTTGGTTTCAAGTGGTTTTTCTTACATTAAGGATACAACTCATTTCATAAGAATGACTGAAGAAGTACAGCATCATGATAATCAACAGTACATTATGGCCACACTTGATATTAAGTCATTGTGCACAGTGATTCCTCAGGATGAAGCCCTTTCAGTTGTCTGGCAGGCATTAGACCAAGGCCACATGAGTTCCTTCAATATTTCTACATCAGTTAACATTGTTGGCTTTATTTGAAAATCATTTTCTATTTTTGGATGAATTGTATCTGCAGATATCGGCGATATCAGGTGTGGCCATGGGGACGACGTTTGGCCCAACAATAGCTAATCTTTATATGACAGAGTTTGAATTAAAATGGATTGTACCTTCATCTTTCTGGGCGATCTCTTTATGGCGCCATTATATTGATGTGATTGTTTTGTGGAATGGGAATGAAGATACCTTTCTGAAGTTTGTGACTTGGTTTAATACTTGTCATCAAGTGATCCAATTCACATATACATATTCATGTGAGAAGATACATTTTTAAGATGTTGAGTTGTTTTTACTACAGATATGTTCATTCAACCTACAGACAGGAACACTTTACTGGAATATCAGCGTTGTCATACTAGATGGTTAGAAGATAGTTTACTTTTCTCACAATTCCTACGTTTCCAAAGAATTTGTACTGATGATCAAGACTTTAAGAAACAGAGAGATTCTCCCATAATTTAATTGTTAGAAATTATCTGAAGACAATATTTAAAAAGGCATATAAATGGGCAAAATACAACAAACGGCTGACTGCTGTTAAATGATGTGACCATATCCAAGTAGTGACATCCTGACACATTTTTGTTGTTCACTATGTAATGGGTGGGGAAGAGATGGCAAACATAATCAAGAAGAATTAGGACGTTTTAAGATCACATCCCTTGTTTGCTCAGCAACAATTTAGATTGGCTGCTTCACAAGGCAAAAAATATGAACTGTTGAGTCCTGCACAATTACCATCACTGAGTTTATCAGCCTCTACAGAGGGCTTTCTGGACACATGAAATGCAGGACACAAGCTTGTAAAACATGTGCTATGATGACCGTTGAGATCATCAATGTATAAATCCTGCTGATGGTGAAGTTGTTTAAGATTCTCTACATCGTGTGGTCTGATCATGTGATTTATGTCTAACGATGTAACTGTAATAAATTTGTATGTGGGTAAAACCACGAGATCCTTACGTGTCAGGATTAATGAACACCACTCCAATGTTTTGCCCAGGAAGCCAGGAGGTCATCTTTTTCAAACCCTGTCAATCTGTCCTCACATGGTTTTGAAGATTTTGTTTTGTTTCGCTATTGACAAAACGTTTCCCTCAAAACAAAGACGTAACATTGATAGGCTACTATTGCAGTGTGAACAGCAATGGATTTTTCAATTAAAAACATTGGAACCAGAGGGTTTAAACATTAATGTTAATTGGATTTTTTGTAAATGCAGTGATGAACTATAAAGTTTGATTTGCCTAAAACTCTTTTGATTGGTGCAGTCACCATTAATGGGTGGGTATTTAAAACGTCACCACCATGTTGGTTCTTTCATTTGAGTGGGGAGGCAGCACGCACATATGCGGATGTTTGTTAGTAAGTTTTTTTTTTTTTTTTTTTTTTTTTAGTGCGCCTGATGAGTTTTAAAGGGAAGATGTTTAATTTGTTAGAGTTCATTTTTTGTATAAAAAGGCATGTTTTATATGTAGATTTGTCACTTTTTTCTTTGTTCCCTAGGTGATCGCTGGACTTGATCCCCTGACGAAGCCTTTGTGAAACGGGTGCCTGTCAGGATCCAGCCACTATAGATAAGTGCCACTATGGGAATTGATTTATATATAGCTGTTTTATTTCCCTTCAAGAATTGACAAAAATTGATTTAAAAAAATGTTAAAATTTGTTAAAAAGTTGGTTGTTTTGATTCAAATGACAACCTGCTTACAAGTAATTTATCAAGGGCAGGAAGGAGGTTTTTTGACCAGTGATTAATTCATCACTTAAAGACAGTTATCCCAACTCATGATACACTGTGTGGTTAAAAACTCTTTGCAATTTCTGAGGTCTTTTTCCTCCTGCTTTAAGACAATTGATTTCTAGCTGGAATGTTTTTGTGAGATTAATAACCTCCACCACCCCGAAGTTATCAAATCAGAAAACCACTTTTAATTAATTACTCAAGCCAAATTTCCAATGAAACCACCAAAGGAAAGAGCTCTACAAATGTATGTTACAGGAAACCCACCACTGGCCAAGAGGCTGCACATCAAGCCTCTGCATAATACGAACTGAAACCTACCCCCTCCAGCAGCATCCAAGAACAGAACCAAGTCTACTGAGGATACCTCCTCCCAAGGAATCACAATACTGTTAAAAATCCTGCAGAGATTGATTCTATAGTATCAAATAATCTCGCATACCTACAAAGACTCTTACAAAATGTTGCCTATGAATCCCAGACATAACAAATGGTTTACACGTTGGAATAACCTGACACAAAATTGAATAAGTCAACCAAATTCTACAATGTTTTTAAGTGTAACTGTCTTTGATTCAGACACCAACTGTAACCACCTTCTTCAGCTTAGTCACCTTATCTACTAGAAGGAGTGAAACTATAGCCAATGTATCAAATTCAATACCTAGAAAAGTCAATGCCATTACCAGGCCTTCAGCCATTTCCAAAGCCAAAGGAATACCAAAAGGGTTTTTTTTTCTTTCCTTCCATTGACCTGAAAATGTCTATACATCTACACTTACAAATCTTGTGCCACAAAGCTTTGGGAACTGACCCTCTTAATTCCATAGTGGGCATGAGAGCAGAAGGCTGTCCCCGACCCTGCTGGGTGACCTCCACTAGACACAGAGGAGGTGGAAGAATAAGAAAATGATTACCCATAATTACCCCTCCTCTTACATTTACTCTTCCTTTTACCCTTCCCTCCTCCTTTTGCCATCACGTGACTCAACCTTTTTATCACTCAAGCCACCCTGAGATCCTTTCTGTTCCAACCCTGAAATTTGCTCACCGGTATAGGCACCATAGCTGAAGCTGGTGCAGGTCCAATTCCTGGAGCACTTCCTTCAGGCATGGCAGCTCTGACAGCATCCTGAAGCCCTGAGATCTTACGTGTTCTCCACAAAAGGAGGAGCCAAAAAGGAACCAGAACCCACATCAGACAAGGTAGTGGTAAATCCAGTAGAGAAACCACAAAGGCTGCCACGCCAGCATCCACACCAAATATACAGTGGGGGAAATAAGTATTTGATCCCTTGCTGATTTTGTAAGTTTGCCCACTGACAAAGACATGAGCAGCCCATAATTGAAGGGTAGGTTATTGGTAACAGTGAGAGATAGCACATCACAAATTAAATCTGGAAAATCACATTGTGGAAAGTATATGAATTTATTTGCATTCTGCAGAGGGAAATAAGTATTTGATCCCCCACCAACCAGTAAGAGATCTGGCCCCTACAGACCAGGTAGATGCTCCAAATCAACTCGTTGCCTGCATGACAGACAGCTGTCGGCAATGGTCACCTGTATGAAAGACACCTGTCCACAGACTCAGTGAATCAGTCAGACTCTAACCTCTACAAAATGGCCAAGAGCAAGGAGCTGTCTAAGGATGTCAGGGACAAGATCATACACCTGCACAAGGCTGGAATGGGCTACAAAACCATCAGTAAGACGCTGGGCGAGAAGGAGACAACTGTTGGTGCCATAGTAAGAAAATGGAAGAAGTACAAAATGACTGTCAATCGACAAAGATCTGGGGCTCCACGCAAAATCTCACCTCGTGGGGTATCCTTGATCATGAGGAAGGTTAGAAATCAGCCTACAACTACAAGGGGGGAACTTGTCAATGATCTCAAGGCAGCTGGGACCACTGTCACCACGAAAACCATTGGTAACACATTACGACATAACGGATTGCAATCCTGCAGTGCCCGCAAGGTCCCCCTGCTCCGGAAGGCACATGTGACGGCCCGTCTGAAGTTTGCCAGTGAACACCTGGATGATGCCGAGAGTGATTGGGAGAAGGTGCTGTGGTCAGATGAGACAAAAATTGAGCTCTTTGGCATGAACTCAACTCGCCGTGTTTGGAGGAAGAGAAATGCTGCCTATGACCCAAAGAACACCGTCCCCACTGTCAAGCATGGAGGTGGAAATGTTATGTTTTGGGGGTGTTTCTCTGCTAAGGGCACAGGACTACTTCACCGCATCAATGGGAGAATGGATGGGGCCATGTACCGTACAATTCTGAGTGACAACCTCCTTCCCTCCGCCAGGGCCTTAAAAATGGGTCGTGGCTGGGTCTTCCAGCACGACAATGACCCAAAACATACAGCCAAGGCAACAAAGGAGTGGCTCAGGAAGAAGCACATTAGGGTCATGGAGTGGCCTAGCCAGTCACCAGACCTTAATCCCATTGAAAACTTATGGAGGGAGCTGAAGCTGCGAGTTGCCAAGCGACAGCCCAGAACTCTTAATGATTTAGAGATGATCTGCAAAGAGGAGTGGACCAAAATTCCTCCTGACATGTGTGCAAACCTCATCATCAACTACAGAAGACGTCTGACCGCTGTGCTTGCCAACAAGGGTTTTGCCACCAAGTATTAGGTCTTGTTTGCCAGAGGGATCAAATACTTATTTCCCTCTGCAGAATGCAAATAAATTCATATACTTTCCACAATGTGATTTTCCGGATTTAATTTGTGATGTGCTATCTCTCACTGTTACCAATAACCTACTCTTCAATTATGGGCTGCTCATGTCTTTGTCAGTGGGCAAACTTACAAAATCAGCAAGGGATCAAATACTTATTTCCCCCACTGTATCAAGAGAATCCCAATCCAATGTGCAGAATAATCTTCAAGGGAATGGTAGCTGACCTGATAAGCCCATATGAATTCCTGACCTTCTACAACCTCATTAGGGAGTGGCATCTGCAGAGAGGGCATCTGCAGAGAGGGGGGTATGAGCCTCCCCCGCCATAGATAAGGATCCTGGACCCCCACCATCAAATCACCCTTGTTCTGCTCCAGAGAGCATGTGTGCAGAATCCAAAACTCCTCCCTCAGTCATTTGCTGCTGAAATGATGGACCCACTCCTGTCTTTCCACTAAAACCTGCCCCCAGAGCCATAAGACCAACCTGTACAGAGGAAGAAACAGAACCCAATTCAGGTGAAAAAGCTGAACCGAGGCCTGTTGGTCCAGATGCAGCTGTCACCCCAGGCCTAGAAGACTGAAAAGTCTCCTGCACATTAGAACCCTCAACGAGCCACCAGGGCTTCTTTCAGATCAGGGGCATAGCTACATGGGGCCACGGAGACGTGGGCCCTCACAGATTAAGCCCTGGCTGCTGCCTGCCCCGCCGCCGCATCAGGTACCTTGTTTGCTGGCGGGGGTCCCCAAACCCTGCCAGCTGAACAGTCTTTTTCAGCGCCGGTCGACTGGCGCCTTTGTTGTGTGATAATCTGTTTCTGACGCCTTATGTCCTGCACGGGGCTTACGTCCTGCACCGTGCATGTAGTCCCATGCAGGACGTAAGGCGTCAGAAACAGATTATCACACAACAAAGGCGCTGGAGTCGACCGGCAGTGAAGAATACTCTTCGGCTGGTGGGGGTTGGGGACCCCCGCAAGCAAACAAGGTACCTGATGCAGCAGTGGTGGCAGGGGGGGGGGGTTGCGGTTGTGGGGGGGGGGGGTCCAAAGTGGCGAGGGGGGTCGGCAACTAAACAGTGCCCCCCCACCTCGGGCTCTGGCTCCCCCTCCCACCGAGGTCTGGCTACGCCCCTGTTTCAGACACATCCGGGCAGGGCTGCCACCCTCCCCCACCTCAGGTGCCACCGCTGCCTCCCTCCACTCAGGCTGCCAATGCAACCACCCCCTTCCCCCTTACCTTCCTGCATCTGCTCTTCCCTTGGTCTGTCATGAGGCACAACAAAAGCTGAGTGAACGTGTTCATGCCAATGCAATATTCTCCTACAATCCTCCTGTCAAAAGTCTTAACATCTCAAGCTCCCCACGAAGCAACACTCTAAACTCTACTAAAATCAAAAGGTTCCTGTTGCCACCCCCAGCCAAGCTCTAGTTACAATGCCTCCAGTCCTGGGCCAGTACTTGGTAAAATACGGATCCTGAGACTGGACCTGCGTGCCTCTCAAAGACGTTTGTACAGGGCTATAACTGGAGAGCGGAGCAGCCATTGTGTGCATAAAGTGCCTTGGTGGTAGTAAAATGGCTGAAATGCAAATGTATGCCACTTCATGGTGATAGCTTTAAAAGCTAGTTAAGGCAGTTGGGTTTAGTGCTCTTTATCAGTACTAAATGTGCGCTGTTGAAGACTTCAGAACGGAGTCCTCCTTGAAGGAAAAGTGAAAGCACTTTTCCTCCCGTTAAATGACAACTGTTTGATTTTGATTTTCTGGAACCAGGGGCGTAGCCAGACACCCAATTTTGGGTGGGCCTGGGCCCAAGATGGGTGGGCAGAAGAACTCCGCCCTGTCCTACAAGTGATTTGGTCTCTCCCTCTCTCGCCTGCATGCCTTATGGTCTCTCAAACATCCCCCTCCCCCCATACCTTTTAAATAGCAGATTTTCACTGGCAGCAACTAATACACACTGCTCATGTTGGCTCCACAGCCTTCCCTCTGATGCAGCTTCCTGTTTCCACATAGGTGGGAATACATCAGAGGGAAGGCTGGTATGCAGGAAGGACAGGAATTTTCGGCTGGTGGGGCTTGGGAATCCCTGCCAGACACTTCATAGGTGTGCTGCTACTGGGTGGGCCTGAGCCCAAAGTAGGTGGGCTCGGGCCCACCCAGGCCCACCCTTGGCTACACCACTGTCTGGAACTTGTCTTTTACCTTTTTTTGTTGTTGTTGTTAACATGGTTGAAGGGGTGAGCAGGGGGCTGGTCATGTTGCCTCTGCCCATTAATTTATGCGAATCTTGGGAGTGGGGTTGTATTGATAACACAGTTTAAAGCTGCAAAGAAAATACCGTTGAATGTATTAATTTCTATAAGTTGGCAGCTGCCCGGCCTTTTTCTTTTGAAGGAGGTTGGGGAAGAAGCTCCAGTGCATAGAAAAATGCAGTGAGATAGAAAGCGGAATCATATCCCCAACTCAGCTAAACGTCATTTAAGTTCCTGTAACTGGCATTGTGCTAGAAGCTGTATTGGCGGAATAGCAGCCACTCTGTCAAAGTTGGTGCCTGCCTGTTTTCTGCGCTGGATAGCAGCTGACAGTTGCATTAAATTGGAGAGTTTCTGGGTCACAATAAGATGCTACAAGCGAGGTTTTTACACTTACTGTTGCATTGCACACTGAATGGCTGGGGCTGCCACTGCACAAACAATGCTGTTTGATTTTGCCCTCCTACTCCTGTCCCTGTGGAGGCTGTTCTGGGCATGCGCATAGCAGCCATGCTTAGCAAGTGACTGCCCTACGCATGCACTGCTTGGCGGGTGGCTGTTTTACCTATGCATTGCTTTCTGTTTTTGCAAGCATCTCATTTGCATGGGATTTCCTTTCAGCATTGCTCGCTATTTAAGACGTGTTAACTTTTACCGGGGATCGAAAACCAATGTTTTTTTGCAGGAGTTTTGTACATCGGCACCTCCAGAACTAGAGATCAAAACAGATCACATTATCGCTTTGAGGTTAATTTTGAAAGGGACTTAAGCAGTCGGTGTCATTGTTGACCATATATATATATATATATTTTTTTTTTTTAATTCCTGGTCAGTTGAATTAATAATGTTATGTTTTTAGGTCATTTTGGTTGAAAGGGGGACAGGATTTTGTGGCATCCCTTCAGATTTAGTTATCCTTTTGTTAGGTTAGTTGTGTCACAGTATTTTGAATTTAAGCATTTTTTTCTTTTCATCATATATGTGTCCAGTGATTCCCTCTGTTATTTATTTTTGTGTGTGTGAGTTTCAGCTGTTTCCTTTTGTCTTTTTCTCTTTTCATAAACTTTATGTAAAATTCCTTTTCTATCTTCAATTACACAATCACCAAGTCCCTCTTACAAATCTCCTTCCCAATTTAAAGGTTCAAATGTATCAGACATACTGCCTATTAGATAACTAGGCGCTTTCCATAAAAGTTAAAATTGACAATGAAATAAAAATCAAATCCAAAATTAATACGACCTTATTAATAAAAGGGAAATATAATAAATAACAGATAAGCGGAAGATAAAATAAATCGTACTTAAAAATTAAAACGTAAAATATGACACTGCTACTGAATAAGCAGGATAAGCAGGATAAAATCTGTTTTGCTTTTCTGGGATCTTGCCAAGTGCTTGTGACCTGGATTGACTACTGCTGGAAGCAGGATATTGGGCTTGGTGGCCCTCCGGTCTGTCCCAGTATGACAATGTTTATATTCTAATGTCCCAGGGCCTAGTCCACTCACTGAAGCTCCTTCATTTATAGCAGGTAGTTCAGATTCAGACTCGGCGTTTTCTAAAGGCCGACCTTACATTTTTGAACAGAGGACTCTAGTCTGATATAAAGGAATGTTTTTCCAGAGGGTGGGAGCGACAACACTGACTATCGCATTGGCATAGCCACGGGTGGGCCTGAGCTCCCTCAGTTTGAGCTCAGGCCTACCCAAAATTCTGGCACCTTTGTTATGGCTGGTGGGGATCCCCAAGCCCCACCAGCTGGAAGAGGTCCTCCAGTGACTAGAACCTACTTGCTGTAGCTGATGGCATTGTCCACACATTGCTGCCATGCTGTGCCCCCCCCCCATGAAAGCCGAGCACGTATGGGAGGGGATAGGCTGGTGTAGCGGCAGCGCCAGGAGAGTGGCGCCAGCTACAGCAAGAAGGAGAATGACCTGTTTTGGCCACTGGAGGATTTTTTTCCAGCTGGTGAGGCTTGGGAATCCCCACCAGCCATAACAAAGGTGTCAGAATTTTGGGTGGGCCTGAGCTCAAACTGAGTGGGACCAGGCCCACCCATGGCTATGCCACTGCGATATTTATTGTTATCGCTCCCACCCTCTGAAAAAAAAAAAACATTCCTGACTACACACTTGTTAAGCTTTTTTGCCATAAGAGACTAACCTGACCCCTGAGGCAGGCCTTTGTGCCAAAACACAGCCGTGGTGGGTCATCCTCCTGCTGTTTGCATTAAAGAAATTTTAGATATCCACTAGGGGATCCCTGCCAGCTCAGGTATTTATTTTATGTGTTGGGGGTCACTGGGGCGGGGGAGGGGGAATTGTATGCCCACCCAAAATACCATGTCTGGCTAAGCAAATGGAATATAAAATGATTAATAGTATCTAAAGAAATCCTTCTTTTAGGGTAATTTCTTTAGATACTATTAAAAGAAGAAACAGTTGATAAATGTTGCTGAGATTACTTTTAAGTCTCTCTTCTTCTCTTTGACTTCCTTCTCACCTTCCTGCCCTGATGGAAATTGGGAGGAACTGCTACATGTATATCGTCTTCTGCTTATATACACTCCCTTAAGTTCTTCAGGCTTCTGAGACTAAGACCTACTCATCCCAACTTATAAACAAATTCATCACGAACATACTCGCACCTCAAATCTTTTGGTCCAAGGCCTACAGCTCTGGATCCTTTAGCCAACCTCCTTGCGTTATCAGTCCTCCTTCCAATATGATGTCTGAATTTAGCTCTTGCCCCACTACCAAACGCCCAACTCTTATTCACGAGTAACTAAGAGTGCCCCTACTCCCTCCCCAGTGCATTATTTCTAGCAAAAAAGGTGTCGGTACTCAAATGCCAGACCATCCTTCAGGGATGGGGGTGATCACTGAGGGACCCAAATAGCCAGGCTCCCTGCAACCAGTCACAGAATCTATGACCAGGCAGAACTGGTGTGTAGAGCCTGAGTTCTTTCATAAAACTTAGGGACCATGGGTCAATTTTAGTAGACAATGGAAAAGGTGCCGGTACTCAGTACCCCCAAGTACCCCCTCAAAAAAATCCCTGTCCCTCCCCTACTTTTTCTGAGATAAATGGATTTTCTCACTTTTTCCCTCTGATTGTATTGTCAACGTATATACACTATCATCCTTTCTATATAAAATGGTATTGTAAGCCACCTAGATGGTATTCCCGGCAGGCGGATTAGTAAATTGAAATAACCCTGAAACCTGAAGATTCTCTTTTGAAAGTAGGTCTCTGCATGACTTAGTGCAAGTTGCTTAAGGGCCTATTTATGAAACTGCAGTAATACAGCAACACATGGTAAAGTCGTAGGCCCCATGCTCAAAGCTCGCCGTTAAATACAGAGTGCACCTATATCTGCGGTTGAAATTAACGATTTTGAAACAGTGATCGATGCTCAAAGGAAATCGCATGTAAATAAATGCTCAGAAATTCTGCAAGCGGCTTGGTCGAGAAAGCGCCTAGCACGTGAAGCAGAACAGCTTTGCGGTATCAATGTTCTATGCCTGCCCACAAAAAAAAAAGGTGACAAATTTATTTTATTTTTGTTACATTTGTACCCCGCGCTTTCCCACTCATGGCAGGCTCAATGCGGCAGGCAATGGAGGGTTAAGTGACTTGCCCAGAGTCACAAGGAGCTGCCTGTGCCGGGAATTGAACTCAGTTCCTCAGTTTCCCCAGGACCAAAGTCCACCACCCTAACCACTAGGCCACTCCTCCACTCACGTCATAGGTTATGTGTCCACTGACGTTACATGGAGTTTTCTTTTTTTTTCCCCCACAACAAATTTAACACACACATATAATACATGCACGTGGCTCATTTCACACACACCTGCAGATACTATTAAAAAATGCAAGCAGACTGCTCCACTGAGAAGTTGCCCTCATGCAATCACAACTCCAGACCTGCCAGAAAATTTTGAACGTTAAAGGCAGGTGGTCCTATGCACGGCACGGAATGCTCATTTTAATACTATTGAGCGAATTGTAATACATTTGCATAGGATTATCTGTAGCGGTTACCCTGAACAGTAAAAAAATAACGCAGAACCCCTTTGTGCATTAGACGCTCAATAATGTGCGTGCTAGACTGGCTACAACCAGTCTAAATCGGACATTGCAAGCATGGAAAACTTTGAGCATTGGGGCCTTAATTTGATATTTAGTGTGCATTAAAGCATGTTATCATGTGATACTGGTAACACTCACATGACCGTTACTGATATAAAAAAAAAAAATCTAAGTCCAGGAAAATATTATTTATTTATTACATTTGTACCCCGTGCTTTCCCACACATTGCAGGCTCAATGCGGCTTACATAGTTAATACAATTCCAATTACAATAGCAAAGTCTTAGAGGAGAATATTATAAGCAGTGAAAGTGAGGTTTTGAGAATGAGTATGTAAAGGTAAACAAAGGTAGGATAAGCAAAAGGAAAAGAGATTGGGAGGGGTAAGGAGAGGAAGGATGGAGAGGAAAAAGATAAAAGCATAAGGAGATTGGGAGATATAGAGGGGCATAATCGAACGCGAACGCCCATCTCCATGGGCGTCTATCTCCGTGGACGGGTCCGCAAAGGGGCGGGACAGACCGTATTTTTGAAAAAAATGGGCGTCCATCTTTTGTTTCGATAATACGGTTTGTGCCGGGAAATGCATCGCATTTGGGCGGATTTGAGCTGGGTGGTATCGGTTTTCAGCAATAATGGAAACCGAAGGTGCCCAGCTCAAAAACGAACAAACCCAAGGCATTTGGTCATGGGAGGGGCCAGGATTCGTAGTGCACTGGTCCCCCTCACATGCCAGGACACCAACCGGGCACCCTAGGGGGCACTTATAACAATTAAAAAAAATACCTCCCAACTCCATAGCTCCCTTCCCTTGGGTGCTGTGCCCCCCAAATCCCCCCCCCCCCAAAACCCACTGCCCACATCTCTACACCATTACCATAGCACTTATGGCTGAAGGGGGGGCACCTAGATGTGGGGTTTTGGGGGTGGTTTGGAGCGCTCCCATTTACCACCACAAGTGTAACAGGTAGGGGGGGATGGGCCTGGGTCCACCTGCCTGAAGTCCACTGCACCCACTAACAACTGCTCCAGGGACCTGCATACTGCTGTGATGGAGCTGGGTATGACATTTGAGACTGGCATACAGCCTGGAAAAAAAAGTTTTTAAAGTTCTTTTTTTTGGTGGGAGGGGGTTAGTGACCACTGGGGGAGTCATGGGCGGTCATCCCCGATTCCCTCCGGTGGTCATCTGGGCAGTTAGGGCACTTTTTGGGGACTTGTTTGTGAAAAAAAAGGGTCCAGAAAAAGTGACCCAAATTCTCGCTTCTGGCGCCCTTCTTTTTTCGATTATCGGCCGAGCGCGCCCATCTCTCCTCGGCCAATAAACACGCCCCAGTCCCGCCTTCACCACGCCTCTGACACGCCCACGTCAACTTTGTCCGTTCCCGCGACAGACTGCAGTTGGAGACGCCCAAAATCGGCTTTCGATTATACCGATTTGGGCGCCCATGAGAGAAAGGCGCCCATCTCCCAATTTGGGTCGAAATATGGGCGTCTTTCTCTTTCAGAAATAATCCTGACAGTCTAAGGTATAGTAAACATCAGGACCAGGATTAAGAGGAAGGGTTTAAAAGTTAAGTAGAGTTATTCGGGTAAGCTGTCTTGAAGAGATGAGTCTTCAGCATTTTCATGAGGGGTAAATGGTCGCCAATTGTTCGGATGGATCTTGGCAGAGCGTTCCAAAGCTGGCTGCCCAGGAAGGAGAAACTGGATGCATAGAAGGTCTTATATTTAATACCTTTACAACTGGGGAGGTGTAAATTGAGATCCAGAAAAAGGAGGACGGATTGAGCCAGCCGGGTTTTACTTCCATTGCTTTCCATTGAATGCAATAGAAGCAAAACCTGGCTGGCTGAATCCGTCCTCCTTTTTCTGGAGCCATATGGTAACCCTAGTATGGGATGATGATGGTCTATTTCTGGCTGGGAGGTCGATAAGATTGTTCATGTAGTTGGGGGATTCTCCATAGATAATCTTATGAATCATAGTGCAAACCTTAAAATGTATTCTTTCACTAATGGGAAGCCAATGAAGTCTCTCTCAAAGAGGTGTATTGAACTGTATCACATGAAAATGTGTGCAGATCTACTACTACTACTATTTAGCTATTCTATAGCGCTACAAGGCATACGCAGCGCTGCACAAACATAGAAGAAAGACAGTCCCTGCTCAAAGAGCTATGTAATAAAAGTGAGCCAAGTATAGGACAATCAAGCCATTGTGACATCACTGATGAGGTTGGCTCTTATTGGTGGCCTGAGGCATTATGACATCACAATATTAGCTCTGGTTACAAGAGACTACTACTACTACTATTAGCATTTCTATAGCGCTACAAGGCATACGCAGCGCTGCACAAACATAGAAGAAAGACAGTCCCTGCTCAAAGAGCTTACAATCTAATAGACAAAAAATAAATAAAGTAAGCAAATCAAATCAATTAATGTGAACGGGAAGGAAGAGAGGAGGGTAGGTGGAGGCGAAGTGGTTACGAGTCAAAAGCAATGTTAAAGAGGTGGGCTTTCAGTCTAGATTTAAATGGTGGCCAAGGATGGGGGCAAGCGTAGGGGCTCAGGAAGTTTATTCCAGGCGTAGGGTGCAGCGAGACAGAAGGTGCGAAGTCTGGAGTTGGCAGTAGTGGAGAAGGGAACAGATAAGAAGGATTTATCCATGGAGCGGAGTGCACGGGAAGGGGTGTAGGGAAGGACGAGTGTGGAGAGATACTGGGGAGCAGTATCAATAAGTTTCATGTTGCTTGTTAATTTGTGGAAACTTAGTTACACCTTAGGTGATGATATTAACTTTCTCTCCAAAATTATGGCAAGCTAAAGCACCTGCCAATGCTATTGAGGTGAGGGGTGGGGTAGGTGACGTAACAAATCCCACCCTTGCATTCCAAAGCGCTTTCCCAAAGTAGATGCCCCTAGACTGCCTGGCACAGAGTTGCCCCCGCCAATCCAACTAAGGTACCATGATAAACTGCATGCAAAATCTCTGAAATACCCTTACTCTTACCTTTTGCTGTATTAGCAAGAGGTTGGTTCCCCCCTGCTATGATCCCTGGTTGCTCCTATCCTCTGGCACCATCATTCAAAATAGCGATGGCTGACCTGAGGCTTCTCTTTGCCCTCCATATACGAAGTTTCCAATGTATGCATATTTATGTAATGCATTTTCATTGTGGATGTCCTGAAAACCTGCCTGGTTATGGGATTCCTAGGACAGATCTGGGGACATTCTGGGTTCTATAAAGAAGTGGGGTGGACTTTCCAGTAGGGAGTATTGCAACTGTGTAGGGACAGCTTCTTGCCTCCAAAAGGTTATGGTATTCAGAAGTTCTGCTCCTGTGTAGCCTGTCGTTATTTTGTAATGGCCAACCAATGTAGCATGAAGGATGCACCACCCAAGGCCTTTTGCAACACGCAGTTTTGGAAAGGGTCCTTCCCCACTTGACTGTGGTTTTTGGAGGGGTCTGGAAGCAGGGCTGGTGGACTAGGCGTCTGCCTACAGTGACAGAATGTGGGTTATGTGGTGCAGAGAGAAGGGAATGTGAGATGCAGCCACGGGGGAGGGAAGGGGAGATGCTGGTCACCTTGAGGAAGGGAAGCGGAGATGCTGAACTCCAGGGGATAGGGACAAGCTGCCTGGGGGGAGGGGGAGGGTATGACAAAATTGAAGACTCACCTAGGCACATGCCAGAGCCTTCCTCTGCTTTTCTTCTTGTCGCTACCCCCTACCTCTTCCTGGGCCAACTGAAAGATTAAAGAAGCATCAATGTTGCTCTGGTTCTGTAAGCACAAACCTGTTCTGAAGCATCTTTTGATCCCACCTCCCTCTCACAGGAAGTCTGCCTCAGAAGGGGGAGGGACAAAAAAAACCTTCATTGCGGGCTTGTACTTATAGGGCCTGTGCAGCATAAATTCTTCTTAATCTTTGAACCAGCCCAGGAAGAGGTAGAGGGTGGCAGTGGCAAGTCTGACAGCCAGAAGGGAAACAGGTAGCTGCTGGATAAGGGTGGGGGATGGAAAGGGAGATGAGAATCTGGCCAACTTGGGGGAGGGGCAGGTTAGAGGGGAAAGGGAGATGCTGGCCACCTGCAGAGGGTAGGGGATAGAGTGTGGAAAGGGAGGATGTTCAACTATGGAGGTGGGAGTGGGGCAACATAACTGAAGATTTCACTATGGAGGAGGGAGTGGCACAGCTGAAAGTTCTCCTAGGGTGTCTTATACCCTTGAGCCTGCCCTGGAAACACTGTTTGCTAAGATAAAACATTTGAAGTGACTCCTTTTCTGGTGGTCACCTTAAAACAGTGGTTCTTGAAGTCTCGGTAGACTAGGCGTTTGCCTAGGGTAATAGAATCAGGATTTTGGTGGTGGTGGTGTGTGTGTGTGTGTGTGTGTGGGGGGGGGGGGGTTTGACACAGTATCAGTGTGTCTGGAAACCAGCACTTTAAATGTGTGACTTTTTACACAGGCCTGCCTCATTTCACCTACTTTGATAGGAAGTTTGTATTGGAGGAAGTGGGATGCAGGAAACCTTGAACATGGGGCTGGGCTCAAGGCCCCACACCAAACTTTAATTTTGGCGCAGTCTTGGCCCAGCAGAAGAAGGATTGTGGCAGTGGTGGCAGGTGTAATGGGGAGAAGGGAAAGGAAAGAGGCGGTATTGAATATCCCCGGGGGGGGGGGGGCACATGGCTGAAAATGAATTTAGGGTAGCTGTGTTTCTCCTCCCTCCCCTCCAGCAGCACAGCTCAAGGCCCTATCTGTCTCTCTCCCTCCCCCCCCCCCCCCCCCCACAGCTGGGTAGTTGGGGTGTGCAACTAGATCTCATGCATCTACATTGTGGATATTCTGAAAACCATAGGCAACAAAAACAGCAGATCAATGAAAAGTGTCCAAAATCAAAATGTATTCACTACAAGGTTATAAATGATAAATAACTAAAGGCCCAACATGGTAATTTTCAATTTTGGACAATATTATCCATTTGCTCTGTTTTTGTTGCCTGTTGTGGATCTTCTGCGTCTCCTGCCTGCCTGTTTCCTTGGGCTTATTGCAGATTTCCAGTATATTTTATTTATTTATTTTTATTTTTCCTACATTTGTACTCCGCACTTTCCCACTCATAGCAGGTTCAATGTGGCTTACATATTGTATACAGGTACTTATTTGTACCTGGGGCAATGGAGGGTTAAGTGACTTGCCCAGAGTCACAAGGAGCTGCCTGTGCCTGCAGTGGGAATTGAACCCAGTTCCCCAGGACCAAAGTCCACCACTCTAACCACTAGGCCACTCCTGGATCCTTGGAGTATGCAAATAAGTGTGGACATCCTGAAAACCAAACTAGTCAGGCTTCTCAAAGACTTGTTTGAGGGTCACTGCTTAACAGAAACTAAAAGGAGAGATGTTCATGAACCAGGAGAACTTCAGCCCGTTTATCTGTAGCTTAAAATAAAAAAAATAAAAACAAACAGTGCATTCCTTGTACTTTGTAAGGGTCTAAATAGAAGCTGGACAATTGCAATGAGAAGTAAATTTTAATATTTTCAACTTGCTAAAGAGACGATAAAACTAAATAAACTATTGATTAAAACATGTAAACCGTTTTATAGCAGTGTCCTGTGCATTCCCTTATCTTTGAAACATACGTTTAAGCAGTGCAGTAAGTGACAGGGTTAATAATAGCTTGCGAATTGCAGCAAGTTAATGCGGGCAGGATGATTTCTCTTTGACCGATAGTTTTCAAAGGGCCGGGGGGAGGGGCGAATATCAAGCACACAGGGGCATCCAGTGTAACTGTGAACACATTTGATTATTTGTGAACATTTCAGAAAAGTACCTGGATCTTCTAAAGCATGCAAAACTCAGTTCACACAATAAAAATGCAGTTTGAGATATGATTCCAGTGTAATGAAAGAACCCTAGAAAAAGGCAGTCTCTTTTTTTTTATTATTGCTCTGACTTAGGTATTAGTAAATAGCAATGATGTTTCGATTTCGCTTGATTATATATGGCAAAGCAAATTGAATCTTAAGCAGATGGCTCACTTTTCCTCTCCTGTTACAAATGTCGAACCACTTACACTGTAAACGTGCTGCAAAATGTAGCAATGTGCTGTGCTAAACTGTTTCTGTTTCCTGCTAAAGTAGCTTTCCTGCTTTCTCAAACCCAAGAAAACAGCATCGCTGGGAAACTGGGACAGCAAAGCTTGTTTTGTGCACGTCTGTGTGAAGGGAGGATCTGCACTTGTCGCTGCCGAGTGCTGGGAAGGAGAAGAAGTTTGGGTCTGGGGAATGTTTGTCCTGACAAAGGCCTACTTTAGCCTGGCTTGTTCAGTGTGTGCAGCAGGATGGCTCCTGCTCCCCAGAGCAGCACAAAGCTAATCGCTCAGGAAGTGTTTCGGCCAATCGCTGGAAGTTTTGCATTCCGATTTCAGAAAGCAGCCAATCCGGGATTAGTTTCTATTAGGAAGACAGATCATCAAGCTGAAATGCCAAGCCCTTTCTGTCTGAGCACTGAGAGAGCCTGGCCTCCATGTTTTATATAAGTATTGACAAAACACTGTGTTAACAATGCATCCACAGAGGTAAGCTTGACTTTTTCATTTCTGTTTTCCCTCTAGAACATGTGGGTGATGGGGTTCCAGGCTGATTCTCTCTTCTTTGCTGCACAAAACTCACACCCCAGCACTTTCTTCAGTTAGAGCTGTTTAGATGTGCTTTCTTAGGTCACATGGTTTAGTAGCCATATCTTTGTTTTTGTAAGCTGGCAAAAACCTGGGCACACATACTTTGTCACAAGAGCTTGGTGTTTTGTAGTTTACCAAGAGACTGGTGTGTTTTTTTTTTCCTTCCAAAGAAGGTTTTTTTTTTTTCCTCTCTGAGCAGTTTGCCTGCAACTGTTGTCTGCTGTGTCACATGCCTGCTGGAGAGAAAATGGAAGCTAGGAGCAGATGCTTGTAGCTGCCACCCAGGGATCCAAGAAAGGATAATGGCAGCTAACAGAGGCAAGTTGCTTTCCAAGTAACCAGAGGGAGTGCTGGATTCAGTTTGCTCCCTAACAAAAAAAAAAAAAATTGCTGTTTTGGGAAGCTAATACAAGAGAGAGCAGTGCTGAGGGCAGAATCAAATGTTAGGCCTTAGAGACTGGGATGCTGAATCATGCTTTAAAGAAATGAATCTCAGTTATGAAGATTTGATTTTTTACCTTGTTATTACTTGGGGAAAACAGCTTTCTTCTTTGTGTGGTACAGTGTTCCAAGTTCTAAATTTTTATCTGAAGAGGAATTTTTAGTCTGATTTTTTTTTGTCTGTGTGTGTGTGCTGTGACTACCAGGCAAACAGGAGAGGAAGGAGCTGCAGCTTAAAAAAAAAAAAAAAAGAAATTCTGTATTTCTATATTTAGCTTGGTGCTTGTTTAATTAAGCTGACTATATATTTTGGTGCAGTAGGTAGAGATCTATGCCGTGGAATGTGAGCTGTTTAAAATGAATGTCTGTGTCATGACAGCATTAGGTTAATTTTTCAATCTTTCAAACATGTCCATGTTGGTGAGTTTAAATTCTGCTAACCAGTCAGATATCTACCTAATGAGCACAGATAGAGCTTTTCTTGAGCATTTATTGGTAAGTAAACATCTATAAACTACTTCTGAAAACATTTTACAGTCTGTTTACCAGAATGCAGTAATGCTCAAAAAACAAAGCACTCAGAGACTATTCAGACACACAACGGGCCTTGATCTATTGCAATTTGATGCTCTGTTAAATAACATAACTGTAAATGGGTTAATTGAAATGCATATTTTTGTTCTAATGTGAAAAATATAGGCTTTTCCTTCCTGTTTCTCCTTAGGCAGTGACTAATTTTCTGTATTGGGTTAGTAATCTCTTCAATACTGTGCTTGGGGGGGGGGGGGGAGCTGGAGCTTAAAGTAAAAGCTCTGTGAACTGTAATGAAAATGGAAGTACTCAGCTGTGTGTATTTCCTGTATCCATTTTAGAGGGCTGTGAGTGTTAGCTGTGTGTGTACTGTATGTAAACATCAGTGATGGTGCTGGTTCTGATGACCATATTACTAAATAGTAAGGCAACCAGCAGTCATTTTCTTATGCATGCATCCAACCTGTTTTTTTCTTTTAAGAAATCAGTTGCATATCCTGTTGGGAGAGAGTTGAATTTAAATTGTGCCAGTTTAGTATGTATTAATGTCTGGAGCTAACATTAGGACACATTTTGGTAATGTTTCATCCCACATCATAAGTTTTTATAGGCCATTTTCGTAGGATGCCGTGAATTCTTGGATCAACTGTAAGGAAAGATAAAATCCTGTTTTTGTTCAAGTGATTTGTTTTGGACAGCAGAAGTATGTTTACAAGCAACGACCTGAGTTAACGTGGCCTGCTAAACAACAGTGGAACATAATACCCTAAAAGATACGTTCATCAGAGAAAACTGCCTGAAAGTATTTTGCTAAATGAAATGTTATAATTCAGTTTGTAGTATAGAGATCTATGTTTCATTGCTACTGTTCGCTAAAAGAGAGGAGACACTGCAGCTGAGAATCCAGCAGAAGTTACTTGCAGCACTTGCCTTTGTTCTCTGTTCGCAGTAGAAGCACAGAAGTGGGGTTTGCATAATAAAGTGGATTGCCAGAAAAGGATCAAAATATATGTACGGATGTGTTCTATAAAAAGGTAGCTTTGTTGCAGTGACCAGTTTGGTTAGTATATGGAAGCCTGAGTAAATGATATGTAATTGAAAGCTTGCATTAAAATGGCTCCCTCAGGTTTTGTTAAACAAGGTTGTCTTTCAACTAAGCAGTCCCCTCCGACATTTGCAGACAGTGAGGCATGTTTGGTGTGCATTTCCCGTGAATACAGAAACATGGCACTTCGGTTTTTGTTGCATGTACTATTTTGATCTATGTAAATATAATCGAGTGCATTATATTTCAGAAAAAAAAAAAGTAAGTGCCTGCATTGCAGCAAGATGTCTGAGGCAAGGCAGAGAGAGAGAAATGGTGTTTTGTGCCACAGCCCAATGAGATGTTTCCATGTAGCTCTCGGACCAATAGTAGCAGAGGGATGGTTAAAGATTGACATTTGCACCAGCAGGACTGTGAAAGGCCTTCTGGAAATTTCTGCCATCTTTGTTCAATTTAAGTGAGATATATTTTAGCCAAGCCGAAGAATTTGATGTAGGTTTGGTGCTTGTTGAGGTATGATGTTATCAGTCACTCTTATAGATTGTTTAATAAGAAATAGTTCCTGCAGTTTGCTATTGAATCAATGCAGACGGGACGTGGCGTTCACTTTCAAAGCTAGACAGAGGGGAAGATGCACTTTTCCCTTCTAATCCTGGCCTTAACTATTTTCCTTATTTAGGATTTGCATGAAGCAGCGAGACCTCATTGATTAGCCGGTAGAAGATGGCTTAGTTGTCTGGTATATGCAGGAGATGATTTGTAGAACTCTGGTCCAGAAACTTTTATGGCTACTAAACAGTGGTTTGTTATTGCCTAAGATGATTGAAACTTAGCTTTCAGTTATTGTTCTGACTCTTGTTGACTGGAACTTGCAGGGGTCAAAGAACTATGTGGCCATAAAGCTTCAGAAAGTGCAGTTTCCTTTTTTAAGTTTTGCAGGCAAACTATTTCAGCTGTCAGGCCTGTTACACGCTGTGGAAGATGAGTAAGTAAAGTACTGAAACAACTCAACAGGAAGGGACCTGCCTGCACAAACCTGTTCAAACTGGATTGCAGAAGTCTGGATTGTAAAGCAGTGCCTTTACTGTTTTGAAATCTGTCACTTGAGTACTATGCAGACAGTCATTTATGGTAGGACTGCAGAGAAACTGAAGTTAATGTTAACTGTTTTTATACTGGTTTTGACCTATTTTTTTATACCAGTTTTGAGCTCTTTGGCACGGTGAAATCAGAAGTGCTAGATGAGCAGAACATGTACATGTCTTATTAATATACAGAGGTAGCTGTACATCTGCATAATTTCTGCTGTGCTTTGAAACTGGTTAGAGAATTGTACCCTGGAATGAAATCTCTCTTTTTTTTTTTTTGTTTTCCTTTGGAGCCCTGTTCTTAACATAATTGCACGATAATAAATATTACATTAGGACATATTTCTTTTATAATTTGTAAACACGCACCCAACGCTCACCAAATATTGTTTGTTTCAGATCAGTTTACTGCATTTAGGCCTTTTTTCAGAACATAGTCTCCCTAGTTCTCAAGACTATCCTTTACCTTGAAATTCCTGGGTGCGTTCTCAGCATGCAGTGAAGCTTGGCGTGTTTCACAAAACTACATTTACTTAAGAATCTTAAGCTTTAAAAGCTGATTTGAGGCAAATCCACCTTTTAGTTTTCCACAGCGTGGATTGTTAGTCTCTTGTTAGGTATGAGCATGAGACAGAGGTTGTGATTTTGTAAGGAATCAGAGACAAATGGGGGGGGGGGGGGGGAATTACCTGAGCTAGGGTTTGAACATTAAAAGCCTTCCTGGGTAATCTGCAACTTCAAGCAAATCTCCTATTGAAAGGAAAGGACTTCCTATTTTATGCACGGTGTCTAAACATTCAGTTGTTGGATGCTCTTTAAGATATTCAGATGATTGCTTATAAAACAGACCTACCACTTAAATAAAGAGATACAGTTATTCAGTAAACTGCTACCATTTTAGATACAATACAGCAATGAGGCAGTGCACTGCTGCCAGACGCCATTTTAAGAACCTTTCATAACTAGCTTAGCTACCGATGAGTAAGAGACTGTTGTAGGTGAGTTGCTTATGCAGAGCCAGTGCTTATTCAGCTATGGCATGCTAACATTTTGGGAATGGGGGTGGGGGGGGGTGGGATTTGCATTTTTTTTTGACATTTCATTCATATTTGCAAGCCACAAGTGTATGTATAGAAGGAAGGAGGGGTCTTGAGGATGAAAATGAGCTTTTTGGGGGCATAGACTAACAAAGTCTGATATTTATCAACTCTTGTTTTCTAAGTGCATGTTCGTGACGTAGTGTATTTTACTGATTCACCATACGTGAATGCTCTGCATGCGAGTATGGAGAGGTCTGAATGGTTTTCCAGAGCTGTCGGACAGTCTCAGTTAAATGACAGGGTGTAGCAGCAGTTCAGCTGAAACTTTTAATTGCTCTCTCCAGATAATATCTATCTAGATTGCGATATGGGTGTAATGTATTTACACACGTTTCAGTGTTCTTTAGTTCCTTATTCGCAGGCAGTGCATCACTGTCTAAATTTGTAAAAATGCAAGTAAGGTTAACACTGTCAGGGAAGGACATGATTGAAGAAAACACAGATCAGCAGTCCTGCTTGCATAAGACATCACTATTTATTTATTTATTTATTTATTTATTTTGAAGCCCTTGGCATCTAAAGACGGGTTTCTGGTAACAAGTGAAGCACACATTTTCAGTTCTCCATCACTGAGAATAAACTGCATGTTTACACTTGATTCCAGTTAACCTGTCATCTCCCAGCTAAATATATGGTATCCCGAGGTATCTGGATGGAGGTGCTTACATAGTTTAGTTATTTGGGTTTAAAAATGGTGTTTAAAAACACGCTAGCAAATATCATAAGCAGAAATACAGTTTTTTTTCCTGCAAATATTTCCTATAATCTTGCATATTAAGCTTAAATGTTTGCAGACAGGATAAAGCATGTAAACATAACTAAAAAGGGGAAGGATTAAATTCATACTGTATAGTGTGCTTTTCAAGATATCTTCAAAGTTGCTGCTGTTTTATATCAGGTGTTTCCCCATCATAGATCTTAGTTCATGAACATGGACAAATCCAGTGACTGGGCTCCATATGAAACAGGATTATTGATTTCCAGGTTTTTTTGTTTTTTGCTGGCACAATGCATTTGAAATCTTTTGCTCGGGAGCAAAGATTCTGCTGTTTGTGAGGTGATGAGGTGCTTATCTTATCACTGATTGTTCAGAAATGATGACATGCCCAACATCTATCTGTTTTGGGAAAATAGTTGAACCTGAAATATGTTTATTTACAAACAGAGAATAAATTTTAGTATTTAGTCTGTATCCTTACACAGCTGGAGCCAAGAAACCTCCCTCTTCCTGAATACTGAAAGTGATGGCTCTAATTGGTGCTCATCTGAAAAAAATTTTTTTTTTCCCTGCACTGACAAATGGATAAAATACACATTAGGATTCTGCTTGCATACCCATCAAGTCTCCAGGCATTTTGCTGAAATCTCTAGGTTTTAATTAATTAATTTTTGTCCCTTGCTTTTTTTCCGGGAATCTTCAGCCTTATCGGCCCCTGGGAATCCATGTCATTGATGTGTACCTCCAGCAGAGTCAGCAGATCTTCAACAAATACTGGAAGATCTCCTAGCCCTTGAAGCGTGTATGTTAGATGCTAGAATTCTGTCCGTACTTGGAAGCATTTATAGCAGTTACCCCCCCCCCCCCCCTTATGGTGTATTTGATTCTGTTGCAAGCCATCATTATATTTGTAGGGTATTGTGACCAGAATGAATTGTCATGTCAGCAGTGGGTATAATTTGTAGAAGAGGAAAATAATGTCTATAGTTTAATATCGTTGAGTACATTGAACTGTAATTTTCTGCCAGTGGAAAACATGTGGAAAATATAATGCATCAATCTACTGTTTAATTATGGATATCTGAATAATAGCTATTGTAGGTAGGTTGTTCAGATATACAGGTATAGAAAAAATATTACTGTTTATTCAAAGGCATGGGAGAGGCACAGTTAATGTTTATTTGGATGAATAGCAAACAAATTCCTGGCGTTTCCATATTTGTCATGAAACATTGTTTGACTAAAATTTGTGTGCAGATAGGAAAAGGATGTAACCTAATTCTTTTTCATTCCTATAGCTTGGCTGAAGAAGAAATAAAGGCAGAGCAGGAGGTGGTG
This sequence comes from Microcaecilia unicolor, assembly GCF_901765095.1. NCBI lineage: Eukaryota > Metazoa > Chordata > Amphibia > Gymnophiona > Siphonopidae > Microcaecilia > Microcaecilia unicolor. The sequence continues at coordinate 220,214,997 of NC_044038.1, forward strand.
GAGGGGATGGATATCTCGACGCGCTCCAAAGGTGAGGAAAACAGAAGGAAAGGGACCGATGAAATCCCTGCGAGAGATGCAGCAATATTCTGTCTGCTCTGTGTCCAAGATTTCTGCTGTTCGTGGTAACTGGTTAAAGGAATGTCATGTGTGAGGTCTACTTACACATTACAGCTGTATGTACCAAGGTTGTTGGAAGGGAGCTTGGTCGAATACAGGCATTGGAGCACAAATAAAAGGCAGCGATCAGTAAATAATTGTCACCCATAATTATTGGGTATGCTCCCCCTGTAGAGTTTGAGTACAGTGATGTGCAAGTAATCAGACACCATTTTGTAGCTGCTTTCCTTCCCAAAGCAGGTACAAAATGGTGGCTAAACAGTCTGATAGTTGCCAATGTCAGCGGCTGCTCCCTTCTGTACCCTCCCTTTATGTTTACAGTTTTAAACATTGAAATGAACTGTTGAACAAGAGGAAGGTGCATGCTTTAAGCATTTGTGAATAGTTTCACATGAGTTGAGAAGGGGGTAGGTGGAGTGTGTGTGAAGTGAGAGTGTGATTGCAAAGGTAATGAGTTACTAGATGGTGTTGGGTCTTTTTTTTTTTTTTTGTTACATTTGTACCCCGCGCTTTCCCACTCATGGCAGGCTCAATGCGGTAGGCAATGGAGGGTTAAGTGACTTACCCAGAGTCACAAGGAGCTGCCTATGCCGGGAATTGAACTCAGTTCCCCAGGACCAAAGTCCACCACCCTAACCACTAGGCCACTCCTCCACTGTTGCTACTATTTGAGATTCTACATGGAATGTTGCTATTCCACTAGCAACATTCCATGTAGAAGTCGGCCCTTGCAGATCAGCAATGTGGCCGCGCAGGCTTCTGCTTCTGTGAGTCTGACGTCCTGCAAGTACGTGCAGGACGTCAGACTCACAGAAACAGAAGCCTGCGCAGCCTTCTACATGGAATGTTGCTAGTGGAATAGCAACATTCCATGTAGAATCTCCAATAGTAGCAACATTCCATGTAGAATCTCCAATAGTATCTATTCTATTTTTGTTACATTTGTACCCTGCGCTTTCCCACTCATGGCAGGCTCAATGCGGCTTACAAGGGGCAATGGAGGGTTAAGTGACTTGCCCAGAGTCACAAGGAGCTGCCTGTGCCTGAAGTGGGAATTGAACTCAGTTCCTCAGTTCCCCAGGACCAAAGTCCACCACCCTAACCACTAGGCCACTCCTCCATGTTGTGTGCATGAGTAGCTGGAGGGGGACTTTGTAAGTGGTGTGGGGTAGCATGGGAGTAGTGAGGAAAATATGCAAGGGAGCAGCTTGTATGTGTGTGTGGGAGGGAGGAGGAGGGGGGGGGATTGGCTTTCCTTCCCCCGGTCTCTCTCATGCAACCTTTCTGTTTCTTCTCAATCTTTTGTTTTCTTATTTACTTCCCCACTCACCTCTTGCACCTCTGCTCCGGCCAGGGTCACTAGTTCTGCTTATGCCAGAGGGGGTTGGGCCCCCTGTTGACACTATCAATTCTTTCTCCCCCAGAGGGGATGAGGAGGTGGTCAGTTGCTCTGCGGAACCTGAGAACAACTTCCCTCCCTCCCACTCTCTCCAGTGTTTACAATATTTTAAACAATTGTTCTAGAACTATCCTTCCGCCCTCCTGAACTTTGTGCCTGTAAACTACCAGACCTAAATGATGGCTGTGGCCCTGTTTCATAGTAACATAGTAGATGATGGCAGAAAAAGACCTGCATGGTCCATCCAGTCTGCCCAACAAGATAAACTCATATGTGTATACCTTACCTTGATTTGTACCTGCCTTTTTCAGGGCACAGACCGTACAAGTCTGCCCAGCAGTATTTCCCGCCTCCCATCATCGGCTCTGGCACAGACCGTATAAGTCTGCCCTCCACTATCCTCGCCTCCCAACCACCAAGCCCTCTTCCCCCACCTGCTCTGCCACCCAATTTCGGCTAAGCTTCTGAGGATCCATTCCTACTGCATTCCTACTGCAGATGCCATAGTTAAAGAAAAGGAGAGGAGAAAAAGAAAATCTTACTGGGAAATCTCCTGCCTGTCCCTCCTGTCCATAAAAGAACAGTATTAGCTGAGGATACTTCCTCCCTTTCTGCTGTTCATAAAATGAGATTTCCCTGGTCACCCCTCCTGTAGTCCTGCTCATGGCTCCTTTACCCCTCATTTGGCAGTCAAGGTTGGCTCCTCCCTGGGTGCTTGCACTGTTCAGGCTCGAGTTCCTTGTCTGCTGCAGATACAACTCCTTCTGATGTCTTCTCTTTCCCCATCTCCCTATGCATAGGTCTGCCTGTGTATTTGCATGCACAAACAAAACCTATGTGTATGGACAGTTAGACAGATTAACCCTTCAACAGTAGACAGCATTGCCTGATGCAAAACATGCAAGAAGCCCGTAACCTCCGTTCACAGGATAAATCCCTCCTCTCAGTACCCTTCTCCACCACCGCCAACTCCAGGCTCCGCTCATTCTGCCTCGCCTCACCCTATGCTTGGAACAACCTTCCTGAACCCTTAAGCCAAGCCCCCTCCCTGCCCGTCTTCAAGTCTTTGCTTTTAAAGCCCACCTCTTCAATGCTGCGTTCGGCACCTAACCCTTACCGTTCAGTAAATCCAGACTGCCCCTATCGGACCGACCGTTCACTTGTCTATTAGATTGTAAGCTCTTTGAGCAGGGACTGTCTCTCTTTGTTAAATTGTACAGCGCTGCGTAACCCTAGTAGCGCTCTAGAAATGTTAAGTAGTAGTAGAAGCGACTCGACCTTCCTGTTTGGCAGTGCATACGCTAAGAGCCCTACAGGTGCCGTACCCTTTTAGCCCACGACTCCTTCCTTGCTGATTCCTCCCCTCTCTCCCTCTTCCTCCTTCGTTATTTCTCTTCTCTCCTGTGACCTTGTCTACTGTACTTTGTATTATTGTTGCTTATTATTGTACGCCACATTGAGCCTGCCTATGGGTGGGAATACTGTGGGATATAAATATCATAAATAAATAAGATATAAGGTGCGAAGGCGGTAGAACGAGAGGACATGAAATGAGATTGAAGGGGGGCAGACTCAAGAAAAATGTCAGGAAGTATTTTTTCACGGAGAGAGTAGTGGATGCTTGGAATGCCCTCCCGTGGGAGGTGGTGGAAATGAAAACGGTAACGGAATTCAAACATGCGTGGGATAAACATAAAGGAATCCTGTTCAGAAGGAATGGATCCTAAGGAGCTTAGCCGAGATTGGGTGGCAGAGCCGGTGGCGGGAGGCGGGGATAGTGCTGGGCAGACTTATACGGTCTGTGCCCTGAAAAGGACAGGTACAAATCAAAGAAGGGTATACACAAAAAGTAGCACATCTGAGTTTATCTTGTTGGGCAGACTGGATGGACCATGCAGGTCTTTTTCTGCCGTCATTTACTATGTTACTATGTATATACTTTTAAAATACACTCCGTTGTGTTTTACTTTTCCATTGAAAGCCATTAACAAGCGGTCCCATACATTTCTTTTAAGTTAGATTAGGAGAACAGACTTGCTTATTTATTCTCATCTTTGGAGGCTTTGATATCTTCAATTCAATTCAGGTCTTACAATACCGCTAATATCCCCCATTCGGAGTTCAATGCGGTTTACATACTAAATGGGACTTAGGTTTGAAACAGTGTTGTATATGGAACATTTGTTGAATACAGTTTTAAGAACTTGTTAGATGACATCAGTCTTGTATAAAACTATAGAGTGTGAGTAGTCGATGTGTTTGGCTTAATGATTTTTTGAGGCTAGTGGAGAAGTGGTTGTCATGGAGAAGACTTTGTGAAGAAGAATGCTTTTAGCCTCTTTTGGAAGATGAGGGAGGTATTCTGATCTGATGCCAGAGGGAGGGAGTTCCATAGAGAGATTCCTGATGCAAGGAAGAGTGATCTAAAGGTCTTCTGGAATAAGATTCCCTTATGGAACAGTGGTACTAAGGTCAATTGTTCTTTCAGTCTGCTGGAATGTATACATTGATGAGATATTAATCAGTAGTTCAGATGTGACACCTTGTAAAATTTGAAAGATTAGGAGTGGAGGAGTAACTTAGCGGTAGAACACCAGCCTTGACATCCAGAGGTGCCTGGTTCAAACCCCACTAATTGTGAGCCCTCCAGGGACAGGGAAATACCATGTACATGAATGTAACTCACCTTGAGCTACTACTGAAAAGGTGTGAGCAAAATTCAAATAAAATAATAATAGACAGCTTTGAACTTAATTCTTTCAACAATGAGTTTGGTCAGGTATGGTGAGGCACTAGTATATCTATTCCGTTTGAATATTATTCTAGCTGCTGTATTCTGTATGATCTGTAGTTTTTTTTTTTTTTCTGGTATTGAATCATAATTTCACAGAACAATGAGTTACAGTACTCCAGATGTTCAAATGTAAGCTAAAAGCCCACCTTTTTGATGCTGCTTTTAACTCCTAACCCTCATTCACTTGTTCAGAACCCTTATTTTATCATCCTCATATTCCCTTATCTCTTGTTTGTCCTGTTTGTCTGTCCTAATTAGATTGTAAGCTCTGTCGAGCAGGGACTGTCTTTTCATGTTCAAGTGTACAGCGCTGCATACGTCTAGTAGTACTATAGAAATGATAAGTAGTAGTAGATGTGGTAGGATCAGCATTTGGACCAGTAGCGCCAAGGCTTTTTGGTCAAAGAATGACCTTGACTGTTCATAGTTGTCTCATTTTAAACAGTGTTTTCTTCCATAGTTGGTTGATTAAGGAGGAGTCGAGGAGGACACTCAGTTAGCTTTTGTTTCAATCGTGAAGGTGCCGTCATTGGAAAGTGTTAATGAAGTTGGGACCTTCACTCCTTGATTCCAGAACCAAAGGATTGTAGTTTTTTGTGCGTTCAGTTTTAGATTATTTGCCAGTTTCTAGTTCTGAATAGTGGTCATCCCAATTGTTACAGATCGGTTTATGTCTTCTTGTTGTGGAGAAGATAGTGGTAAGAGGAGCATGATGTCATCAGCATAAGATAGTAGTAATTCATCTAGTCCTAGGTGTATTGAGCTTGAAGGAAGACATAAAGAAGTTAAATAGAATAGGAGAAAGTGGAGAGGGGAACACCACATTTCAGCAGCCAATAGTTGGAGAGGTGTGTGTTTTATTTTACAGAATAGCTTCAGTTTGATAGGAATTGGTTCAGTCAGTAGTATTGTATGATCAACTGCATGGAACGCCTCCGAGATGTCGATTGAAGTAATAGAACTTGATTCCCCTTGCATGGACATTGTTTCACATATGTTGTCAGCACTAGGAGCAGAGTTTCTGTATTGTGTGCAGCTCTGACTTCAAATTGAGACTGGTGCGGAGTAGAAAATTTTGTCCACATATTTGGAAAATTGATTGCTTACGTAGGATTATGGCATTTTTTTAAACGAACAATGACAAAATAAATGCTGGATTCAAGATGGCCACTGTTGAAGTCTGACTTACCTCTCGCTCTCTGAAACTTTCGTTCTTTTTGGGATGCCGAAGAGAAGGGGCCGTCTTGCCTCCACCACTCACCAGCGGCAAAACCCTTCCGCAGGAGGTGGAATTCAAGCATACTTTCAGGGAGCATCGGGACCAGCACCGTTGGAGAGCAGCCCGCTGGTCCATCCCGGAGTGAATGGTGACCCCGGAGCGTTCCCTGGGCTGGAGCTTTCGCGCAGCCCCGACGCAGGAGCTCCTCCCCCACAACCGTCTGGTAGCAGTACTCCACTGATGGTGTCCTCAGCCCCGTTTCCCATGTTTGGTACGTGAGAGGAGGGTTGAGAGGTGAAACAGTCAACCGAAGGAGTTCGGGCAGTTGGAGAACCGAAAACCCAGGTGGAAGAGGTGCCTGTAGCAACATCGGCAGCAACAAGGGAGAATGAAATTGTGAGTTTGGAGCAAGTTATTTCTACTGGAGAGACTGAGGTAATGCCAACACTATTTCCTATATCTATTAATAAACCTAATGAAGTTACTCTGGACAGTATGGCATTTTATTGTGGATTTAGGTAAAGCTATGTGTCTTCAAGTACAAAAACTAACTCAGGATTTTTCAGTACTAGAACAAAAAGTTAAAGAAGTGGAAACCTTAATACAACGTGATAAGGTATATGAAAAAGAGGTTCAAAAGATGCAGTCCTATCAAGAGAATACTATGAAAGATTTGATATGTCTAAGGAGGAAAACGGAATTTCTTGAGAACTCTGTAAGGAGTAATAATCTCCATTTCTTAAATTTTCCTAAACGAGTCGCTATTCCTCCTCGAGATATGCTAAGGAAATATGTGAAAGAAATACTTGGAGTGGCTGAAGAAGCCATTCCTCCATTCTCTCAGATATACTATTTGCCTACAAAAGTACAACAGAATCAAGATAATCAAGACCTAGATGTCTCTTGTGTTATTAGAATCTTCTGACAATGAGATGGTAATACCGTCAACGTTAATTGTTACTGTTGCACTATCACCTGACAAGAACTGGTTAATGAAATTGTTCTTTCACAACAAAGAAAAAACTTTTCTTGGACAACGAATTCAAATCTTTCCTGACGTCTCCAAAGATACTCAGAGGAGACGTCAGCAATTCTTGCTGATGAAACCAGGGGTTCTTTAATTGGGGTAACTTTTTTTTTTTTTTTTTTTTTTTAAAGATACCCCTGTAAATGTGTCGTTAACTATCAGTCGACAAAATATGTTTTCTTTGAACCGTTCCAGCTCACAGCTTTCTTAACAGCTAGAAGGAATAATGGGGGGGGGGGGGGGGGGGGGGGGGGGGGGGGGGGGGGGGGGGGTTGTAATTCTCTTGGTAGTTGATTCTCTGGTACCATTTGGGTAGTCAGACTTAGCTAATTCCTTTTAAGAAATTCCATTTGTTTAACATCTTGAATCCTTAATGTTGACTTGAGTAATTCTGGCAGGAAGTTTGCTTGTTTTATGATTTTGTAAAATGAATGTTGAGCCAGTTTCTTTACTTTTCTGTACAAGTATTACACTTGATTGTAAATAAAAATTTCATTAAAAAAAAAGAAACAATAACAAAGATATTGTAGTATATGAGCTTTCTGGATCTCGCGCTGTGGTGGTGTTATAGTTCAAGCTGCTCCATATTTGACATTTCTAAAGAAAATGTTAAAATCAGCTAAAAAAGTATATTTTTGTTTAATTTGGAGTATTTTGTTCTAAACAGAATTTATCATAGGCAAGATTCTTCTACAGAACTCGCTGATAAGGTACCATAGGAATGACAGCAGAGAAGAAAATCCCTTACCCCTAGGTAAAGGTCTAGTTTCCTCTAGAATTTATTTAGACCCTGAATTTAGGTGGAAAAAAATCTTAGAAGTGCACACCATGAGTGTTGTGGGTGGGAGGTCTCCTCCCCTAGCTCACTTGTTGGCACAGATACTTCCCTCTAAACAGTGATGTACCTGTTTATTCTCGCTGCTCTTCTATTGCCTCCTCTCCATTCTGGTGACCTGTTCGTCATGCTTTCTTCCCTTAATTTCCCCCCTCCACCTCCTCTCTCTCTCTTCTACACCCTTGCGGTGATGCTGCTTCTACCTCATGCTCTTCTTGTACTGCTTCTCATGTTCTCTCTTCTACTAGTGACCTACTTCCACTCCCTCAACGTCTGCTGCTGACATTTGTTGTTGCCATCCACTGGTGATATTTCTTCACGCTCTCCTTGGTTCCTTCATGATCATGTATTATGCCACACCTGTGGTGAGTAATGGAGGAGAAGCCTAATGGTTAGAGCGGTGGGCTGAGTTCTACTGCAGCTCCTTGTGATCTTGGGCAAGTCACGTAACCCTCCATTGCCTCAAGTATAAACTTAGATTGAGCGCCTTCTGGGGCAGAGGAATACTTATTGTACCTAATGGTTAACTCTCCTTGAGCTAATTTGAAATCCCCTTTGTCAGTTCTGGGAGATAGATTGAAATGTTAGCTGTTTTTGTATTTTTTGTCTTGAAGTGGTGTCAGAAGTTGAAATGGTATTCTTATGGATGGTGTTTTGTAAGCATGTTCTCAATACCTCGCTGCTAGGGTACTGCTGCATTATTTTAATGTACTTAGCAAATTAAACGTCTGTGTGTGTATTACTGTTGTAACTTAGCCTTTATATATTTTGTTTTAACTGTATTTTATATAGGACAAGGGATTATGTGCAGACCTTCACAAATTTAATACAGAATGAAAATTAACAATTTAGTATTTTCCAGTTTATTTTTTCCTGTAACTGTCAACAGTGCTGTGTGAGTGTATTATTGGCTCCCATTTATGAAGCATAGCAATCCCTGTTCCCATGGGACAGTGCCATCCTGTGGTTAAACTGAAAATTCCATCCTTTGACATCTGTTGACAGTGACATCTAATGGCTAGATATTACACTTGAATTTATTTCATTAATCTTTCCAAAACAACAGAATACTTGAGTACTGCTCCTTTCAAACCACCATTCCTTTCTCTTCTCCAGGACAGTTGAGTCCACACACACATATACACATGCATGCATGGAGGATTGTGTATTCATTAGGAAACATCTGGGTTGTTGGCATGCCTTGAAAATTTGATTTAACACACATTAACCTATGAATGAATATGTGTAAAGTTGACTTGCATGCATTAACATACAACAGAGGTGATCTGGGAAATTATAGATCAGTGAACCTGATGGTGCCAGGAAAAATGGTAGAGACTATTATAAAGAACAAAAGAGCACATTCATAAGCATGGATTAATGATACAAAGCCGAGCTGGTTGATATTGTATATCTGGATTTTTCAAAAGGCATTTGACAAAGTACATCATGAAAGACTACAGAGGAAATTGGTGAGCCGTGGGATAGGAGGTAGTGTTGTATTGTGGATTAAAAACTGGTTAAAAGATAAGACAACAGAGAGTAGAGTTAAATGGTCAGTAGTCTCGATGGAGAAGGGTAGATAGTGGGGTTCCCCAGGGGTCTGTGCTGGGACCACTGATTTTTTAACATATTTATAAGTGGTCTAGAGATGGGAGTAACTAGTGAGGTATTTAAATTTGCTGATGACACAAAAGTTATTCAAAGTTGTTAAATCGCAAGAGGATTGTGAAAAATTACGAGAGGACCTTTATAAGACTGGGAGACTGGGCATCCAAATGGCAGATGACATTTAATGTGAACAAGTGCAAAGTGTTGCATGTGGGAAAGAAGAAGAACCCGAAATATGTTGCAAGGTTCCACGTTGGGAGTCGCCAACCAGGAAAGGGATCTAGGTGTCGTCATTGAATGATACATTGTGCGGCAGCAGCTAAGAAAGCAAATAGAATGTTAGGTATTATTAGGAAAGGAATAGAAAACAAAAATTGAGGCTTGTTCTAATGCCTTTGTATCACTTCATGGTGTGATTGCACCTCAAATACTGTGTTCAATTCTGGTCACTGTATGTCAAGAAAAAAAACAGTAGAATTAGAAAAAGGTATTGAAAAGGGTGATGAGGAAAGGCTAAAGGCTAGGGCTCTTCAGCTTGGAGAAGAGACGGCTGAGGGGGAGGTATGATAGAGGTCTATAAAATATTAAGTGGAGTGGGATGGATAGACGTGAATTGTTTGTTTACTCTTTCCAAAAACACTAGGACTAGGGGGCACGCAATGAAGATGTAAAGTAAATTTAAAACAAATTGTAGAAAATATTTCTTCCCTCAACCTGTAATTAAACTCTGGAATTGGTTGCCAGAGAATGTGGTAAAAGCAATTAGCCTAATGGGGTTTAAAAAAGGTTTGGTTATCTTTCTAAAAGAAATATCCATAAGGGGAAAATCCACATCTTATTTCTAGGATAAGCAGCATAAAATGTATTGTACTGTATTGGGATCTTGCCAGGTACTTTTAACCTGGTTTGGCCACTGTTGGAAACAGGATGCTAGGTTTGATGAACCTTTGCTCTGTCCCAGTATGGCAATGCTTATGTCTTATGTCTTAAGTTAACATTTTATTTATTCACATGCATGTGCAGAAATGAACCAAAAATGGCCACACATTTGGGGGGGGAGGGGGAGGGGAGTGGAAGTGGAGAAACACACTGAAAATGTGTATCCTGTGCACATCTCTTAATATGCACATCCATGTGGGGGGATTAGAAAGAATTCCTTGAGCCATTATAAGTACATAAGTATTGCCGTACTAGGAAAGACCAAAGGCCCATCGAGCCCAGCATCCTGTTTCCAACAGTGGCCAATCCAGGCCACAAGTACAAAACATTTTAAACTGCTTATCCCAGAAATAGTGGATTTTCCCCAAGTCCATTTAATAACGGTCTATGGACTTTTCTCTGCATTTTCTGTATGCTTTCCCCATTTGTTGGATTGGGGAATATTATCCATTGTGCATCTTTTTATCACAAACTAGTAAAAAAGGCCCGTTTCTGACACAAATGAAACGGGCGCTAGAAAGGTTTTCCTCGGAGTGTGTATGTTTGAGAGAGTGTATGTGAGAGTGGCTGTGTGTGAGAGAGAGAGTGAATGTGTGAGTGTGTGTGTGAGAGAGAGTGAATGTGTGTGTGTGTGTGTGTGTGTGTGTGTGTGTGAGAGAGAATGAGAGTGTGTGCAAGTGCGTATGTGAGACACATTGTGAGAGAGAGAGTGTGTTTCACACAGATACAGTGTGTGTGTGAGACACAGACTCTCTGTGAGACTGAGTGTATGAGACTTAGAGGCATATTTTCAAAGCACTTTGGGAGGCTAAGTTCCATAGGTTTCTATGGAACTTTGGGAGGCTAAGTGCTTTGAAAATGAGCCTCCAAGAGAGTGTGTCGACTGTCGAGCTCATTTTCAAAGCACTTAGCCCAAAGTTCCATAGAAACCTATGGAACTTAGCCTCCCAAAGTGCTTTGAAAATATGCCTCTGTGTGACACATAGAGAGTGAATGTGATAGTTTGTGAGAGAGAGAGAGAGTGTGTGAAGAGAGAGAGTGTGTGTGTGTGTGACAGAGATGCCCCCCTCCCTCTCTCTGGTGTCTGGCCCCCCCTCTCTCTGGTGTCTGAGCGTTACTGTGCAGGATGCTGAGCTCTGGCTGTGCTTCAAGGAACTGACCAATCCTATTTAATAAAATGCACCTCCAACATTCTGAAGCCGAGAAACCTTGTGTGGTTGGTCACTTCTGCTTGTGACGAACCCGGAAGTACGTGATGTCAATTCAGGAGATGGATACAGAGAGCAGGAATGCCTCAGCCATGCAGTCAGCTTCAGAATGTTGGAGATGCGTTTTATTATATAGGATAATAATGATTGAATTGTCATATATTAAGACTTCCAAGAAGTAATGCCACTATTAAGCTTCATTTATTTCTTTGAAATTCAGTGGTTTCCAGCTATTTGGAGGGAAAATATGAATCTGTTCACTCTTGAAATGGAAAATATTAGCTTTAATTATATGTTAGCTGAGTAGTGTTTCTTTTTTTGAAATTTTTGTTATTTAATGTTTTCAAAATGCATGAAAGCTGTTAGATTATTATTACTTTTTCCTTTCTGGTTGTCAGGGTAACAAGAATTACAGGGAATGTTCATTATTTTCACAGTGAGTTTAGGAAAAATTTCAAGTGCTTAAAGGGACTGATGAACTTGAAATTTGTATTAAATTATCCTATATGTATGTTTGCATTTTTATAGTTGCTTTTCCACCTTGGTCACAGTGAAATAGATTATAGAATAGCTGAAAGTCCAAAATAAATGCAAATCATAACTAGCAGTTTTCAAATGTACATTTTACTGAGCCTGACGTTATTACCAAAGCAGTTTTTAATGTAACTAAAAATTCAATCTTCTCTATACTTCCTGTCTTTCTTCAGCCTTTATTGTACCTCTTATCCTTACCCATCACCAAGTCCCCACTGTTGTCCTCATACCTGATTTATCTGCTTGCTTTTAGGCCCACTCACATTCACACCCAAGCCCCAACTCCCTACCTCATCCCCGTGTACTCTCCTGCCTTCTCTTACAGCCTCTGCATTGCACCTTTCTCTCCATACCTTGTACCCTTGCCCAGTATCCATCCACTTTGTGCTTTCTCTCTCCATCTCTCCCAGCATCTGCAAGCAATGGTTTCTTTTTCCATCCCTACATACCAGCATCAATTGTTTCCCTCTGTTCCCCTGCTACCCATCACTACCAGGAAAGGAGAAACAGGGGTGATATGATACAGATGTTCAAATATTTGAAAGGTATTAATCTGGAGATGGGAAGGCGGTAGAACTAGTGGACATGAAATGAGATTGAAGGGGGGCAGACTCAAGAAAGATGTCAGGAAGTATTTTTTCACGGAGAGAGTGGTGGATACTTGGAATGCCCTCCCGCGGGAGGTGGTGGAGATGAAAATGGTAATGGAATTAAAAAATGCGTTGGATAAACATAAAGGAATCCTGTTCAGAAGGAATGGATCCTAAGGAGCTTAACGGAGATTGGGTGGCAGCACCGGTGGTGGGAGGCAGGGCTAGTGCTGGGCAGACTTCTACGGTCTGTGCCCTGAAAGTGGCAGATACAAATCAAGGTCAGGTATACACACATGAGTTTATTTTTGTTGGGCAGATTGGATGGACTGTACAGGTCTTTCTGCCATTATCTACTATGTTACTATGTTATTGTGGTGGCAGCTTCTACCTTTGCATCTCAATACTCCACCTCCTCCATCATGATGTTGGCGTCATCCTTGTGGAGGAAAGTAACTAGCTGGCTGTTGCTGCTCCTGCAAATAGCTCTGAGTCTCTTTGGCTGGTGGAGTCTGGGGATCCCTACCAGTTGTACTACAATCTTACCCAGTGGTGGGTAGTCCCAGCTGCTTGCTGGATTCAGTACTGGTTATGCCACATCAAAGAGGGGAAAACCTAGTTATCATGGTGTCTGACAGGTCAAGCATCTCCTCAAAGTGTACATCCAGTTGAAGACAATTGTTGCTAATATTTTGTGTAATTTACATGTCCCTCACTAAGCGTGATAACATATTTTATTTGGGATGTTTAACTTCTTTTGTATGCTGCATGTATTAAGAATAATGGAAGATGCAGAGTCATGGAATCGGAGGTAGGGTATTATTATGGATTAAGAACTGGTTGAAAGATAGGAAGCAGAGAGTAGGATTGCGTGGCCAGTATTCTCAGTGGAGGAGGGTAGTTAGTGGGGTCCCGCAGGGGTCTGTGCTGGGTCCGTTGCTTTTTAATGTATTTATAAATGACCTAGAGATGGGAATAACTAGTGAGGTAATTAAATTCGCCGATGACACAAAATTATTCAGGGTCGTCAAGTCGCAGGAGGAATGTGAACGATTACAGGAGGACCTTGCGAGACTGGGAGATTGGGCGTGCAAGTGGCAGATGAAGTTCAATGTTGACAAGTGCAAAGTGATGCATGTGGGTAAGAGGAACCCGAATTATAGCTACGTCTTGCAAGGTTCCACGTTAGGAGTTACGGATCAAGAAAGGGATCTGGGTGTCGTCGTCGATGATACGCTGAAACCTTCTGCTCAGTGTGCTGCTGCGGCTAGGAAAGCGAATAGAATGTTGGGTGTTATTAGGAAGGGTATGGAGTCCAGGTGTGCGGATGTTATAATGCCGTTGTATCGCTCCATGGTGCGACTGCACCTGGAGTATTGTGTTCAGTACTGGTCTCCGTATCTCAAAAAAGATATAGTAGAATTGGAAAAGGTACAGCGAAGGGCGACGAAAATGATAGTGGGGATGGGACGACTTTCCTATGAAGAGAGGCTGAGAAGGCTAGGGCTTTTCAGCTTGGAGAAGAGACGGCTGAGGGGAGATATGATAGAAGTGTATAAAATAATGAGTGGAATGGATCGGGTGGATGTGAAGCGACTGTTCACACTATCCAAAAATACTAGGACTAGAGGGCATGAGTTGAAGCTACAGTGTGGTAAATTTAAAACGAATCGGAGAAAATTTTTCTTCACCCAACGTGTAATTAGACTCTGGAATTCGTTGCCGGAGAACGTGGTACGGGCGGTTAGCTTGACGGAGTTTAAAAAGGGGTTAGATAGATTCCTAAAGGACAAGTCCATAGACCGCTATTAAATGGACTTGGAAAAATTCCGCATTTTTAGGTATAACTTGTCTGGAATGTTTTTACGTTTGGGGAGCGTGCCAGGTGCCCTTGACCTGGATTGGCCACTGTCGGTGACAGGATGCTGGGCTAGATGGACCTTTGGTCTTTCCCAGTATGGCACTACTTATGTACTTATGTGCAGTCTTGTATGTTTATTTTTGAGATATTTTTGTCGGACCTTCTATTGTTACACAGTGGTGGAAGAGGAGAGGGGTTATTGATTTTGTTTTCCATATTTATGGAATGATCAAAAAATGGTCATAAGGGTAGCCTTCAGCAGGGGGATTCATTTGACATGGTCAATCGTGATGTTTTGCTTTGTAGACTAAGCAAACTTTGTATTACAGATAAGGGGTTAAAATTTGTTCTCAATAAAAAAAAAAAAATGGAACTTTACAGGTCTGTTGGAGAATTTTTTTTTCAAGATTATGGTATATACTACTACTACTACTTAGCATTTCTATAGCGCTGCCAGGGTTACACAGCGCTGTACAAGTTTAAACATGGGGAAGGACAGTCCCTGCTCAAGAGAGCTTGGTATATGCCAGAAGGTGTTCCGCAGGGCCCCTTGCCTATTATATTCAATATCTACTTAAGAGGTCTTGAAGAAGTGTTATGTCCCATTGGGATTTCCTAGTACTCTTATGCAGATGACATTTCTATTGTGTTTCCAATTGAACACAATTTATCAGAGACTTTAGCATTATGGAACATGGTATTTGAAAAAAATCCATCATTGGATGGTAGCTCAATGACAAAGCTAATATATTATGGGTGAGAGGTAGGGAAACTGATATTCCAAGGATGAAATTGTCTTGCTAATGTGGTTATTTCTCTTCAATCAGATATTGATATACTAGGAGCACTATTACCTCTAAGTGAGCAAGAGGTTCTCTGAGTCAGATTTTACCCAATTGTATGTGTATGTAATCTCTTGCATAGATTATTGTAATGAGCTGTTTGTGAGGTTGCCTTGTAAGAGCTTGAAAATACTTTAGCGGGTTCAGAATTCATCAGTTTGGCTTTTGAAAAATTTGGCGTTATGTGATCATATTTCACCCTCCCCTCTATTCTACCTCATTACGTTGGCTTCCTATCAGGAAACAATGTATCTTCAAAATGTTGGTTCTAGCTTTTTTTTTTTTTTTTTTTCATGATATGGTTCCAATCTATATGTCTAAAAAACTACCAATATATACACCAAGTCTTGTGTTAAGCTTTTTCTTCATTGGTTTGATTATGGAATAAGCTGCCTTCTGCGGTGAGATCCATAAATGAACGTTTAAGGTTCCTTAAGGTTGTAAAAACTCACTTGTTTTGATGGACTGTTTATTAAATTGGCAGATTGGTTTTATGTTTGTATGTATTGTATTTTTTTTATGGATGTAAACCATGTAACATTTAATTACCAGGCTTTTATATAAACTGGAGTAAAAGATTTCAGATACTCAGCCTTTGTGTCCTTTATAAACACTTTATTGGCTGGGCGCGCTTCCTCATCAGTCTAAAAACCTCCTTTAATTTATTATTTTTAGATTAATTTTATGCATTTGTTCTTAAAAGGTAATTTTTTTTATATCGATAGTATTTTCAATATTCCTTCTTTGTTTGCAATCTATTTTCATTTTCCTTGTATATTCTTTTACATTCTCAGTTGGCAACTAAAGGAAGCTAGGACACTTATCTTTATGATTTGAGATTTCACAGGTAAGGAATATTGAGAATTCTGTTGATTATAAAAAAAATTACCTTTTAAGAAAAAAACATATAAAATTGATTAAAAAATAAATTAAAGGAAGTTTTTAGATTGATGAGCACTCGTCCAGCTAATAAAGTGTTTATAAAGGACACAAAGACTGAGTATCTGAAGTTTTTTTTTTTTTTTCTCTCCAGATTTTATAAAAGCCTGGTAATTAAATGTGACTTGATTTAATTGAAATTGAAGTATATTCAAGAGCAAGTTCACTGCCTACTTAATGTAAACCTTGTAACCCATTCTGGGCATGGTCTGTAGGACGGGTTATAAAATCGAGTGAATGAATAAATAAACCGCATTGTTGCCGGTTGGGGGTGGGGCTTCAATATGTTTTAAATTGCTAGGGGCACACAAGTTCCTTGGAGTCCTGTGGAGCTTGCCTCTCGCTCACTATTGGAAATGTGATAGTGAAACAGCACCTCCCCTCCCCTGGCAGGACTGTAGGTGGAGGACTCCCACTCAGCTTAGAGGGAACAGTGACTAGGAGTGATAGATTCCAGGTTAAATGTGGAACAGCATAGAAATGGAATAATTTGGAAGCCAATCTAAAAACTACTGTATAGGATTAAATCACTCTTGGATCCATCTCATTTGCAATTGGCCATTATTCCAACATAATTTCATTACTGTAATATTGTTTTGCTAGGCCTTCCAGACCATCAGTTATTCAGATTCCAGATTGAGCAGAATGCTATTGCTAAACTGGTCTTTGACGGTAAATCAGCTGATCGTGCTACCCTATTTCTGTTGCGTTGGATCCCTATAAAAGCAAGCGTTGCATTTAAGCTTCTATTGTTTTATTTTTAAAATCCTACCTAGTTTGGCACCTGAATACCTTTGTATATATCAACCTCTCTGTCTGTATTCCTCAGCCAAATCTTTATGTTCATCTCGGGGAAACCTTTAACAATTTCATGATACTTTCTATGTTGAAAATCCACCATGAGACTGATTGAGTGATTGTAGGCTTCCGAGATCCCTTACTTCAGGTGATTATTGAAAGTTTAGAGGGGCATTTTCAAATAAAATCTCTTAAGTCCAAAAAACCCCCCATCCGTAATCAAACAGGAAAAATGTCTACATTTCCTGTTCGATTATGGCCAAAAGATGGGCGTTTTTGCACTGAAAACATTCAACATCAATAGCCATTTTCCAAAGTGAAACATACAACTTTTGAATGAGAAACCTGAAAGCCTGGCATCTTTTTCCAAAGTATGGCTATACAGATGCCCCTGCAGTACAGAGGACCTGAAAAATGCCTACTATGCCTAAATGTACACCACTTCAATAGCCTTCAGGCTTGCAAGTGTCTTGTATAACAGTAGGTATTTTTCTGTTTTTGGAAGATTCAGAATATCAAACATATAAATGGCGAGTGACCGACTCACTCGCAAATGCGCAGTAGAGACTTCCTTCTCTGTCCCGCCCCCGCGTCAATACGTGATGACGGGGGGGGGGGGGGGGGGCGGGACAGAGAGGGAAACTGCGCCGCCGAGGTTGCTGCCGCCACCCGGCCCGGGCCCTCTCTTCCCTTCTGAACTTACACATCCATTCGCCGAACACAGCAACGCACATCAGCTGAGCTGCACTGAGCCCTTCCTTCTTTGCCTGTGGCCCCGCCCTCCTGTGACGTAACGTCAGCGAGGGCGGGATACACACAGGCAGAGAAGGAAGGGGCAGCTCAGCTGATGTGCGTTGCTGCGTTCGGCGAATGGATGTGTAAGTTCAGAAGGGAAGAGAGGGCCCGGGCCAGGTGGAGGGGTGGCGGCAGCGGCGACTTCAAGGGGGGGGGAAGCGGTGGCGACTTCGCGGGAGGGAGGGGAGCGGTGGTGACCGCGGGGGTAGGAAAACCTCAATACCAGCCCCTTTTTACGGGCTCAACGGCTAGTATATATATATATATATATATATATATATATATATATACACACACACACACACACACATACATACATACATACAGAGTCCACTGCATTAACCGCTAGGCTCCTCCTCTGACTTGGCTGATGCTTTGTTCAAAATGGCAAGAGCAAGAAAAAAGTGGGAACAGAATCAGGCACTTCAAAAAAAACAGACAGGAGATGGTCAAAGTCCGAATTTATTGAAGACTCTACAAGGTACCCTGTTTTGGCACTCCATGTGCCTTTCTCAGGAGTCTATATAAAAGATATAGGACAATTAAACAATTCAACGAGTAAATTAAAATCAGTTAAAAACATAATTAAATTGTGAAACAAAGTATAAAACGGTAATTGATTTGTAAAATGATGAAGTGCTAATGCAGTCAATTTACATAATATGAGATGATGTAGCTAATATATAACATTCTAAATGTAACTGGTATTTGTAGATCAAAAGCCTATATGAATGGTTCTTCAAACAATGTATTGTAACTAGTACATCAAAGTTCAACATTTATTTGGTTGGTTCTTAGAACAATGAATTCTAGATAAGACATGGCTAGTATATGTTTTTAGAACGTCAAAAACATAATAAATCATGTTGGGTAAACCAGGGGCGTATCTGCGTGGGGCCACAGGGGCCTGGGCCCCCGCAGATTTCGCCCTGGCCCCCCTCCCCGCCGTCAACCCTCCCCCGCTGCTTACTTTTGCTGGCGCCGAGGTCCGACCCGCAATCTCCGTTTTTCGTCTTCCTCCGTGGCCATGCTTCCTAGGAAGTAACGCTGCAGTGCTGATTCGTTGAATCCAGTTCGGCGTCTGACGTCAGATGTAGAACTGGATTCAACGAATCAGCACTGCAGCGTTACTTCCTGGAAGCATGGCCACGGAGGAAGACGAAAAACGGAGATTGCGGGTCGGACCTCGGCGCCAGCAAAAGTAAGCAGCGGGGGAGGGTTGACGGCGGGGAGGGGGTGGAGAGAGGCGGGGGGGGGGGGGGGGGAAGGAGGCAAAAATGTGCCCCCCCTCTCTGGCTGTGGCCCCCCCTACCGCCGGATTCCAGATACGCCCCTGGGGTAAACAAAACCATCCTGGTGCTATGGAATACAATATTTAATTTATTGAAATGGCCGTCGAGTACTTATAGCGTTAAGCATATGACCAAAGCTTAAAGGTGTGATAGATGGTGGTGCATTTGACAATATAGAATGAAAAGTATATCTAGAACTAACCTTATTGCTTTATCTCTTTAAAAAAAAAAAAAAAAGTGTCTGACAAAGCATACCAGATAGTCACTGGGCGTAGATATCTTGGTCTAAAAAATGGAACAGAGAAAGCTTAGGCTGCTTCACTGAGATGGGACAGAATAAGCAAAGTGGAAAAGTGTCTAAATATCGGGACAAGGGACGAAGCAAATCTGACGGGAGGTGAGGGTGTTGTGCTGAAAAAGACGAATGCAAGACAAAAACATATACTAGCCATGTCTTTAACTATAATTCATTGTTCTAAGAACCAACCGAATAATTGTTGAACTTTGATGTACTAGTTACAATACATTGTTTTAAGATCCATTCATATAGGTGTATGATCTACATATACCAGTTACATTCAGAATGTTATATATTAGCTACATCATCTCATATTTTATGTAAATTGACTTAGCCCTTCATCGTTTTACAATCAATTACCTTTTTATACTTTATTGTTCCCCAATTTAACTTTTTAAAATTGATTTTAATGTACTTGTTGAATTGTTTAATCTATATCTTTTATATAGACTCCTGAGGAAGGCACATGGAGTGCTGAAACAGGGGTACCTTGTAGAGTCTTTGACCGTCCTGGTCCATTTAAGTGCCTGGTTCTGTTCCCACTTTTTGCTCTTGAGATTATTTGTGGGACACTGTTATTCTTTGCCCACTCCGTTGGTAGTCTTGTCTTTGTTCAGAATGGCTACAATACCTGCAGCTGACAGAGAGCCTGGTATTCCTTTGAGTTTCACTTTCAGGTGGGAAAGAGAGAAATGGACAACAGCTATTGGGGGATTAAGGAGAGGTCATGCCTTAATCCCTCCAGTGGTCAGCTGCTCAATTAGAGCAACGCTTTGTAACTTGGGCGTGACTGAAACAGGTCTAGATAAAAACGTCCTTCTTTTTAGACATGGACGTTTCTTCCCTTTCAAAAATCCTTGTTGGATGCCCTACTTTCAGGCCCTCCTTAGTCCTTCTCAAAAGACAACTACAACCCGCCACTTCCTATTTGGATGAACTGCAGTGTGAACCGTCCAAATTCTGACTTTCCAAAATCAGGATTTGGACATTTTTAGCAGATGGACCTTTTTAGGCATTTTAAGACATCCGTCTGCATTGAAAATGAACACCTTATTTGTTTGATCATGAAGTGCTTGATACTACGGGCTCGACGTTTTTGTATTTTTAGTACTTTTTTTGTGCTGTTTGGGACTATAGCCCAATACTTCTTAGATTAAAACCTTCTTCCCTTGACTGTGCCTATCCCAGGTTGGTTCTGTCTTATTTCCATTTTATGCTAGTTTCCTTATGAACCTTTTTATGAAGGCTGTATCATTTGATCACTCCATGCCTTCATCCATCGAAGTTACACTTGAACTACTTTCAACTCTAGTGTAACTTAATATTTTCAATATATAGCCTTTATACAGTTTTTGAAAGTTAAGTCTTGGCTTTGGTAAGAAGTGAT
Source organism: Microcaecilia unicolor (assembly GCF_901765095.1). Lineage (NCBI taxonomy): Eukaryota > Metazoa > Chordata > Amphibia > Gymnophiona > Siphonopidae > Microcaecilia > Microcaecilia unicolor. The sequence continues at coordinate 220,235,485 of NC_044038.1, forward strand.
TTAAGTGCAATCCATTTTTTTTTCCTACATGGTGCTTGTCTGATTCTACCTTTTGCTAATAAGATCACCAAGTCACTTTCTTGTCCACCATTGATTTTGGTATGATTATAGATTTGCACAGGGATCATAAAGTGATGGTTATTTATTTATTGCATTTGTATCCCACATTTTCCCACCTCCTTGCAGACTCAGTGTGGCTTACAATACATCATGAATGGTGGAATTAAGTTAGAAAATAGACATTTAGTGTTACAGAAGAATCCTGGGTTACATGGTAATGGCAAGACATGATAGTAATATAACAAGCAGATATTATAGGACAGTTCTGAGTATATGTGGAGGAGTGGTGTATGTTCACATTTGTTGATCTTTGTGGTATGCCTTATTAAAGAGATGGGTCTTCAGTAGTTTGCGGAAGTTGGTTAGTTCGTAAATCGTTTAAGTTGTGTGGCAGTGCGTTCCATAACTGTGTGCTCAGGTAAGTAAAGTTTGACGCATGCATTAGTTTGTATTTTAGACCTTTGCATTTGGGGAAGTGCAGATTAAGGAATGTGCGGGATGTTCTTTTTGCATTCCTGGGTGGTAAGTCTATCAGGTCTGACATGTAGGCTGGTTCGTCTCCGTGGATGATTTTGTGGACTAGGGAGCAAACTTTGAATGTGATGTGTTCTTTAAGTGGGAGCCAGTGTAGTTTTTCTCGTAGGGGTTTCGCACTTTCATATTTTGTTTTACCGAATATGAGTCTAGCTGCAGTGTTCTGGGCTGTCTGAGGTTTCTTGATTATTTGCTCTTTACAGCTGGCATAGAGTGCGTTGCAGTAGTCTAGATGACTGAGCACCATTGATTGTACCAGGTTATGGAAGACAGTCCTTGGGAAGAAAGGTCTTAACTCCTTTTTAGTTTCCACATTGAGTGGAACATCTTGGTTGTGTTTTTCGCATGGCTGTCAAGTGTTAGGTGTCGATCGATGGCAACTCCAAGAATTTTTAGGGTATCTGAAATTGGAAGGTTCAGATTTGGTGTGTTTATGGTGGTGAATTTGTTCGTGTTATGTTGAGAGGTAAGTACTAGGCATTGGGTTTTTTCTGCATTATGTTTCAGCTGAAATGCATTCGCCCATGAATGCATGATATGGAGACTTTGGTTGATGTCATTGGAAATTTCCTTTAAATCTTGTTTAAATGGGATGTAGATCGTTATGTTGTCTGCGTATATGTATGGGTTGAGGTTTTGGTTTGATGATAGTTTGGCCAAGGGTATCATCATTAAGTTGAATAGAGTCGGCGAGAGGGGGGATCCCTGTGGAACTCCACATTCAGGTATCCATGTGGCTGGAGTAGTCGAGTTTGATGTTACTTGATATGATCATGTGGTTAGGAATCCCTTGAACCAGTTGAGAACGTTACCTCCAATTCCGAAGTACTCAAGGATATGTAGTAGTATTCCATGATCAACCATGTTGAAAGCGCTTGACATGTCAAATTGTAGGAGGAGTATGTTTTTTCCAGTTGCAATCATTTGTTTGAATTTAGTCATGAGTGTAACTAGTACTGTTTCAGTACTGTGGTTAGACCGAAATCCAGACTGGGAGTCGTGGAGTATTGAGAATTTATTTAAATAGTTTGTGAGTTGTTTGGTCACCAATCCTTCCGTTATGCAAAAGATGTATTTGCATGCATTATTTGCACGAAAGTATCTTGTACATAGTCGTTGTGGACATACTATACTATGTATGACATATTCTGCAGTATCTCTGTATGGATTCATTGCAGATTACAAAAACAAGTGAGATCCCATTCGGATGGAATTACATAGTATAGACCATACCTAAAAAGACAAACTAAATCAGAAGTTGATCACCAGTCAGGCTGTGTCCATATCTGAAAGCAAATAAGTCTTAAAGTGTTTCCTAAATAAAGAAATGAGAGTGAACAGATTTTATACAGGTCGGTATCCCATTCCAAACTTTCCAAATATTTCTTACATTTCACCCCATTACAATTCGGAAATAGCAAAGTGCAAAACTGCGTTACTTGGGAAACCGTACTAGCAGCTAATAAAAATCTATATTTTGTTAGGCTTACTGGATTTTGAGATCTATGAACAACTGGCTCAGGAGCCAGAGTTGCCTACCTCCTGAATTAGTCGTTCTTGGACTACCCCTTGCCAGTCAGGGTTTCAGGGTATCCATAATGAATATGCATGAATTTGATTTGCATATACTGCCTCCATGATATGCAAATCTCTTTCATGCATATTCATTGTGGATATCCTGAAAACCTGCCTGGCAAGGGGGTACTCCAGGACTGACTTTGGGAAACAAATCATGCATTCTTGGGCGGATGCATTTCAGCTAAAACTTAATGCAGAAAAAAACACAATGTCTTATACTCACTTCACAACATAACACAAGTAAGCTCACCACTATAACCACACCAAACATTTCCCTGCCCATTTCAAACACACTGAAAATTCTCAGAGTTACCATTGATCGAAATCTCACACTTGAAAGTCATGTGAAGAATACAACTAAGAAGATGTTCCACTCAATGTGGAAACTCAAAAGAGTAAAACCTTTCTTCCCAAGGATCATTTTTCGCAACCTGATACAATCAATGGTGCTGAGTCACCTAGACTACTGCAATGCACTCTACGCTGGCTGCAAAGAGCAAATCATTAAGAAACTTCAAACAGCCCAGAACACCGTAGCCAGACTCGTATTCGGAAAAACAAAATATGAAAGTGCAAAACCCCTAAGAGAAAAACTACACTGACTTCCACTTAAAGAACGAATCACGTTCAAAATCTGCACTCTAGTTCATAAAATCATTCACGGAGATGCCCCGGCCTACAAGCTAGACCTCATCGACCTGCCACCCAGAAATGCCAAAAAATCCGCACGCACATTTCTTAACCTACACTTCCCCAGCTGTAAAGGTTTAAAATATAAACTAACACATGCAGCCAGCTTTTCCTATATGAGCACGCAGATATGGAATGCTTTGCCACATAACTTAAAAACAATTTAAGAAATAACTAACTTTCGTAAATCTTTGAAGACCTATCTCTTCAACAAGGCATACGAAATGGAACAATAGTTATTTATAACACATCAACACTCCACCTAGTTTCTGACTATTTTCTGTTTACATCTGGTCTCTATGGAATACCTGCAGCTGACAGAGAGCCTGGTATTCCTTTCAGTTTCACTTTCACCCTGGAATGGCGATTGCCATAATGGGACCTTGTAAGCCACATTGAGCCTGCAAATAAGTGGGAAAATGTGGGATACAAGTACAATAAATAAATAAACACTGGTCTAATCTACTTGTACTCCCTTGTTCATATTTTCTTGTTCTGTCCAAAATTTTATAGTAGTCTTAAACTCTACTCCTTTTTCAGTTTAGTTTATTATAATATTTAACTGCATTTTGCAAGCAACAACACAGAATAACATTAGCATAAAACAAAATTACAATGAACTAAAAACATCAAAACAAAAAAGAATTACAAAATAAGATAAACCAATCAATGACAGCAAAGAACAATTATCACAACTTATAGGGTCTTTTACTAAGCAGCAGTAAGCCCATCATGGGCTTGCCGCTCGCTAGTCCGGAACTGCCACCGGGCTACCGCAGCAGCCTGGCGGTAGTTCCCCCCCCCCCCCCAGCGCATGCCATTTCTGATGCTACAAAAATATTTTTATATTTTTGTAGCGCCGGTGTTTACCTGGCGGTAATCAGGCAGTGTTGCATGCTGCCGGGCTACTGCCGGGTTAGCATAGGAGCCCTTGTCGCCACCTCAGTGTGTGGCAGTAAATGCTCCCCCCTAAAATAGCCACTCAGCAAGTGGTTCACTTACTGCACGCCCATTTCATAGGGAAAAAAAGTGACAGCCTTTTACCCGCTGCGATAAAAGGGGGCCTCGGCGTGTGCCAAAAACACGTGCTGATGCTAGCGCAGGCCCCCCTTTATCACGGCTTAGTAAAAGGTTTCATAATTTGCCACATCTTAAAAACAAATCTTTTACGTTAGTAGCACTTTTTTTTTTTTTTAATAAATCCAGGCTTTCCATCTGCACTCTGGAACGTATGTAATACATGCTAGCTAATTTTTAAAGTTAAATATGCACCTATGATTCTGGTCCCAAGGTGTGGGCCTTGACTCTCTGGTTAATGGTATCTATCTTGTTATGTAGTAGGTGTTTAGTTGGGAGTATGTGCCTTTAAGAGATGCTGATGTCACCTCTGACATCTAGTGGATATGAATGATGAATCACAGTGGGTTGGATCTTCTCTTTGCTGTTGCCTTTCGGCTTAACTGTTGCATGAGCTAAGGGTGGCACATGTTTTTCTGTGGAGGTAGGTTTACCATATGTCCGGATTTACCCGGACGTGTCCTCTTTTTGAGGACATGTCCGGGCAGCTGGGCGGGTTTTGCCAATCTGGCCGTTTGTCCAGAAATCCGGAAAAACGGGCAGATTGCTAGCCTCCCCTCCCCATAGTTACTACTGCCCTAGTGATCTAATGACCTCTTCCGCCTTCGGGGCAGGAAAGAGCCCCCCTCTTTCCTGCCCGGAGCGCTGCCCTGCATGCATCCTTCCTGCTGGTGATCTTGGCGCCGATACAAAATGGCCGTTGAGAGTTGACGTGACCTCGCGAGACTTCAACTCTCGGCGGGCATTTTGAATCGGCGCCGAGATCACCAACAGGAAGGATGCAATCGGCAGTGCTCCGGGCAGGAAAGAGGGGGCTCTTTCCTGCCCCGAAGAGGTAATTAGACCACCAGGGCAGTAGGTAAGGGGAGGGGGTGACGGGGTGTGTGACGGGGGGAGGGGAAAATGTGACGGGGCGGAGTGAGGGTGTGAAAGGGGGCGGGGTGTGTGGTGGGCGGGGCATGTGTCATTTTTGGGGGACAAAATATGGTAATCCTATGTGGAGGGAGTAAAGAAAATACATAGCTCTTAGACCTATGGCCTTTCTCTTTTTGTTAAACCCTTCAAAGGATTGTTGGAGGCACCAGGAGGAAATATTCTGTGATGGAAGTTTAATCAGTTCACTATCAGCATTACATAAATGGGTCATCTAATTTTTCAGATAAAATAGCTGGATGTGGCAGGAGACAAATTCAGAGTGTTGAGATTTATGTGACACTATAATAATCTGTATAAAACTTATTACTGGTGCCACCATTGTGTGAGCAAGGTGGGAAAAATAAGGGCAGTTCACTACATCTAAGAATTCATTTTTTTCTTTCTGTTTTTGTTTTTAAATGACCACCTAGGCCCTATTGTAACATGTTTCTCCATCCTCCAGGAGAAGGCAGTTCTGATACGAGGAACATTGGTCACTTTAGCATGTTCAGACCAGGGTTCCTAATCTGTCACAGATTCAGACTGCTTTTACTTGGCTTCATCTCAGGAGCCCATGGACTATACTTTATCACAGTAGCCAAGGTGACCTTATTTCATGGATAAAGCACAGTTGCTGTGTAAATTATTTGCTTCATTTCTAGTGTGTTTCAAGCAGGAGGATTACGGTCACATTTTGGGAATGGCTGAAAATGGCAGCTTTAGCTTTTTAAGTTTGTGCAGTTCTTCATCAGTAATGATTGGGAAAATTGTCAGATGTTGCATCTAGCCTAATTGAAAAAGACAAATGGGGTTCACACTCTCCACAGAAATGAAACCCAAACAGAAAGGGTGGAAAAGAGCCAAGTCCAAGAGATCAGTCCAAACACCAGGATAAGATGCTCCAAGTACAACTTTATTTGGACCCTACACGGTCCGTGTTTCGGCTACGAGAGCCTTCCTCAGGGGTCAGTCAATGAGTGCTCAGCTTTATATCGATTGACGGTGGAGCGTGTGGATATCTGGTCAAAAATACGTGTAGTGTCCGACTCGAATAAAATCAAGTTTAAAATTCTGGTGTTTGGACTGATCTCTTGGACTTTGGTTCTTTTCCACCCTTTTTGTTTGTGCATCTAGCCTAATTTACATATTTATTTATTTTTATTTTATTTATTGCATTTGTATCCCACATTATCCCACCTTTTTGCAGGCTCAATGTGGCTTACAATTCAACATGAGTTGTGGAAATCTATATGAGAAAATACATTTAGTATAGCAAAAGGATCTTATACGGTGGTAATAATAAAACCAGATAATGTCTTAGCAAGTCTTAGAGTAGGACAGTTCTAGTTTCATAAGGAGGGTTCACATGTATTAATCTGTGTGGTAGGTTCTTTTGAAGAGGTGGGTCTTCAAAAGTTTGCGGAAGGTAATCAGTTCATAGGCCGTTTTTAAGTTGCGTGGCAGTTCATTCCAAAATTGTGTGCTCAGATAGGAAAATGTTGACGCATGAATTAGTTTGTATTTTAGACCTTTGCAATTAGGGAAGTGAAGGTTAAGGAATGTGCGGGATGATTTTTTGGCATTCCTTGGTGGTAGGTCTATCAGATCTGTCATGTAGGCTGGAGTGTCACCGTGGATGATTTTGTGAACTAGAGTACATATTTTGAACGTGATGCGTTCTTTGAGTGGGAGCCAATGTAGCTTCTCTCATAGGGGTTTGACACTTTCATATTTTGTTTTACCGAGTACGAGTCTAGCTGCAGTGTTCTGGGCTGTCTGAAGTTTCTTGATTATATACTCCTTGCAGCCAGCGTGGAGTGCATTGCAGTAGTCAAGATGACTGAGAACCATTGATTTTACCAATATGCGAAAAACGGTCCTTGGGAAGTAAAGTCTTACTCTTTTTAATTTCCACATATCCCATACATAATTCTATGTGCTCCTTTTCACAAAACCAAGATTATCTTCCAGCCCTCAATATTACTGCTGCCTTCAGTATTAACTAAAAAAAAAGTACTACAGTGATGGCCCTTGTTAAAAAAAAGAAATTTGTGCAGGAATTTGCATCAGTTTTAGTGCATAGTTAGCCACTTTTGATGTTCCGATATGTCTCTGCCTCTCTTGTGCTATGTTTTATGTATTTTTCTTACAGATGCTTGCTCTGCAGAACGTGTGACCCAGAAAAGGAAACTTCCCAGTCCTCAGCATTCTTCAAATGGTCACTCTCCACAAGACAACTCTGCTAGCCCCATCAAGAAGAAAAAGAAGCCTGGGCTGCTCAATAGTAATAAGGAGCAGGTAAACCAAGTGCACCTTACAGCCAAGTCGTTACGCTTCTTTCAAAGTGTGACTAAAAATATGCAAAGCTAATTTAACTCCTCTAATACTGTGAATAAATATTGAACTATTACCTGAAAAGAGTAAGTTATTGCAATTTTAGGGTAAGCAGATCTTTAATTTAATCAGAAAATGAAAGCTGATGAGAAAATTGGAATATTGGATGTGATAAAAGAAATCCAGGTGCAAATAGCCCATTAAGCAGAATACCTTGCAAAGTGGGGTGGTGTTAAAAGTGGATATTAAATCACTAATGAATCAATATTCATGTGGTTACATCAAATCTTTTTATCTTGTTTGTTCAAGAACAGTTGAATATGAACTGTTAACATGCTGTGCCTAGACAGAGACACTATAAATTAGAAAGTTATCTTTTATATAGATGTATATCATAGGAATTAAAGGGGGTAGTTATTAAGGTGTGTTATGGTCATAATGTATGTTAATGTACTTTAGATTACTGTAATGCAGATTAATTTAAGTCACCATGGGATACATAGTAATGAGATGCAGTGCATGCACAACACCTCATTACTATGTAAGTTAACACAGCTTGCGGTGAATACTGCAAGCAGTGTTACACCTGGAAAAATGATGCTAGTAAAATGCTGACGTTTTTCCTGACTAGGAGCATCGAACTATTAAGCTGCAACCCAGTGGACCCAGTCCCTTTCTTAAAGGGCCAGCCATTCTAATTTAAAAGTCTCCTTTCTCTCGCTGTCCTATCTGTACTGACCTCTAGTGGTAGTACTGTGATGCTACTACAAGGAGTTGCTGCCACCATTTTGAACATAGTGCCAGCAGGGACAGGAGTAACTAGGGATCGCTTCTGCCCCATACCCACTAGACCCTAGGGATTTTTCAGGGTAGGCTTCGAGAGGCATCAGGAGGAGGCAGTATGTGATGAGGACATTGAGGAAAGTTTTTTTGATGAAGGAGCATCTGGAGGATGAGAGTGTGACGATGGAAGGGGACATCGGAAGGAAGGAAGGGGGAGTTTTATATTACATCGGCCAACCTCTTTCAGTTGTGACCTGGGAGCAGTGCCCTGCAGCTTAGCAGCCTGAAGCTCCTGGGCACAATGAATAATGTTGCTTTTGAGGCTGATCGCAAGCAGCGTTATTCATACACCACAGGAGTGACAGTCTACGGTACAGAGAGAGTGCAGGTTAATCACTCCCATGGTAAATTAAGGAGCAATAAAAGTGTGACATTTACCTCACCTTAACAACTACTTTTCTAAATGTCAAAATGTGCCAGTAATATGCTTTGAAATGGTGAAGTGCTAATCTAACTAGCAACTCTGAAAATTTATTTATTTATTTTTTAATTACTAATCTACAAGTAAGTGTGAATAATTCTGCAGATGTCAAATCTTCCTTTTTGTGGCATTTTAAAGTCCAAACTTTTGAGCATGTAGCATCATGCTTATTGATTTTGTTTTTTTTTTAATTGAGTACTGCTGCATTGCATTTTAATTTTGAAATTAGAAACGTAAATGGAATTGTTTAGTGCATAGTGGTATATTCATAAGTGACTACACACACATCTTTGCCCTTCTAGTTCTTAGGAAAAAAAAAATGTATCCTCTGATAAGTAACCAGAAAAGTTTGGATTAACTTGTTATAGAAATAGTGCAAAAAATGCAGACGGTTCATTGAATGAATGATAGTTTGTGTTTTCTATTGACAGTATATAATCAAGCACCAGGACAGAATAGTGTAAAGTTCTGAGCATGTGCAGCAATGTAATCAGAGAGTCACCTCTTGTTAGTCTTCTGACATTTATTTATTTGGATTTTGCTCACACCTTTTTCAGTAGTAGCTCAAGGTGAATTACATTCAGGTACTCTGGAAATTTCTCTGTCCCAGGAAGACTCACAATCTAAGTTTGTACCTGAGGCAATGGAGGGTTAAGTGACTTGCCCAAGATCACAAGGAGCAGCAGTGGGATTTGAACTGGCCACCTCTGGATTGCAAGACTGGTGCTCTAACCACTAGTCCACTCCTCCACTATGGCAACATTCCATGTAGAATCTTCAATAGTAGCAACATTCCATATATTTATTTAGATTTTGCTCACACCTTTTTCAGTAGTAGCTCAAGGTGAGTTCCATTCAGGTACACTGGATATTTCTCTGTCCCAGGAGGGCTCACAATCTAGGTTTGTACCTGAGGCAATGGAGGGTTAAGTGACTTGCCCAAAATCACAAGGAGCAGCAGTGGGATTTGAACCGGCCACCTCTGGATTGCAAGACCGGTGCTCTAACCACTAGGCCACTCCTCCACATTGTTCATCAGTTCTTAAAAATAAATGACTTATCTTCTTTTTCCTTTGGAAAATGTTATTTATGCAATTAGTATATCTACCCAAGTCTGGGTTTCAGCCATGCAGTAGAAAATCCAGAATTTGAATCCCCATTCTGAAAATCTGATTTGTCTAAGTGCGGAAGGTTGTCTGCATGCACCTGAATAAGTACCACCTAGATCAACTTTATTTATGAACAGAGAGTGATAACTCCTTGTGTAGGAAGAGGATAGAAGAAAGGCTGTTTCTGTGTGCTCCAGTAGATCATCTTCTGTAGATGTTGCCTTTCCCTTCATGTGCAGTGACTTTAAAAGTTCAGTATTCTTCCGAATCAGCACAAGTCTTGACTGAGACTTCTTATTCCAATGGAATTGTCTTCAGAGTAAGACAATTGCAATTGGAATAAGTTAATTTCAAAGATGCCCTTTAAAATCTAGAGAAGTGTCAGCACAGCCTCTAGGTACAAACAAATATAGGCTTCTTCTGCATGACAAAATCGTAGTGCTGACTTTCACCTTTTCCCATCAACACAGATACTTCAGCTGACTCCCAGTACAGATATACCAGTGAAAGTATTACACTTCCGATGCAATACATAGTAACGTAGTAAATGATGGCAGATGTAGACCTGAGCGGTCCATCCAGTCTGCCCAACAAGATAAACTCATTTTACATGGTATGTAATACTTTATATGTATACCCAACTTTGATTTGTCCCTGCCTTTCTCAGGGCACTGACTGTAAAAGTCTGCCCAGCACTGTTCCTGTACTAAAAGTTCTGAAGCTAACGTCAAAGCCCCTTAAAATTTACACTCCAGCCCCTCCATATCTATTCAGTCACGATCAGGGCACAGACCGTAGAAGTCCGCCCTGCACCGGTTTTACTCTCCAAATACTGGCGTCAACACCCATTTTCCGCTGAGATTCCATAGATCCATTTCTTCTAAACAGGAATTAGGTTTAGAATGGTTTAGTTTGCAGGAACCATTGCAAATGCAATCTTGCTCCCCAATCATAGTACGTCTGAGCAGTGATTGTCCATCCAGTCTCCTCTGGCATCTACTCCAGTTCTTGTCACAGTTATGGATAAAGTCTTCTCCATGTTTTGCTGCCTCTACCAGAGAAACTTCACTTGCTTGTGCAAAAGATTACTTTTGTCAAGGTTTACTGTAAAGATGTGCCATCTGTCCAGTGTCTTCTCTCCCAGTGCAGATGTCTGTCCATGGATGTTATCTCTGCACAGCCACATTATTTCATCTCAAGCTCCAGTAGTGTTTCTTCTGTCTATTTCAGATTAATAAATGCAAAAAGGGTGCACACTACCTCCTTCATCACCACATTTGGAAATTTTTCAAAGTGGCCTGGAAGTTTACCAAGAGCTTGACTTTCTTTTATCGAAATCTTCTTTAGACAAAGAACAGTATTCTACAGGAACTCTCTCTGAGCCCTTTCCTCCTCCTCTTCCTGCTTGGTATGAATCTCCCTGTTTAAAATATTTCCTGTCTGATTTGTTCAACAAGTCCAGAGAAGTTCCCATTCTTCTACAGTTGGAAGTAGAATGTGGGTCAGATATGCTTGGACTCTTGACTTTTATAAAGGCACAAAGGCCACAGTAGCCATACCAGTACATGGCAGACCCCACTGTTTTTAATTAGGTGTATTTAAAATACAAAATATAACAAACTCCTGTGTTCCAACAAGATTCACTTATCTCATTCTTCAACAGTAGTTGAATTGGTAATAGGAAAAAAATGTGACAATTCTGGACCATTTGAGAGAGAGTATTTCAGGGTGCCTTTTTTTCCTGCAAGAATTGCAGCTCGTCAGCTCTACATGGTTTAAAATATACATACCTATCTAGAAGAGTTTTCAAATCACAGTCTAGCTAGCAACTGCTCTTTGGAGGCAGATGAGTGTAGAACCCATCTTATACGCTCGGTGAATGATGTTGACATCACTTGGAGAATTTCAGCTTCTGCCATTGCTACAAAATAACTGGCATGGCTATGAACTTCAGGCTTGTAGGAAGATGTGTATACTAGATTGGCAGATGTGATATGCCCTGGTGATCCCCTCTTTGGAGACAAGGTGAAAGAATAGATACAGTGCAAGGAGCGTGGTCAGAAGATGAACAAGTGAATCCATATCAAATCATCTGGCGCTCAACACACCATTTTACTCCCCAAGAGCATTTGCCGATCTTACTCAAAATTTCAGTTTTAATCCAGATGGACAGTCACGATGCCATATTCTATGTCAACAGAAAGGGAAGGCTGAGTTCCCTGTGTCTATGTAGTGTGGCAGCACAAATTTTGGACAAATTTTTTTTCATCACATGCAAATTTATGCAGACCACCTCTCGAACACTCAGAATCAGATTGCAGATGAGCTTAACCACGTTTTTCAGCTCCCATGAGTAGTCCTTGGATCCTCACACCATGTAAGATATTTTTTAAGAGTGGAGAACCACTCGGAGACCTGTTTTTAAGTAGCAAAATTGCAAAGCTGTTCCACAGTTCAGTACACCCCTCCATAGATTGTTGTGAGGAATATGCTAGCCATAAATTGGACCTGACCTTCCTCTAGGCTTTCCCATCCATCCCTTCCTCTAATAACAAAAACCCTGTGCAAGTTTCCAAAAATGCCCAGTAGAAGTGATCTTCATAGTACTATGCTGGCCTCATCCAGAACTGGTTCCCTCTTTTCAAAAGGATCGTGATTCTTCTGCCTTGGAGGCTTCGAACCTTTCCAGCTTTCATAATGCAGAGTGAGGGCTTCTTTCTGCATCCCATGCACAAGTCATTGGTCCTAACAATGTAGAAATTGAGCAGCATTTAGTTGCTTACCTGGGCCTATGAATGTTTATTCAAGGTGTCTTGGTGGCAGCAAGAAATCTTTCCATCAGACATGCCTACACATTTAAATGGGTAGATTTTCCATCTGGTGCTTCACTAAATGGTCAAAGTCCTGCAAAGTGTTCTCTAAACATCATCATCATCATTGCACATCATAATCATAAGTACATAAGTAATGCCATACTGGGAAAAGACCAAGGGTCCATCGAGCCCAGCATCCTGTCCACGACAGCGGCCAATCCAGGCCAAGGACACCTGGCAAGCTTCCCAAACGTACAAACATTCTATACATGTTATTCCTGGAATTTTGGATTTTTCCAAGTCCGTTTAGTAGCGGTTTATGGACTTGTCCTTTAGGAAACCGTCCAACCCCTTTTTAAACTCTGCTAAGCTAACCGCCTTCACCACTTTCTCCGGCAACGAATTCCAGAGTTTAATTACACGTTGGGTGAAGAAAAATTTTCTCCGATTTGTTTTAAATTTACTACACTGTAGTTTCATCGCATGCCCCCTAGTCCTAGTATTTTTGGAAAGCGTGAACAGATGCTTCACATCCACCTGTTCCATTCCACTCATTATTTTATATACCTCTACCATGTCTCCCCTCAGCCGTCTCTTCTCCAAGCTGAATAGCCCTAGCCTCCTTAGTCTTTCTTCATAGGGAAATCGTCCCATCCCCGCTATCATTTTAGTCGCCCTTCGCTGCACCTTTTCCAATTCTACTATATCTTTCTTGAGATGCGGCGACCAGAATTGAACACAATACTCAAGGTGTGGTCGTACCATGGAGCGATACAACGGCATTATAACATCCTCACACCTGTTTTCCATACCTTTCCTGATAATACCCAACATTCTATTCGCTTTCCTAGCCGCAGCAGCACACTGAGCAGAAGGTTTCAGTGTGTTATCGACGACGACACTCAGATCCCTTTCTTGGTCCGTAACTCCTAACGTGGAACTTTGCATGACGTAGCTATAATTCGGGTTCTTTTTTCCCCACATGCATCACCTTGCACTTGCTCACATTAAACATCATCTGCCATTTAGCTGCCCAGTCTCCAAGTCTCGTAAGGTCCTCTTGTAATTTTTCACAATCCTTATGAAACATTGGAGCCAGTGGTGAAAACCTTACTTCTTGCCCAAGGTACTTTCCTGTTCTGAGCCATGTGTAACTGCACTTTGGAGTTCAGTTCACTCCTGGATGTTACTCAGCCACCTTTATTTTTGCCCTTCCTTTTTTTCTCAGTTCTTCCAAATATCACTTTTTATCAACCTAATGTCTTTTATCCTACAAATGTATCCAAACATCACCAGTTTCTTTGCTTTGTTTTTGTCCACAGCCATTACTTTCCTGTTCAAATCCTCTGGGATCTCTCCGTTGTTCACCCTATCCTTTCAACTTCTTCTTATTTTCCTGTAAAACCTAATTTCAAATGTGTTCAACTTCATAGGCTTCCATATCTTTTTTTTTTTTTTTTTTTTTTTTTTAAAAGAGTCTAAGACTTGCATTCATATAGCAATTCATGTTCACAATTTGGTTATTGTGTTAATGTTCTTGCTATTTATAATCTTTATTTATTAAATTTTACATTTATATCAATATAACATAAATGTAGGAAATACAGAAAAACTTATTACAAAGCAAGAGAATTACCTGCAAGTTTGAGTCAAAAATATTTCTAATTTTTACTTTGTCCACAACATAATGAATCAAGAGCTAGGAAATTCTAACATTAAAGTATTTAAATAAGGGGAAACAGAAAAAAAAAAATCTCTCTTTCCCCCTTCTTCTCCCCTTCTTCCCTCTCTTCCCCCTCTTTCCCCTTCCTATTTTAACTGAGCGGACGGGAATTACAAACAGCCACAGCCGATTCTAACAGCATTACCTTAATTACGGGTACTATTCCTGGGGTATAACATTCTTTTCCTTTGCTTCAATGAAATCTAGTCATTTCTTAGGGTTAAAAAAAAGGTAGCTCACCAAATTCAAGGTAATACAACATTTACATGGAAATTTCAAAATAAAAGTTCCACCTAATTTTAAAACCCATGGTTTATACATCAAAAATTCCTTTCTTTTCTTCTGAGTGACTCGCGCCAAATCAGGGAAAATTTGTATTCTTTGACCCATGAATAAATCCTTCATATGCCTGAAATATAACCGCAAGATGTTATTGCGGTCAAGTTCAAGTGCGAATGTCACCAGCAATGTAGTGCGTTCGGTAATTAAATCAAGAGAAGACTCCAGGAATTCTGTGAGGTTCAATTCCATGGTAGGAGACACCTGAGGTTTGTCTTTAGGTAATGAAAATGTCCCAGTAATATACTGGGTTCTCGTTATAGGGGGATAACCCTCTTCTGAGAGTCCCAGTATATCTTTGAAATATTTTTTCAACATATCCAGTGCATTAATTAAAGGAGATTTGGGGAAATTCAAAAATCTCAAGTTACTCCTCCGTCCATTATTCTCAAGGTATTCCAATTTTTGATCCTGGATTTCTCGTTCCTTAATTAAGGCCTCTGTTAAATTTTGTAATTTCTCAATCTGTCCTTCAATTTTTTGAGTCTTAACATTCTGCTCTTGAACTTGTTCAGCCATTAATTGATTAGATTTCTTTATATCGGTGATTTCATTTTTTAAAGAAGAATTCAGCAGAAGAAGATTGTTATTTACTCCCTGGATAGCATCCCACAATATATTCATTGTAACCACTGCAGGTCTTTTCAATACTCCAGTACTCACGGCCTCGATCTCCCGGTCAGTTGTAGCAGATCCTCGAAGAGAGTCCTGCATTGCTGTTCCTCTGTCCGGGGTAGATGTGCTCGTGGGTCCTCCCTCAACAACCTCTGTAGAAGCAGAATTCTCCAATGGTTCCAGTCGTCGTGACCCCAGGAGCAACAAATCGCTTCCAGGTCGCGGAGGTGCAGTGTGAGAGGGAGGGCTGAGCGTTACTCCCTCAATGCTGCACTCGCAACGGGGCCGAGTTCATCGAAGTGGGTGTCCGAGTTCCAGGGTCGCCAACCCCAAAAGTGTCCAGAGTCGTCTGGCGAGTGGTGGAAATAGTCTGCGGGACCACGGAGGTAGGAACCGCCACCTTTCCTTTTCTCTTCCCCATCGATAGGTTAGAGAAAATTCCGCTACAGCAGCGCGTCTGTGGAAAACCTCAGGAGCGGGCTAACCCGACATCCGTTCACGACGCCATCTTGATTCGGGTCGTGTTAATGTTCTTGTTAAATCATCATCTATATATATAAAAGGCAACCCCAACGTTCTGAAGCCTCCATGGAAGTTGAGGCGCCCGAGATATCCGGTGTGCCCTGGAGTGTCTGCACCGCCCTCGCGTCAAAACGTCATGACGTCGAGGGCGGAGCTATTGACACTCGAGGGCCGAAACGGCCCACAGCGAACAAGGCAAGTAGCTTCGAGGGACGGAGGGAGGGGGCCCCTTGCTAGCGCCCGTTTCCGCTCAGAAACGGGCATTTTTTCCTAGTATTACAATATCTCTAATATCTCTCTTGTCTAGAACTGCAAACATCCTCCATCAGAATACATCTCATTGCACTTCCAGTCTATTGTGCCCCAAAAGATAGAGTGCTGACTTCAGTGTCCAATCATTTTTAGATTCATGAAGAGGCATCTTCATGTCAAATCAGCAGTGTAGAACAACCTATGCCATGGCATATTTGATATTGTCCTTACATCTATCATAAAACCATTGCTTGATCACATGGAATCTTGATCTCTCAAGCATCTCACCTGAAAAGTACTCTTTATAGTAGCAGTTATGTCAGCTAGAAGAATTGATGTGATTCATGCTATGGTCATGTATGAACTATACACTCAGTTCCATCATAAAGTGGTTTAATGAATTTGTCCTATTATCTTTGCTACCCACCTGCTTCATACCTTCATGTCTCGATACTCCATTTTTACTAGGTCTCAGTCAGAGGCAGTGCATTCAGTTGAGACCTGTTTTTGTAATGTCTGCAATTCTCATATCCTCTTTGATAGAGGGGCTTGCTCCTGGACAATGGACAACTTATCTATAAAGGTAAGCACTCTGAGCTTAGGTGTTGACCCCTTGTGTGCTTGATGATCTGCTCGTTGATGGAAAAATATCTGTAACAAGTGTTTTCCATAGACAGAAGGATTGATTGGGTACACAAGCCTTCCTGTCTCCCTGAGAGTTGCACTGCTTGAGCTATGGAACCGAAGAGACCACTGCATGCAGGAAGGGCTGCACATGGCCAGAACTTCACACCGGGAACGTGTGATGTCACCCATTTGTGTGCCCACTGTTTGTAGAAAACATCTGTTAAGGTACAGCTATGCTGTAACATAATGCCTTGAATAGACCCTATTACTGAAGTCTTACTCAACTTTTGAGTGTATTGGAGAATGGGCAACAGATGTATGTGTTACAGAAAGCTGAAAAGAGGTTAGAGATGTCTGACAAAAATAAATTAAAAAATAGGTGGTGGTTGATACTTTTTTTCCCCCCCGAAACTCTGTTTTATAAATTTCAAATGCTCAATGGCACCAAATTGATCATATAATTAGTCCAGCTTTTATCTGTATTTTATAATTTATTTAAAATGTTTCTTAATAATTCATAGCTTCCCAAATCTGTTATCAATTCCCACCCCCCCACCCCCAACAAGCCGGTCAGGTTTCGGGAGTGCATGAGATACATTTGCATATACTGGAGATCAAAATATATGGAAATATCTCATTTCCATTCATTGTGGATCTTCTGAAATCCTGACTGGCTGTGGAGTCTCCCAGGATGGATTTGCAAAGCTATGCAATAAACTGTATACTGTTGAACTAACTGAATTTTTCATGTTGTAACTTTATTATTATTATTTTTTTTTATTGTTAAATGACTACGAATCTCTGTCTTCTTGCCTACATTTCAGTCAGAGCTAAGGCATGGTCCGTTTTACTATATGAAGCAGCCACTCACCACAGATCCTGTTGATGTTCTACCGCAGGATGGACGGAATGATTTCTACTGTTGGGTTTGCCATCGGGAAGGCCAGGTACTCTGCTGTGAGCTCTGTCCTCGAGTTTATCATGCAAAGTGTCTGAAACTGACAGCTGAACCAGAGGGGGATTGGTTTTGCCCCGAGTGTGAGGTAAGTCAGGTAAAAGGAAAAAAGTGCTCTGTCATTTCTAGAATCCATACTGTAGAGCTTCTTAAATCTGATGACCCATAGCCATTCAGATGTGCAGGTAAAAAAATACGCTTGAAATTTATCTGAAATTGTGTCAAGATATTCATTGTGGATATCCTGAAAACCTAGTTGGCTTGCAGTCTCCAGCTCGGATATTTGATGCCCTGTCCCTACCGACTGTAGGTCTGACAACCCAAGTAACATCTGTTGGAAGCAATAACAGACCAGATGTTATAGACAAGTCTCTTGAATAAAAGCATTTTTTTTTTTCTTGATAGTGTTTTGGCCTTTGTATGTATTCTATTTTCCTTTATTTCAGGACTTTTCTATGCATGTAACAAATCCTGGAAATGCTCTGCTGAGCTAATCTCAAAGTTTACTGCATAAAAGTCCCAAACAAGTGGACAAGAATTTTTTTTTTCGTATTTGTATCCATGTGACGTGATTTATAGGAAGAACACTGGCTATATATCAAAATCATTTGAAGTTTGCATCTACGTTACCAGAAGTGTTTTAGATTGGGTTTTATTTCTTAGAACAGTGGTTCCCAAACCTGGTCCTGGAGGCACCCCAGCCAGTCAGGTTTTCAGGATACACATAATGAATATTCATGAGCTAGATTTGCATGCACTGCCTCCACTGCATGCAGATCTCTCTCATGAATATTCATTGTGGGCATCCTGAAAACCTTACTCCCTGGGGTGCCTCCAGGACCAGGTTTGGGAACCACCGTCTTAGAACATTCAACAGATGTTATGTAAAAGTAATACCACTATATTATAGCATACATTTGATATACAAATCTAAACAGTAATATATATTTTGCTGATTCAGTGTTTTCTTTCTTTTGTTTGTTTGTTTTTAGAAAATCACTGTTGCAGAATGCATAGAAACCCAAAGTAAAGCTATGACGATGCTGACCATTGAGCAGCTTTCATACCTGCTTAAGTTTGCACTACAGAAGATGAAACAGCCAGGGGTATGGAGAATTGTTTCTTGTTTCTCTATAGCAGTCTAAATGCTGTTCCACATTATGAATGCTGCATCGCTATTTTAGTTTTTATTGTATGTATGGTAGGGGTATTGGACTGAAGTCCTTGAGAGTTGCACGATTTTCACAAAATTGCCTAATCATGGCTGCCCCAACCACTAGGCAAGACTAGGCAGTCACTTCTTGAGGGTGCCAAAGAGCAGGTCCTGACAACTACACAAAGTAAAAGAAACAACAAGAGGTACTTTATCAGATGGGGAGGGTGAGAGTTTTCAAACGTTCACACTTATTTTGGCAGGAGTGGTGTTGGTTTGGTCATGATAGTTGGTAGGGTCTTATGGGACCTAAAGTTAATTGGGTACAAGGCTGAAGGTTTGCCTAGGGCACCTAATATCCTTGCATTAAGCCTGTGCTGAATGCATATATGCATTTTGTGGGCAAATATATTTCATGTGATAGTGATTTGTTTTCTGTTCTGACTAGTGATGGCATTCCTTTCTAGTTAATTTGTTTATATTGTTGTACACTGTCTTGTCAGCATTGATAAGGTAGACTACAAAATCTCTCCATAACATTAAGGTTCAAGGTTAGGTTTATTTGATTGTCTGCGTAGAGTCGGGCCATCCAAGCGGATTACATACAATAATATTATTTAGAAAATAAAAAGTTACAATCTAATAGAAGTAACAGAAAATATAAAACACCACTAGCGGCTGCATTCCAATAGATCCCAGTATCCAAAGCAATCCATTTCTCTAGGTAGGCCTTGATCAAATAGTAAAAGCTGAGCGAAATAAATGGGTTTTTAGCATAGCTTTAAATCCAGAAAAAATACCTTCTGTACATAGTGAGATAGGAAGGGCGTTCCACTGTGTAGGCCCCGCAACACTGAACATAAATGTTCAATATGTACTTAAAGGCACAGCTCAACTGTAGGTATAGTCAGCAGGTGGTGTTGGCTGGAGTGCAAGGCCCTTGGTGGAACATAGGGTAAGAAAACAAAAATGAAGGGGAGCCCGAATATAAGATCTTATACACAATTTGATATTCCATCAGAAGCCAGTGTTTGAGTTGTAACAGTGGAGTCACATGATCAAGCTTTTTGGTGTTATAGAGCAGTTTTTTTTACTATGCCGAAGGAATGGATCTTCAGGAGCTTAGTCAAGATCGGGAGGCGGGGCTGGTGGTTGGGAGGCGGGGATAGTGCTGGGCAGACTTATACGGTCTGTGCCAGAGCCGGTGGTGGGAAGCGGGACTGGTGGTTGGGAGGCGGGGATAGTGCTGGACAGACTTGTACGGTCTGTGCCAGAGCCGGTGGTTGGGAGGCAGGGCTGGTGGCTGGGAGGTGAGGATAGTGCTGGGCAGACTTATACGGTCTGTGCCAGAGCCAGTGGTTGGGAGGAGGGGCTGGTGGTTGGGAGGCGGGGATAGTGCTGGGCATACGGTCTGTGCCCTGAAGAGCACAGGTACAAATCAAAGAAGGGTATACACAAAAAGCAGCAAATATGAGTTATCTTGTTGGGCAGACTGGATGGACCGTGCAGGTCTTTTTCTGCCGTCATCTACTATGTTACTATGTAACAGCAATATTTTGTATTAACTGCAGCTGTCTGATCGCTCTCTGACACCTTTCAAAAGTGCGTTACAGTAATCTATATGCATGACGATGAATGCATAATGTGGCTCGGTCAAACAAATGTCGAACTGACCTAATTCATCTTAAATGAAAAAAGCATGTCTTAACAATAGATGACATGTGCATTTTGAAAGAGAGATTAGATGCCAGTATTGACTGCTAATACCTTAATGATATCACTAATCTGTAGAGTAGCATTTCCAAAATTAAAAAAAATTGGCAGTATAGGGGACTGTTGGGCTCTGTTAAATACTTGAAGACGTGTCTTTTGAATGTTAAGCTGCAGTTTTTCTTAAGCCAGGTCTCTAACTGCACCAGTTTAGCTTCGACAGCCACCAGTGAGGGAGCATCTACAGACTCTAAGGACACTAAAAATCTATACATCATCCTCCTAGATGCTTGGTATCAACTTCATAGATTGTACCAGAAAGGCCAGTGGGGGCAGAAATATATTGAATAACTTAGGTGCAAGGAGAGATCCTTGAGGGACACCGGACACCTCAGGGGAGTTCAAAACAGACAGAAACATCGTTTTGCCATAGAATCTAGTACATTCCAATGAAAAGGTAAGAGCAGTACCACTGGAGCACTTGGCTCGCTATTCCTTTGTCCAACAAGCAGGATGGGAACCAACCTAACCAAAGCCTGACCACATGATTCTTATTGACGATGGTTATACATTGACCATGTTTCCCATTATCCTTATTGCTACCCCATATCCATTCCTCTCCATTCTTCTACGCCTACCTCCCAATGCTCATTTCCTTCTGCACCCAATTCCTCCTATGTTCAATTTACTTATCCGTTAACCCCATTAATATTGTGTTTACTACGTATTGCTTACTTTTTTTTACAACTTTATAATTCTTTATACTGTTACTATGTAAGCCGCATTGAGCCTGCCATATGTGGGGAAAGCGCGGGGTACAAATGTAATAATAATAATAATAATAATAATAGGAGTAGTTCATGATGAACCATATCAAAAGCTGCAGTCAGATCTAAAGATAGCAAGAGGGTAGATTGTTTTTTAACTAGTTCTAGCTATTTGAGCGCTTTCCTAACATGGCAGTTTTTATGCTATGGTGGGGACAGAAACCCGTCGGATTAGGTGTAGAACATTGTGGAATTTCACATGTTTAGTCAGATATTCTAGTATAACATGCTCAGTGATTTTAGAGAGAAGAGGCAACTGGGCTATCAGCCTATAATTACTTGCAAGATCCCTATTTTGATGAATACCTTTGGGTTTCGGCCGTATAGTGGCTGCTTTTCAAACTGATGGCACCAGACCCTCTGCAATACTATTCCGCACCATCTGAGTTTTACAAGAAAGGAAACATTCGGCAAAACGCTTTATTAGAGACATTGACATGGGATCAGATGGTGCCATAGTGGTTCTGAAGGTGTGAATTGCTCAATCTATTACTGCTAATGTTGGAATCTCAAATCCCACATTATGGCCAGGTGTCTGAGTATCAGGTTGCGCCATTAATATTCTAAAACCAGACCAGTTTGTAGCTCTTGAAGCTCTTGGTTTGGCACCCCTTATGTATGAGCTGAGATTAGTTCTTAGTTTAATTTTTTGTTTGTGCTAAGAAAAGAGGACAGTATTGGGCTGCTGTAATATAGTATGTAGCTTATGAAGGAAGGTATCACAGTTTTGATTAGTAAAACTTTTCTCTTAATGAGTTTGGAACATACTGAACAAAGCAGAATGATTCATAATTCTGTTTCATTGTCAATATCAACAGTTCCTTATGTAGAAAATATTGTAGTTGCCATTTTAATTGACTGGAATACATAGAAATAAAGATCAATAAATAAACTTGTTCATTTTTTGTTCATCTAAACAGCTTAAGGTGAACCATAAAATACCATTTACAGGGATAATAGTCAAAACATTATGCAGTCAGGCCTGGTAAAACATAAATCAAAAATGCCACACTTAAATAATCAATGAAACTTAGATTGTGGGAAAGGCGTGGTCAAAACAGCCAGCTTTACATTTCTTACAGAAGCCCAGATTAGAATCGATTGGTCACAAGTCATATAATAATTCATTCCACAATAATGGCGTAATATACAAGAGAATTCCCTTGTCATGGCTCTAATCAACCACATACCTTTGGGGCATGGAACTCAAAAACAAGTTCTGCGAGGAACACAAGGAATTGGTTGGAATAAGTACAGGTGGACAATCTTTCAAATATTAGGAGACATTGAGGTTTAATATTTTAGTGTGAGAAAAAGTGCAATTAAAATAAACTCTAAACTCCCTAGCATAAGACAAATAAAATGATTGATGGTGTCCTTTTAAGCAAGAAGATGCCCAATAACATATTGAAAATCCTTTGTGCGTAAGTAGAAATAAGAGTCAACAAACAAGATGTAGGCGATATCTTTTTATTACACTAACTTAGAACATTGGTGAACTAGCTTTAGAGAGTTGTACTTCCGTAATCAGGTGAGCGTCCAAATCTTCGACTCAGACTCTCTCTTTTCAACTGACTGACCCGACTCAGACTTCTACTGTGTTTAGTAAAATAGAAATTTGATTAATTACAGAAACAGGATATTTGTTTATGTACAATATTAGGACCTATAGACCACAAAATATATTTTTGAAGTCTGAACAAAGATCTTGAACAAGGCTTACCCCACTGACCCAACTTAAATACCTGAACTCCGCGACACTATAACACCACAGTCAGTACTGATCACCAAACAATCTCATCTGTTCTTGCTATCCCCTTTATGGTCCCACCACATGTTCCTTCATGTGGTCCCTACCCGCCTACCTCAACTTAACCATTATTTGTATTTGTTTTACTCTGGAGTCTATCAACACCTCTCCGGTACCATGCAAGCCACATTGAGCCTGCAAATAGGTGGGAAAATGTGGGGTACAAATGTAACAACAAAAAAAATGTATATCATTTTATATATATATATATATATATTTTTTTTTTTTTTGTTACATTTGTACCCCACATTTTCCCACCTATTTGCAGGTTCAATGTGGCTTACATGGTACCGGAGAGGTGTTGATAGACATTATATAATAATGATAAATTTACCATATTATGTTGTAACTTTTTATTTATTTTATTTTGAAACTGGAGTGGTCAGTATATTTCTTCCCACTCTGACTCCAGCCAAAATTGCTTTCAACTCCACAGCCCTGCTGCCTATCCCTATAACTTGGCTATCTGCTTGAAATTGTGATCCAGAAAATCAATGACTTGGTGAACTTTTTTTTTTTTTTTTTAATATCTGTATTAGTTTTTGTGAAAAGTGCTTCTATAAAAATTGTTTCGCATGGAAAGTGGACACCCACTTTTATGCGACCTGAACATATGCATTCCTTGGGGTGTAGTTTGGGCAGAATGCAGGCAGGTTTGTTATGTACATGAATGTTTTACAGAGTATTTCTTCAAAATTTGTAGGCAATAAATCTGGAACCATCCACAATTCATGTTACAAAAAGAATGATGTTTCCTCAATATAAATTCCTCACCTCAGACCTCAGCGGTGCAGCTTGCCAACTTATCAGTACTTTTGAATTGACGAGTCTTATGCCCCACCTCGTCATCGGTCATTCAGGTGTGGTCTTCTAGTTCTTTCACTGATATCTTAAACTGATCTTCGAATCTCATATGGTCATATTACCTTAGTTCTATTAAATATGAAACATGCTATGCATACTCATCTTTTAAATGCGGTTTATGATCTGTAACTCAGGGGTCTTTAATCTGTCATAGACTGTTTCGCTAAAAATTGCTATATCAAGGCAATTCCCCCTAAGCGGGCAGATACCTGTAAGCCTCCATCTTTGACTCGAGTTTTATGGAGTATGCATATACACACACATTTATGCCACCTTCTGAGCAGATCTAAATTGATGTGTTGACATTTGGGTTATATCTGGGGCGCCTGTGTTATAAAGATACACAGGCAAATGTCTAAATGCAGATAAGTTCTGAGCTTTTTGTAAGAACTTTTTGCTGTTATACTTCTCTTTATGAAGGTCTAATGAAATTATAGGGATGAACACTCTCTTGCTTTTTCAGACCTATGATTATCAATAGAAATCAAACAAAGAAAATAAGATGATACCTTTTTTATTGACATAACTTAATAAGACCTATGATTGAAACATGAGAGTGTTTGGCAACATTTAAATTCACACTTTGTGGTTTGTTGACTGTCCTCTCTGCTGATGGTCCATAATAATTTTTTTAAATTTTATGCTGTGATTATGTGGATGATACTTTATAAATTCAACATAGACAGTAATGTGCCATTTATCAAATAAGCTTTCCAAGAGTGTGTAAATTCTCATACATAAGTTTATACCTACTCTGAGGAAACCGTTAACTGTGTTCTTGAACCTACATATTTTATAAAATACACACATACTTTCACAACTCCACCTAAACAACACCTACAGGAATGCTTATGTGTTACGAGTATGATCTTTTCAGCGCATGTTTGCAATGGCACAAATCCATAAAAACCCTTTTTCACATGTGAAACGGATGTTTGTGGCAATAAAAGCTTTATAAAATGATCGCATTATGCAGATGTGTTTATAATTATCCATAGCTGATAAAAAGATGGAAACCGTTGTAAAACTTAACAAGAAGATGGAAATCATTGTAAAACTTTTTTTTTTTTTTTTTATTTTCTTTAACAGACTGAGCCATTTCAAAAACCAGTTTCATTGGAACAACATCCTGATTATTCAGAATATATATTTCATCCTATGGACCCTTTGTACTTTAGAAAAGGTTGGTCTGCATTAAGTACAAGTTTCTGTGCCGTAACCTGGTTTTGCTCATTTAGTTTCTGATCTTTTTTCTACCTGCATAGTACTATTACTCATATTAGTATAATTAGAGCTTTTAATTTTAATCTGAAAAATGACCTTTCCAGGGGCACTCCTGCAAGGCTGTCGAAGGGGGGGGGGGGGGGGTGGTTTGTGGACAACGTTTTGGAGGGCCTGGCCTCCAAGGTGGGGCCTGGTGTCCAGGGTCTGTCTCTCTCCTGCTCTTGTATGCCGTACCGGTTATTGCGTTAATCCTGGCCGTAGGGCAGATGCACTGACGCAGGAAGGGAGGGGGCAGTGGTGGGCCTGAGTGAGGGGTGGCAACTGCGTGTGTCCTGAAGGGTGGAGGGGGGGGGGCTGCGGCCGCCCTGCCCCAGGCCCAGCTTATGTCTCCTGGCACCTGCTGTTGCTGCTGGATGACATT
Source organism: Microcaecilia unicolor (assembly GCF_901765095.1). Classification (NCBI taxonomy): domain Eukaryota; kingdom Metazoa; phylum Chordata; class Amphibia; order Gymnophiona; family Siphonopidae; genus Microcaecilia; species Microcaecilia unicolor. The sequence goes on from NC_044038.1 coordinate 220,260,901, forward strand.
ATTGGAGTGGGTAGGGATGTTGGAGGTCTCTACAATTTTAACCCTGCATGATGCTGGCCTCAGGAGTCTGACAGGCACACTGAGCAGAGGGAGCAAAGCAGCAAGTTCCCATCGATCTGAGGAGCAGTCCAGCATTGAGCAGGTGGACAATGAGGGTGGTTGTCTGACAGCTGACACTGGGGTTTGGAGAAGGGGACAGGTGCTAGAGAGGAGTGTGGGAGAATGGGAGAAGAGGTCTGATGCTGGGGTTGGGGCCCGTATGAGGCTGGGAATGGTAGAAGGGGGTTATCCTGGCAGATGGTGGGGTAAGTAGAAGGGGCCTGATGTTGGGGGAGAAGGGAAAGAAGTGGAAAGGGGAATTGATGCTACAAATTGGAGGAAGGCGTTCTAATGCTTGGGGCTAAGAGAAGAGGGTCTAGACTGAAAAGCTAAGTTTTGGGTCTTTGAATAGAATACACTGAAAATGCCACAACATACAAATTCAGTGATAACACCTTTTCTTCCAAACCCCCGGGAAAGCACCTAATTCTTAAAATATAAACCCCTAAAATTCCAAATGATAAACACTTAGGATCAGCAGCCCTGAATATAATCACTACCATTTAAGTTTGAGATAATTGAAGGACTTTTTTCCATATTGGACTTAGAAGGTTTTGAAAATAAGCCTGTCAGTTGTTCCTGTAGAGATATAATTTGCTAGGACTTTATGGTCATTTTTGTATAAATGTCTACTCCTAGCCAATATTATCAGATTTAGGAAAAACCTGTCTTGAGTTTTGGGTTCCTGTTTGTATTGAACAGTTGCTAGATTGTACAGAAAAGCAGAATGGGGTTCACACACTCCGCAGCAATCGAACACAACAGAAAAAAGGGGGGTGGAGAGGGCCCAATGTCAAGAGATCAGTCACCACACTCAAGGGTTAAGATGCTCCAGAAAAACCTTTATTTGGACCCAACATGGTCCATGTTTTGGCTGTATCAGGCTTCTTCAGGGGTCAATCAATGGATGTTCTATAATATATCAATTGATGGAGCATTTACTGATCAATTAATAAGAGTCACATGAAGCCTCCTTCATGCTTGTGCTTCCTTAAATCCACTCATCTAGGCCTTCAGGGTCATTCACCTCCAGTAACAAGCAGTTACTGGACCGTGTTGGGTCCAAATAAAGGTTTTCTGGAGCATCTTACCCTGAGTGTGGTGACTGATCTCTTGACATTGGGCCCTCTCCACCCCCTTTTTTCAGTTGCTAGATTGTGTCAAATGTAGATTTCAAGCCAGTGTTACTGAAGTTAGGTGCAGTGTCGTCAATAGATTGTTTTTTTTTTCCCTCCATTAAAATTTTCAAAATGCAATCAGTCTGTATAGTAGAACTTTGTGTTGTACACAAAGTTTATTTGAATTCATGAAGAATGAACTGCTGCAGTTCAAACACATGCAAAGCAGCTCATACTTTATGAATGTTTCTGAACACTGATATGTAAAAATATATTCATGGGCCATGTTTTGCAAGAAAAACATAACTATACCTCAGTGGGACTTGTAGTATGTATTTTTTTGCACGTGCAAGTTTGCTTTCTAGTTCATTTGGGTTGTAACTCTTGCATTAAAAGCCAAGAACCATGGAAATCTGCAGGATAATACATCAGCCCTTTAGTTTGTCATAAGTGAGCCATATAAACAAGAAGGAAAAAGTCTGTTCAAAAATATTTCACAGAAGTGAAATCATTCCATCTAAAATGATAATTACATTTTCTTCCTTTCAGAATGTAAAAAAGAAAATGTATGGTTGCACTGAAGCATTTCTGGCTGATGCCAAATGGATTTTACACAACTGCATTATTTACAATGGAGGTAGGCGTCGGTCTCCCTGTGATGTCGTCAGCCCTGGGTGCCATTGGTTTGAAATCTGTCGCGCGTGGTGTCATCAAGCCCAGGATGTAAATGGACATCCACGCCAGTGATGTTGCACCGAGCGGCTTTTTATTTTCGTACTGTGATTCTTCACCCTCATTTACAGGCATGGTTTAAAGCAAATTCAGGAACCAAAAGTCAGGGTTCATGGGACAACTGTAATGTTGCCCTTCATATTGAATAAATATTAAGGGATGATGACCTTTTATTTGGGCTGTAATCATGTGCAGTTTGGAAGATGGATAGAATAGAGAGACATTTATTTTGTACTGTGATTTGGGCAGATACTTTTTCTGGTTATGCTACATGTTGCTATGTCATAGGATGCAACCTGAGCAAGAGCGATGTTGATGACAATCATTTCAATTCTACTACTACTGCTATTTAACATTTCTAAAGTGCTACCAGTGTTACGCAGCACTGTACAATTTGTGATATCACTAATAATTTATTTCCATTTAACATGGGTTGCATAATTAAGGGCCTCTTTTATCAAGCCGCACAGCAATGCCGACAGAGCTTATTCAAAGTGAATGGGCTTTGTTGGCATTGCCGCACCAGGAAACCGCTAGCGCAGTTTGATAAGAGGCCCTGAGTTGCTATGAAAGTAAAAAAAAAAAAAAAAGAAGTAAACAGCCTTTCAAGCAATCTACCTTCTTTATAGTGCTCGCTTAACACAAATGAGTTCTTTTGCTAGATTGCCATGATGTACCAAATATTTTTCATTTAATTGGATGTAGCCTACCCCTTTTCATCAATAGCCGAAATGTAGGTATAGTAGGTATTTTCCTGTGTCCAAAATTTGGTCTCTTGTGTGTTAAAATTAATTTATGTACGGTAAACTGCTCAAATATGTGAACACACTAATTTATATCAAATTTGATTGTGTTCAGTATATGAATTTTCTTGATGGTAGAACTTCTCATAGGCATACTATCTTTTGTATCAGGATGTGGCAGTTGTGACTAGTGCCAAAGAAAAATTGGACAGTGGACCTTGCAGTTGAGGTCCATTCTTTCCAATGTAGCATTGACCTCTGGTTGTGTAGAGCAGGGGTTCTCAACCCTGGCCTTAGGACACATTCATTCAGTCAGGTGTTTAGGATACCCATAATAAATATGTATGAGATAAATTTGCATACAGTGGAGGCGGTGCATTGCAAATATATCTCAAAGTTAAGATTAAATAAACTAGAGTCCTACTTGTTATTGAATATAATCACTCAAGAGGCCTGTTTAGACCTCGGCGGTGCCTCACATAGCAGTAAGCTTTCATGCTTCAAGAATTATGCACCGAGTTCGTCATCGGTCTAAATATCTTTTTATTGACATCTATTTTTATCAATCTAAATTATTTCAATGAAGTGAAAAGGATGACAGTGCAATCAATAAATATTTGAATTGGTGACTTATCTTTGTTGGCTCAGGGATAGGCAGTCCGACATGGCACATATTTCGCATAGAGCTGTCTCAAGGATGTACCCCCGTTATAACTTAGCTCCTTCTCTCATCAGCTTGCCCCTGAGCTGACAAAGCTAAGTTCACTATTCGAATATTTATTAATATGCATTGTCATGCTTTTGACTTAAATGAAATAACTTAGATTGATAAAAGTAGATGTCAATGAAAAGATATTTAGACCGATGAGGAACTCTGTGCATAATTCTCGAAACATAAAAACTTAATGCTTTGAGTTGCACCGCCGAGGTCTATATTGGACTATTAAGTGATTATATTCAATAACAAGTTAGACTGTGGTTTATTTAATCTTAAACTTTGTGATCGACACTGGAGTTACCTTTTACCATATTATTTTTAGCTGTGCAAATTTATCTCATGCATATTTGTTGTGGCTATGTTGAAAACCAGCTGACTTGAGATCCCTGGTCTAGAGGCATTTTCACTCTTTAGTTTTTCTCCTTTTGTAATGGTTAGTGATAACATGGTTTTGTTTTTGTTTTGTTATAATTTTGATACTATGTTCATAGATTTGATATTTTTTCCGTCTTTCTGTTTTTTTAGGAAACCACAAGTTAACACAAACTGCAAAAGTCATAATCAAAATTTGTGAGCATGAAGTAAGTGTTTCCCAGTGAACTTTGTGCTGGATTATTTCATCCTAGTTAAATTCTTCCCACATGTAATACCTTTTGCTGTTTTTTTTTTCTTTGTGAGCACAATTAGTCGTGGACATTGAATTTCTTCATTGTAGCTCAAACAATGGAACAGTGCAACACTGCAGATAAATTGATGTATCTAGCAAACAATCCAAAATGCTCGTGGATATATATATTTTTAAAATTAAGTATTAGTCCGTACAGCAGTGGGAATTATTAGATGATGATTTTTTGTGAATTCCTAAACCAAAACGGGAGTGCATGCAAATGACATGGCAAGAGTAATTGGCCAATGATGAGCATTGCTAAGGCTATTACTGTTAGAAAATGTCTCAAGAATTAGAAAATAAAGCTTTCATCTACTTTTATCAGATGTCCACTGAAGCTGTTTACTGATTGAACACCAGTATTTGGGATCTAATAGTTTGATAATCAAATACATATTTATATTGAATGGATCTAATGCATTTCTTAATGTTCCAAACATAGAAACCCATGTTCCCAAAGATATTAATATACATGAGATTTTTGTATCTAAGGATTGGATTTGATTAAGTTTCAGAATTTCCGTGCATTGTAAGCAGTTGAGTACTAAGGGGGCAGTATATGCTATGTTAGTGGAATGGGTGCTAGGTAGGGTCAGCAAAGGTTTGATATTAGCTGAATGCCATTACATAAGAACATAAGAATAGCCATGCTATGCAGACCAATGGTCCATCTAGCCCAGTATCTTGTTTCCAACAGTGGCCAATTCAGGACACAAGTACCTGGCAGAAACCCAAATAGTAGCAATATTCCATTCTTACAGTCCCAGGGCAAGCAGCAGCTTCCCCATGTCTAACTCAATTGAAGACTATGGAACTTTTTCTCCAGGAACGTGTCCAAACCTTTTTTTAAACCCATATATGCAAACTGCTGTTACTACATCTGCGGCAAAGAGTTCCAGAGCTTAACTATTTGTTTGAGTGAAAAAATATTTGTCTCCTATTTGTTTAAAAGTTTTTTCCATGTAACTTCATGGAGTGTTCTCTAGTCTTTGTACTTTGAAAGAGTAAAAAATCGATTCACTTCTGCTCATTCTACACCATTCAGGATTTTGTAGACCTTATTTGTATCTCCCTCAGCCATCTCTTAACCAAGCTGAAGAGCCCTAACCTCTTTAGTCTTTCTTTATATGAGAGTAGTTAATCCCCTTTATCATTTTTGTCACTCTTCTTTGAATCTTCTGTAATTCTGCTTTATCTTTTTGAGATACAGTGACCAGAACTGAATGCAATACTGAAGGTGAGGTCGCAGTAAAAAATCTTGCTTTCCACTATTCTAGAACCTGTGGGATTGCTATGTTACTCAGCCAGCAGGTGGAGATAGAGAACTGAAAACGGAACTGAGACATCTCTCGGCATCCAGTGAAGTCCAGCTCCTCAGTATTTTCTATATCTAGAAGGTGGATGGATACACTTTTCAGCCTCTACTCTGAGTGACTTGCTCCTGTTCCAGTTGGTCATCTGGTCCCCAGTTGAACTTTGCAGGTGGCAACAAAGTTGTCCACAGAGATTATATTTCCGCAAGATGCATATCATCGGGGCGCCGGGGTTTAGTTGGGAAGAGGGGGATAAATATATAAGCAATGGGGACAGAGGGGGCTACGACAATTGGGTCAATTATGGGAGGAGGGGGCATTGCGCCCATATAGCGAATTGCAAGAAGAATTTGATCTCCCATCGCTAAGGATGTAAAAAGAATTGAAGCAGTGCAAAGAAAAGCTACGAGAATGGTATGGAATTTGCGTTACAAGATGTATGAGGCGAGACTTGCCGACCTAAACATGTATACGCTGGAGGAAAGGAGAAACGGGTGATGTGATACAGACTTTCAAATATTTGAAAGGTATTAATCCACAAATGAACCTTTTCCGGAGATGCAAAGGCGGTAGAACGAGAGGACGTGAAATGAGATTGAAGGGGGGCAGACTCAAGAAAAATGTCAGGAAGTATTTTTTCACGGATAGAGTAGAGGATGCTTGGAATGCCCTCCCGCGGGAGGTGGTGAAGATGAAAACGGTAACGGAATTCAAACATGTGTGGGATAAACATAAAGGAATCCTGTTCAGAAGGAATGGATCCTCAGGAGCTTAGCCGAGATTGGGTGGCAGAACTGGTGGTGGCAGGCGGGGCTGGTGGTTGGGAGGCGGGGATAGTGCTGGGCAGACTTATGGTCTGTTCCAGAGCCGTGGTGGGAGGCGGGACTGGTGGTTGGGAGGCGTTGGTAGTGCTGGGCAGACTTATACGGTCTGTGCCAGAGCATGTGGTGGGAGGTGGGGCTGGTGGTTGGGAGGCGGGGATAGTGCTGGGCAGACTGATACGGTCTGTGCCCTGAAGAGGACAGGTACAAATCAAAGTAGGGTATACACAAAAAGTAGCACATATGAGTTTAGCTTGTTGGGCAGACTGGATGGACCGTGCAGGTCTTTTTCTGCTGTCATCTACTATGTTACTATGAGGCATATTTTCAAAGCACTTTGGGAGGCTAAGTTCCATAGGTTTCTATGGAACTTTGGGAGGCTAAGTGCTTTGAAAATGAGCCTCTATGTAACATATGTTTTATTACACTAGACTTAGGGATTATATTTTGCGGAAAGCTAAAGGAGAATTACAATTGGCTGAAGCAGAGCTAGAACGAGCAATGGGTGGAAATAGTCGTAAAAGATGTGTGTCAAGATATATGCGGCATTGCTATCACATAGGAACCCAATACTGGCTTATATACAGAAGTGGGAACGGGATACAGGGACCACACACGACATGCAGAATTGGTCACAGGCGATGGGGTTTTTGTTAAAAGGCTTGGTGAATAGCTCCATGATAGAAAACGGATATAAGATTCTGTACCGCTGGTATTTTACTCCACACAGAATAGCGAGAATGTTTCCAGGGGCCTCGAATCAATGCTGGAGGGGATGTCAAGCTAAGGGGGATATGATCCACATATGGTGGTCCTGCCCAAAGATACAAATGTTCTGGAAGGATCTGCTATTGAGCAGATCTTGGGCAGCGAGTATCCGAGAACTGAGGGTCACTGTTTGTTGCAGTTCCGCCCGCCAGGCATAACTGTTGCATTGCATAAGCTGGCTTCTGTGGTCTTGGGAACGGCTAAGATTGCGATTGCCGCGGCCTGGAAACAACAGTTGGCCCCTCCACTTGTTAAAGTTATATATAAAGTGGACTATATGTATCAGATGGCAAAGCTAACAGCACTGAAGAATGGCCGGATGATACAATTCCACAAGGTATGGGATAATATAAGACCTGGAGAGCTAAGGAGGAATCGAATTGGACGCCCACAGCTGTGACACCAGCACTATAGATTCAATGTATACTCGGGTACTCAGAACGGCATATTAATTACTAGTATAAGCGCAGGAGACTCCAGGAGAAGGAAGGTGGAGGAGGGAAGGGAAGGGTGGGATGATGATAGATGAAAAATGTGTTATTGATATTTCTATATGCATACTGTATTCGCATTTAAAATAAAGTTTGGAAAAAAAAAAGAACTTTGCAGGTGGCTTGAGTCTGCAGAGTCATATCTGGAGGTCTTCAGATCTCTGTGGTGCCCTCTGAATTTATTTCTTCCCTCTCTTTCCTCTTTTTATAGTTTTGATTCTAAAGGGACTGCTTCAAACAGACCTTTTGAAAGTTAACACAGTAATCAGATTGCCCTACTGACCTTTGCAGCTATTCTACTTTTTTTTTTTTTTAACAGTACCTTAATTAACACCTAATTCAGGTCAGTAATACTGCTACCTCACCTCTAGCTAGGCAAAGAACAAAATAACTTTTTCTTTTAAGACAGAAAGCTTGAGCCCTGTTGTTTGTTTATTTAGATTTGCTAGATTGCTCTAACTACCTGAGCAGAGTGGTGTACAGAGTCAAAAAATGTAATATTTGATAGGGAAGGGTACAGTCATGCAAAAAAAAAAAAAAAAGTACAAGAACACACATTACTCAGTCAAACACAGAGAAAAACAAAACCTGCTTCAACTGACAGGTTTTCAGATTTGCCTTAAAGCTGGGGAGAGAAGAGAAACTACGAAGGGCAAGGGGCAACAAATTCCAAATGTGGGAGGAGAGAAAGAGGAAAGTGTGGTGCCTGGTTGTTTCAAGTTTGGCAAGTCTTAGGGCCTTGTTGTTCTATCCTTTTTAATGCTCTAGTGTGTTATATTTAAGTTTCAACTTCTGGCAGAAAGTTTCAGTTGAAAACTGTGGGAAAAAGGGTTGTACTCTATGTAAACTAGTTAATAAAGTTTGCTTTTTTGTGTGTGCTTGTTTTGTTTTAATGAGCACCTGTGCTTCACTTTTGGGTTTGCAAAGGTGCATGCGCACAGGAGCTGAGCTTAGCATGAAACTCTTCTGTGCACGTGGCAAGAATGTTTTTTGCTTGCTTGCGCTTTTACAGTGCACATATAATTTGAATATCGGTTCCTTTGCGCATTGGTGAGCTAGGTTTCTGTGGTGTTCCAGCGGTATGGTTTCTTCGCTGTTGGCTTACAGTGGGAGTTCTGAGCATGGGCATGTTTGACATATAAAGTATCTGTAAAGAGATACTATTTTGCAACTCAACAAAATAGAAAATACCATCTGTTGTGCTTAAGAAATCTCACTGTGTACAGATTGGCTCACATTACATGGTTTATGTCATGAAGCTGCAATCTAATTCTGCTTTTCCTCTGAACAAAGCCCATGTGATTCATATAACTTTTTCTCTGGTATAGCAGATTTGGTTTCCATGGTTCATCTCACTAGCAGCAAATCAGCCAGCCTACCTGGAAAACCAGCCTAGCCTCCTGACCCAAAAGGGATGTTAACTACTATAGTCCAGTCTCAAGTCTCTTGCATACAATATGGCTATTGAGAGGCAGATAATCTCCTGACTGCCTGACTGATAAAATAGCCTCATAACCTCCTAGAAAAATCTCAGTCAAAACGGACTTGCTTTGCACAGTACTATCTTATGTCTTAGCTTTTACAACAGTGTGACAGGTTTAATTCAGTGTACCTCCACTTGTCCATCATTGCAGCCTTCCAATAGCACATAGACAGTGGACCCATGTGTGTCCACCACTTTTTTTTTTTTTTTTTTTTTTTTTTTAACAGGCTCATGTGAGGGTTGATGCACAGCTCCCATGCAGACACTGTCTTCTTCATGGCATGCTTACCCAGCTGCTAGAACCCCTTTGAAGCATTGGGACAAGCTTCCTGGAAAACTGCATTCCTGATTTCTATTACTTCTATGTACACAGTGGATGAACCAAGGCAGGAGCCATCAGATTGACGTACATAGATTCCATGCTGCCTACCCACAGGAATTAGCAGTTAATTTCATTTTCAAGTGCTCAAGACAGCTGCTTAGAGTAGCCCATGGCTGTTGAAAGCAGGCAGAATAGCAATCGAGTCATTCCGTGTCAAGTGGACCAGGGGTCCCCACCTCACCATCTCAGATTTTGATGTAATTTGGTACATAGTTTCTTTATGATAAAAAACTAAGCTGTGCAAAATTTTAGTTCAAAAGACTAAGAATTGGAGGTTCTAGGGGACCTCAAGTAAAGGGTTGCAAAATGTCGCCTGAGCAAAAATGATATTTTGGGCCAACTTCCAGAAGCTGTAAAACTGGAAGTTTTAGTAGTACAAGGGGGATATTTGGAGAAACCGCACTACTTTTAGGGCTTAATGAACTGGCAAAACCCCATGTTCCTAGTCCTCTTACGTTTTGAATGGTTTAGGCGCAAACGTTGCCAAAAAAACGGCAAAAATCAATTTACAGCGATGTTGAGGCTGCTGTAGTTTCTAAACTAGTTGGCCTTTCAGGTTGATGTTTGGTAGGTGTACTAAATGCACAGCTGTAATGAGGCATTCCAATGTGCAGCACTTTCCTTCAAGTGGTTGAAAAATTATAAGCATTCAAAGTTGGTATAAAAAGCATTTTTGCCCATTTTGGTCTATCTTTGATGCCCTTGATCTCCAGTGGCAAAAATGCTTTTTATACCAACTTTGAACGCTTATAGTTTTTCAACCACTTGAAGGAAAGTGCTGCAAATTGGCATGCCTCATTACAGCCGTGCATTTAGTACATCTACCAAAAATCAACCTGAAAGGCCAACTAGTTTAGAAACTACAGCAGCCTCAACATCGTTGTAAATTGATTTTTGCCGTTTTTTTTGGCAATGTTTGCGCCTAAACCATTCAAAAAGTAAGAGGACTAGGAACATGGGGTTTTGCCAGTTCATTAAGCTCTAAAAGTAGTGCAGGTTCTCCAAATACAGTGGGGGAAATAAGTATTTGATCCCTTGCTGATTTTGTAAGTTTGCCCACTGACAAAGACATGAGCAGCCCATAATTGAAGGGTAGGTTATTGGTAACAGTGAGAGATAGCACATCACAAATTAAATCCGGAAAATCACATTGTGGAAAGTATATGAATTTATTTGCATTCTGCAGAGGGAAATAAGTATTTAATCCCTCTGGCAAACAAGACCTAATACTTGGTGGCAAAACCCTTGTTGGCAAGCACAGCGGTCAGACGTCTTCTGTAGTTGATGATGAGGTTTGCACACATGTCAGGAGGAATTTTGGTCCACTCCTCTTTGCAGATCATCTCTAAATCATTAAGAGTTCTGGGCTGTCGCTTGGCAACTCGCAGCTTCAGCTCCCTCCATAAGTTTTCAATGGGATTAAGGTCTGGTGACTGGCTAGGCCACTCCATGACCCTAATGTGCTTCTTCCTGAGCCACTCCTTTGTTGCCTTGGCTGTATGTTTTGGGTCATTGTCGTGCTGGAAGACCCAGCCACGACCCATTTTTAAGGCCCTGGCGGAGGGAAGGAGGTTGTCACTCAGAATTGTACGGTACATGGCCCCATCCATTCTCCCATTGATGCGGTGAAGTAGTCCTGTGCCCTTAGCAGAGAAACACCCCCAAAACATAACATTTCCACCTCCATGCTTGACAGTGGGGACGGTGTTCTTTGGGTCATAGGCAGCATTTCTCTTCCTCCAAACACGGCGAGTTGAGTTCATGCCAAAGAGCTCAATTTTTGTCTCATCTGACCACAGCACCTTCTCCCAATCACTCTCGGCATCATCCAGGTGTTCACTGGCAAACTTCAGACGGGCCGTCACATGTGCCTTCCGGAGCAGGGGACCTTGCGGGCACTGCAGGATTGCAATCCGTTATGTCGTAATGTGTTACCAATGGTTTTCGTGGTGACAGTGGTCCCAGCTGCCTTGAGATCATTAACAAGTTCCCCCCTTGTAGTTGTAGGCTGATTTCTAACCTTCCTCATGATCAAGGATACCCCACGAGGTGAGATTTTGCGTGGAGCCCCAGATCTTTGTCGATTGACAGTCATTTTGTACTTCTTCCATTTTCTTACTATGGCACCAACAGTTGTCTCCTTCTCGCCCAGCGTCTTACTGATGGTTTTGTAGCCCATTCCAGCCTTGTGCAGGTGTATGATCTTGTCCCTGACATCCTTAGACAGCTCCTTGCTCTTGGCCATTTTGTAGAGGTTAGAGTCTGACTGATTCACTGAGTCTGTGGACAGGTGTCTTTCATACAGGTGACCATTGCCGACAGCTGTCTGTCATGCAGGTAACGAGTTGATTTGGAGCATCTACCTGGTCTGTAGGGGCCAGATCTCTTACTGGTTGGTGGGGGATCAAATACTTATTTCCCTCTGCAGAATGCAAATAAATTCATATACTTTCCACAATGTGATTTTCCGGATTTAATTTGTGATGTGCTATCTCTCACTGTTACCAATAACCTACCCTTCAATTATGGGCTGCTCATGTCTTTGTCAGTGGGCAAACTTACAAAATCAGCAAGGGATCAAATACTTATTTCCCCCACTGTATCCCCCTTGTACTACTAAAACATCCAGTTTCACAGCTTCTGGAAGTTGGCCCAAAATGTCATTTTTGCTCAAGTGACATTTTGCAACCCTTTACATGAGGTCCTCTAGAACCTCCAATTTTTAGTCTTTTGAACTAAAATTATTCACAGCTTAGTTTTTTATCATAAAGAAGCTATGTACCAAATTTCATCAAAATCTGAGATGGTGAGGTGGGGACGACCTTTAAAATTGGTCCACTTGACACGGAATGACTCAATCCCAAGATGAGAGATTAGAAGTCAAGACAAATCATTCCTTTCAGTACCGTTCTCCACCACCGCCAACTCCAGGCTCTGCCTTTCCTGCCTTGCCTCTCCCCATGCTTGGAATAAACTCCCTGAGCCCATACGCCAGGCCCCCTCCCTACCCATCTTCAAATCCTTGCTCAAACCCACCTCTTCAATGTTGCCTTTGGCACCTAACCACTATACCACTATTCAAGAAATCTAGACTGCCCAACTTGACATTTCGTCCTTTAGATTGTAAGCTCCTTTGAGCAGGGACTGTCCTTCTTTGTTAAACTGTACAGCTCTGCGTAACCCTAGTAGCGCTCTAGAAATGTTAGTAGTAGTAGTAAGTCTCAACCATTACATTATTTTCACTTGACTGACTGAAGGCCTAGTAAGTTACTAAGCGGAAAAGTATCGGTCTTGGCTACCATTAAGACATGCAGTTTTACTGTTAACTCCAATTGTTAGTGACGGTCTCATTGCGTAAAATGGGACCTATGCTAAAACAACACGTTAGTGGTAAAATAATACATCTTTTTGGTAACCCATGTGGATAACTAAGCCCCTGAACATTTGGACCTTACTAATAGTGTAATACCCCATGGGTATTACTAAAAGTTGTATTAAGAGTTTTTTTTCCAGAGGTCCTGGGGGAAGGGAGTTCCCTGCCAGTGCTGGGGAGAGAAAGTTGGCCAGGGGAGGGGGTTGGCAGAGAAGTTGCAGAAGTAAAGTGACAACGGGTGAAGTTTGAAAAGAAACAAAAGGGATTGCAAAGGAGGTACATGAGGTCTTTGGTTGCCTCTATCCCCGCCAAGACCCTTGGAAGTATTTGGGGATCCTGGAGTGAGAGAAATAAATACAGGCTGGTTACAGGAGTAGTTGCTGGTCCTCTAAGTGGCAACTGAGAAGGAGATAGAGCTTCAGGTAGATAAGGGGAAGCCAGCCTGTAAGCGAGGAGTCAGAACAGGGGAAGCCTGTGAGGTACACTGCTGGAAGAAGGACAGACTAAAGGGTCTGTACCTGAAAGAGTTGGCTTGGTATCAGGAGTAACAGAAGCAGCCGTGGACTTATTCCTGACACAACAGGATAGGTGAAGGACAGGACTCTGTAAATATATACAGTATTAGTTTAAAGAAAGTGTGAAGGGAAGTGACTGAGATTATCATGGATGGTCTTTAATGTATAATATGCATAAGGAGTTCTGAAGAGTTTAACTGCTGATTACAGAAGTTCCAGTAAAGTTATTGGGCATTCTTTTTTTTTTTTTTTTTATATATATATATACTCTTATTTATTGCAATTCAACCTTAAACAAAGTTTAGACAACTCGTAATAAAATATACAATTGATTCGCCTTAGTTTCTAACATTTTATCCCAACTAAACTCCTCCCCCCTCCCCCCTCCCCCTCAGAAATAAGAATTCAATATTTTGCTTCTTGCTACTGGAGTGAGAGTGTCCCAAAATGGTGACCAGGTACGACAGAATTGGTCGCCTCTCTTGGAGGCCAGGTCTTGTATCCCTTTCTTCTCTAAGGCACATGCTTGAATCATTGCCAATCTCCAGTGGGAAATGCTCGGGTGATCCACATCCAGCCACAATTGCAGAATAACACGCTTTGCCATCAAAAGTTATTGGGCATTCGTTAAAAAAAAAAAACAACCTTCTGGAGTGCAGCATGATTTTTGGCTTTCTTTAGAGTGAAAAAAAAGACCCCTACTAAAGTCTCTCAAACTCCCAACACCCTGGATCGCTATTCCAGATCATTGACCCATTCTCGAGCTCGTGGTTGGATGGCAGTGACTTGGTGAGCTGAGTGGAGAAAGATAAAGTACTGTGAGGAATATTATCTGTCCCTGTGACCCAGGTCTGAGTGAACTGAGCTGGTGTAGGTGAGATCCGGGTTACAATAGTTATTTAAAAAAAAAAGTGTTAATGAATCAACTAGAAGGTGTCAAAACTTTTGCATCTGCCATATTCACGTCAGTATTTTAGTGTTGAAAAAACAGCATTAATATTTTCAGAAATATATTTGTTTAACTTTGAACCATATGGAGGTTGTGTCAGCTTTTGTCCACTTAGTATTCATTGAGACATAGAATTTGATCAGGGGTGCATAAACCTTTGCATATAACTGTGTTAAGTGTAATGATGGACCATGAGCAATGTGTTAGTAGGTTGTATTCCACTTATCTGACCAGAATATTGGGAGCATTTCTCTTCAACTGCTTGCAATTGACATATTTATTGTTAGAAGCCTAAACAAAGGCATGGGTTGGAGGATAACATCTTCAAATTTACAGCTGAACTCTTCACGCAAGTGATCTGTTCCACAATTCAATACAAAGGTCTTTTTTAAGACCATTTGTACACTATTCGCCAGTATTTCTTATTCTGGATCATCATTAGCTGTCTACCTTAGTATTTAGACTCCTGATGCAGGCCCTTTGGCCGAAACACAACGGTTGTGTCGAGTCAAATATACGAGTCAAATATACTAATTAATAAAATTTGGTTTTAGCTTTACTGTGATCCAGTCTCTGGAACTCCTGGTTTTGTGCCCACTTTTTTGTTTGTTTTATGGTAGGTGTAGTTACAACACTAATCACTTTACTGGTCAGACTGGATGGGCCAATCCACCATTTTATCTGCCATCATTTACTATATTACTGTATGTTAGGTATTAAATGAGAGCACAAGAACACAGTGGAGAAGGCAAAGAACAAAGAGATACAAGGAACAGATCTCCACAGGTAACACAAAGCACAAGAACACAGTGGAGAAGGCAAAGACCAGAGACAGTAGGTGTCTGCAGGTCTTTATTACACTTCTATTTGATTTGACATGGACTGTGTTTCGGCTACAATGCCTGCATCAGAAATCTGGAAGTGTAAGGGATGCAACGCCTGACCCGAATTCAATGCTCAAGTAGATAAAAGTGTGTGTGTGTATATATAAGCTTCGAATTGGGTGTGTAGTTTACGCAAGAATTGAACGTAGACCTTTGTGTCGCATATATTTAGTTTAATCTACTTGAGCATTGAACTTCAGTTGGGCATTGCACCCCATACAATTCCAGACTCCTGATGCAGGCATTATAGCCAAAACACAGCCCTCGTTTAGTCATATAGAAGAGTAATATAGGACTGCAGACACCCTACTGTCTTCGGTCTTTGCCTTCTCCACTGTGTTATTGTGCTTTGTGTTACCTGTGGAGATCTGTTCTTCTGTGTTTCGCCAGATTTTTAATGAGCTCATGTTGCAGGTCAGCATTTGGAAAGGCAAATGACACATTTAAGCAGTCATTTATTAACAATGTGCTCACAATAATACTTTCATTGACTGTTATTGGTTGTAGAGCTCATAGAAACAAAATAGGCCTTTCAATGCCTAGACCTTTTCTAGACTTGGTATATCAAGTTTTAATAAATGATAAACACATAAGGCATAATGCATTATTGTGTGCTTAGTAAATTACCTACTTAATGAAATGTTCATCTCTGATTTTATCTCTTAACTATTACAGTATGTGATCATGCTCATTCACAAAAAAAATTGAACCTTTAAAAAAAATAGCTTATTTATAATATATATATATTTTTTTTTACTATAGATGAATGAAATTGAAGTGTGTCCAGAATGTTATTTAGCTGCTTGCCAAAAAGAGAAAACTGGTTTTGTGAACCTTGTGTAAGTGAAAAGTTTTTTTTTTCCTTTTTTTATTTAAATTTATAAAATGAAATTCAAGTCCTACATGTTGAGATAAAACTTTCATGCTGTAACTACATGCTACAAAACAGTGGCATAGCCAGACCTCGTGGGGGGGGGGGGGGGGGGGGGCACATTTTGGTCTGCTGCCTCACCGCTCCCCGTCACCTTGCATCAATTTAATATCTTGGCTGGTGGGGACCCCAACCCCCGCCAGCTGAAGCCTTCATTCAGTGCCGGTCTCGGCTCCACCACATTGCCTGCCCTGCACGTTCTTTCCCCTCGCGCCCTGCACGCTCTTTCCCCTTGCGCCCTGCACGCTCTTTCCCCTTGCACCCTGCACGCTCTTTCCCCTCGCGCCCTGCACGGTCTTTCCCCTCGCGCCCTGCACGCTCTTTTTAGTGAAATTGAGCATGCTCAGTTTTCACTAAAGGAGCGTGCCGGACGTGAGGGGAAGAGCGAGCAGTGCAGGCAATGTGGTGGTGCCGAGACAGGCGCTGGATGAAGGTTTCAGCTGTTGGGGGTTGGGGACCCCTGCCAGCAAAATCAGGTGCCCAGAAATTTTTTTTTTTTGGGGGGGGGGGGGGGGTCCCGTGGCCCCACGTAGCTATGCCACTGCTACAAAAGCATGTTAAACTTCTTTGTTAGCATGTCAGAGTTGTCCTAGTTCGTTTCAGTTATGAGCACAATTGGAGTTTGTGCTAGTTGGATGACACCATTGACCCTCATTTGCAAGGAAAAGCCGGGGCTTGATCTTTACTAAATCAAGGTAGTGGAGTCTTCTGTGTCGATTGTAATAGATGTTCAGCAGGGTATCTGTAGAGGATTCCTTGCTCAGAAAAACAGTTTGAGTTATAAATGTATGAGAAAACGTTGGTTTCTCTGCTATTAAATGGATAACAATTTTGACATTGTATCCTAGTTTTCTATAAACAGAAACAGTTGGGACTCTTGTAACATCAGTGAAATAGCAAATCAAATCTGTTGATATGTTGGACTCTTTGAACAGATCTGTGATACAATAAATTACTACCTTCACGCAAGAATCTTAGTCGGGTGAGGGGGGGGTTATCAAAATGTGGTAGAAGGCAGGCTTTAAAAAAAAATGTTATAGAAATTGTTTATTTCACCATTCCAACAGT
This sequence comes from Microcaecilia unicolor, assembly GCF_901765095.1. Classification (NCBI taxonomy): domain Eukaryota; kingdom Metazoa; phylum Chordata; class Amphibia; order Gymnophiona; family Siphonopidae; genus Microcaecilia; species Microcaecilia unicolor. The sequence continues at coordinate 220,277,956 of NC_044038.1, forward strand.
AACAAAAACGGGCTGGACAACAAAATTTACAGAAACAGATGACAACCACTGACCGCGCCAGAGCGCTCAGTACATAATACAAAATGATTGAACCATAACAATTAAGTCAAAAGAAAATAAACTGTGTTGATAATTCAGTAGCATAACAGTGATTTCCACTTGAAGTTTTAAAGACTTACCAATCACCCAAAGAAACTACTCTCCCCACCCTCAAACTTAGCTAACACCCCTCCCCCTGAAGAATACTTCTCTCCCCAGTCTAATAAAGAAAAGAAAAAGAACAGGATGCAAAGAAACCTACTAATTCTTATATTTAATGGGTCCCCAAATTTTTTTACCCTTTTTCTAGAGTTCTTTGGCACTGGGCTAAAGCAAGCGCTCCATTTTGACTAAGGAAATGCAGCTTTGTCTGCCATTGCATAATAGGCGGGACTACTGCAGCTATCCAATGAGTGGACACAACAATTCAAAGTGCACCCATGTAGTAAATGGCAAAGGATTGCTGAGTTAAAGTGATGGCTGCCACTGGCTGACTAAACAAAAATACATCCGGGTCCCAAGGAATACCCTTACTCTACCAATATTGAAGTTGGGCTCGGACATTCCAAAGCATCACAACCTTACTACATGTCCACTATAGTACTCTATAGAACTCCTTTCTGCACCACATCTCCAACTGTGAGGAGATACTGAGGGAAACGTATGGTGCTAGTGCAGGGGTGTTACGTATCAATGATAAGGCATCCTCACTGAGTTCTCTTACACATTAACTGTGCTCGGTCCCTTTGCTAAGTCCTCCTTCATAACCTCCCAGGTGGAATCATCATAATGGGATCCTAGTTCATCTTTTCACCTATGCACCAATGTAGTTAGAAAGGTATTCTAAAGATATGCTGATGCTTTTGGGTGCCCTCACAAAGGGGCCAGCACCTGTAAATAAATAAATAAATAAATAAAATAATTTAAAAATTAGCAGTCTCCAGTGAGCCCTGCACATGCTGGCTCCAATTCCAAAATGGCTACCGCGACCTCTAGTGGCAAGTTTGCAGCAGCCATTTTTGCTACACAGATGGGCAGGAGTGAGTGTGGATCACTTCTGCCCCAGTGTGCCACTAGGGCAGTAAGTTAGGCCTGAGGGGGGCTACTAGTTGATTCAGGAGGGTGGGATTCGTGTGGGTGGAGGGAGGAGGTGGGAGCTGTACTAGTTGGGGAGTCAGGCAGTGGGGGTGGTGGTGAATTGACACTAGGAAGAGGGTGGGAAAGAGAGGAATGGTGGACACCCCAGGGATGGGAAGGAGGGTAGGTAGGTGGGTCTCGAATATAAACTGAGATTCAAATTTTTAATGCCTATTTTTGGCCAAATATCTTAGTTTATATTGGAGTATATATGGTAATTGACTTTTAAAATTACCCCCAGAGTAAATATATATTTTATGTGTATATCAGCCCCACAATGTAGGCACCAATTACCCTAGTTTATAAAGGGAATTTATGTGCATAAGTTTATTTATAACTGCCCCTCTCTCCAATCACCAGTAGGGTAGCTGTGGACATATACACCTGCTGCAAGGTTCGCACAGAATGAACCAGCATCCCAACAAATTTCATATCTTGGAGGGTGGGTGGGGGGGGGGGGGTCCAAACTCTGCCCTCAAGAGTGCCCCTAAGCATTCAGGGTCAAAGGCTGTTAGCACATTCCTTCATCCATGTATAGCCAGAGCAGATTTATAAAGGCCTCTTTCTGTGCATAGCACATTGGTTACAAGTAAAATAGATAAGGCGTAATATTCTGCAGGTTGCCACGTTCTATAAGTAGTGGTTGAGATGTATCATTGGCAATATTGACATGAATAACTGAGCAGTCTGGATGGGACAATAGCTATTTCCCCCTCTTTTCCTGCCATTTTTTGTATTTCCATTATTTAGTTTCCCACTAGTCCAGAACCTGTGGGATATTTGTGTCCATCAACCATTAGGTGGAGACAGAGAACTGAAAACTGAGTCATACCTCTCTTGGCATCCAGTCCATCTCCTCTGTATTTTCTATTTCTGGCAAGGTGGATGGACACACTTTTAAGCCTCTGGTTCTGAGTGATTTGCTCCTGGTCC